>NC_134363.1:38319479-38671979 GCF_048569485.1 Anomaloglossus baeobatrachus
TTGAAGCACTTTCCGAGCCTCTGCCTTCCTGGCTTTATTCCCGCCCAGTTATGTTTGATTGACAGCTTACTGTCTTGATTACTCAGCGAGTGAGCTTCCAATCAAAGAGAAGAAGGAAGGGAATAGAGCCAGGGAGGCAGAGGCTCAGGAAGAAATTTTAGCTTCCTTATTGGACTATTTCACTATATTTCATCATCCCTGATGGTCTAGAGTTGACACCAGCATCCTTGGTGGTTTAGAGTGCTTCATAGGTGTCTAAAATACATGGCAGTGGTCTGGAATAGTAAGAAGATTCCCTGCTGGTCAACGGTAATGGAAATAATTCATGCCAAAATCACTGGTAGTGTCTCCAATAGGGAAAACAGTAATGAATGCAATCCCTGGTGGTCTAGAGTACTGAATGAATTATGACTGGAGATGTAGGAAAGTTAATTCAGGCATCTCCGATAGCTTAGGGCATATAATGGAATAACCCTAGTATGTTTAGGGATCATGAAAGGCCATTTAAGAATCCCTGGTGGCCTAGGGTACTGAAGGAATTATGCTTCATGATTTGGGAAAGCTAATTCAGGCATCTCAGATAGCTTAGAGTACATAATAGGCTAAGCCAAGTGTGTTTGTTTAGTGATCATGATAGGTAACTTAAGAATCCCTGGTAGTCTAGGGTAATAAATGGCTGAAAGCCAGTATTCTAGGTGGTCTTGGCTAAAAAAAAAATGGATGACTGGCAGTATCCTGGTAGACTAGGGTAATAAAAGGGTGAATTCCAGTTTCCCTTGTGGTCTTGGGTAGTGAACAGATGAATGTCAGTATTCCTGGTGGTCTAGGGTAATGAACAGATGAATGTCAGTATTCCTGGTGGTCTAGGGTAATGAACAGATGAATGTCAGTGTTTCTGGTGGTCTAGGATAATAGATGGATGAATGTCAGTATTCCTGGTGGTCTAGGGTAATAGATGGATGAATGTCAGTATTCCTGGTGGTCTAGGGTAATAGATGGATGAATGTCAGTATTCCTGGTGGTCTAGGGTAATAGATGGATGAATGTCAGTATTCCTGGTGGTCTAGGGTAATGAATAGATGAATGTCAGTATTGCTGGTGGTCTAGGGTAATGAACAGATGAATGTCAGTATTCCTGGTGGTCTAGGGTAATGAACAGATGAATGTCAGTATTCCTGGTGGTTTAGGGTAATGAACAGATGAATGTCAGTATTCCTGGTGGTCTAGGGTAATGAACAGATTAATGTCAGTATTCCTGGTGGTCTAGGGTAATGGATGGATGAGTAACAGTGTCTTTGTGGTCTAGAATAATGAATGGGTGAAAGCCAGAATCACTGGAGGTCTAGGATAATGAATGGATGGATGCCAGTGTCCACAGTTGACCAGAATAATAATGAATGGATAAATGTTCTTGGTGTTCTAGGGTAAAAGATCGGTAAATGCTCATATCCCTGGAGGTCTAGGGTAATAAATAGGCGAATGTCAGTATCTACAGTGATCCAGGGTTATGATTATGTAAACACACACTCCCCTTCTTCCTAGGCAAATAAATAAATAAATAAATACCAGTATCCCTGGTGGTATAGAGTAATGATTAGGTATCTCTGGTGGTGTATGATAATGAATGGGTGAATACCAGTGTCCCTGGTGGTCTAGTGTTATGATTAGGTTATTGCCAGTAACCTTCATGATGAAGAAGAGTGAGAGAAAAAATAAGTATCCATGGTGGTGTATGATAATGAATGGATGAATGCCAGTATCCCTGGTGGTCTAGTGTTATGATTAGGTTAATGTCAGTAACCTTGATGATGAAGAAGAGTGAAAGGAAGTTGAAGTATCCATGGAGGTGTATGATAATGAATGGGTGAATACTAGTATCCCTGGTGGTCTAGTGGTATGATTAGGTCAATGCCAGTAACCTTGACGAAGAAGAATGAACAGACGTTGAAGTATACCTGGTGCTGTATGATAATGAATGGGTGAATGCCAGTATCCCTGGTGGTCTAGGGTTATGATTAGGTCAATGTCAGTAACCCTGATGATGAAGAAGAGTGAAAGGAAGTTGAAGTATACCTGGGGGTGTATGATAATAATGAATGGGTGAATGCAGTATCCCTGGTGGTCTAGTGTTTTGATTAGATCAATGCCAGTAACCTTGATGATGAAGAATGAAAAGAAGTTGAAGTATACCTGGCACTGTATGGTAATGAATGGGTGAATGCCATTATCCCTGGTGGTCTAGTGTTTTGATTAGATTAATGCCAGTAACCCTGATGATGAAGAAGAGTAAAAGGAAGTTGAAGTATACCTGGTGCTGTATGGTAATGAATGGGTGAATGCCATTATCCCTGGTGGTCTAGGGTTATGATTAGGTCTATACCAGTAACCTTGATGATGAGGAATGAAAAGAAGTTGAAGTATACTTGGTGCTGTATGGTAATGAATGAGTGAATGTCAGTATCCCTGGTGGTCTAGTGTTATGATTAGGTCTATGCCAGTAACCTTGATGATGAAGAAGAATTAAAGGAAGTTGAAGTATACCTGGTGCTGTATGGTAATGAATGGGTGAATTCCATTATCCCTGGTGGTCTAGTGTTATGATTAGGTCAATACCAGTAACCCTGATGATCAAGAAGAGTGAAAGAAAATATAAGTATCCCTGAAGGTGTATGATGATGATGAATAGGTGAATGCCAGTATCCCTGGTGGTCTAGTGTAATGAATAAGTGATCGGCTCCTTAATTAATTCTCGTAAACCTCTATAGAATAGAGGAGTGAAAGATTGGTTCCCCGATTATTCACACCGGCAATGTTTCTGCCAATTGGGGAGAGGGCTGCATTGATTTCCACTGGAGTATCCGGTCACTAGCCATAGTAGGGCTGTGCCATACAGTGACCTCAGTGGCGACATCCTTGGCATCCAGTGCCTATAATCCCAGAACAATGTGTAAGTTGCATAGCCGCCAGCTATGTGAGGCAGGAAAGCTGCATGGAGAAATCCATATGATAAATTGTCAGGGAGGCTCAGAACAGCCATGATATAGTGAAACCACTGATAAATATACCCTGTGTGATGTCAGATCCCTCCGGCACCGGCTGGGTCTGCATACGTTATATTATATATGATCCATCAGTAATCGGGATGATGGACCCGATGCAACTGGAGACTTGTAATTCCCTTACTAGTCTGTTCGCTGTCATTTTAATTCAATCCTAGTTTTCTCTCCTCCAGATCTACCATTTCTCTGAATGCTGAATGTATAACCCCTCTCACACCACTGATTGGCAGCTTTCTGTGTACATTGTGCATAGGCAGAAAACTGTCAATCAGTGGCAAGTGGGGATTATGTAGTGCTCCTGAGTATGGAGGACTACATGGCAGCAGGTTTACTAGTGCTTTAATAATAATCTCCTGCTGGTAAAACAGTTGTTCCCCTTCTTGGTATTTATGCTTCCATCCTGTTATGCCCCCATATTAGTAAGTATGTCCCCCATTCTGGTATATTTGTCTCCCATCCTGGTATTTATGCCCCCATTTTGTTATGCCCCCATCTTAGTAAGTATGCCCCCCATCCTGGAATATTTGTCCCTCATCCTGGAATTTATGCCCCCTTCCTGTTATGCTCCCATCTTAATAAATATGTCCCGCATCCTGGTATATTTTCCCCCATCCTGTTATGCCCCCATCCTAGTAAATATGTCACCCATCCTGGTATTTATGCCCCCATCCTGTTATGCCCCCATCCTAGTAAATATGTCACCCATCCTGGTATATTTGTCCCCATCCTGGTATTTATATCCCCATCCTGTTATGCCCCCATCCTAATAAATATGTCCCCCATCCTGGTATTTATGCCCCCATCCTGTTATGCCCCCATCCTAATAAATATGTCCCCCATCCTGGTATTTATGCCCCCATCCTGTTATGCCCCCATCCTAGTAAATATGTCACCCATCCTGGTATATTTGTCCCCCATCCTGGTATTTATACCCCCATCCTGTTATGCCCCCATCCTAATAAATATGTCCCCCATCCTGGTATTTATGCCCCCATCCTGTTATGCCCCCATCCTAGTAAATATGTCCCCCATCTTGATCTATATGTCCCCCATCCTGGTATATAATGTCCCCCATCCTGGTATATTTTCCTCTCCTGGGCCCCTACTGGTATATATTGTACTCACCCTCCCCGGCTTCGATGTCTCGCGGTGTCCTCCTCTATAGTCGGCACGCAGTGGCCGGCACCTTTCATCAGCGTCCATGTTATGGCAACGTTTGACGTCATTGTCATGTGCCGCCTCAATCATGGGTACGCCGCTGAAAGCTGCGGACCTCTGTTAGGCCAGCAGTGTGTATCGCAATGCAGGGACTCGAGGGGTCTCTGTGCTGCAATGCATTTCAGCTGGATGTGCAGCCTCGGACGCACATCCAGCTGAAGCAGGGGTTGGGGCCAGCGGGCCCCCTGCACCCCCGGGCCCGGTCGCGGTCGTAATCCCTACGACCACGATCATTCTGCCCCTGTTGATGAAGGCCATCAATGTAAAAATAGTGGACAACCTCTTTAGCCTCTGCTGTCACTTTTTTACAATTGTCAAGATATCTGCGCAAATTTTGATTCTTCAAATTCCGATTCTCTACATTTTGAGCCCCTGAATGGATTCTACCATTTCTGGTTACAATGTATCAGCTGCTGTTTTTAGGTGACACATATTTGTAGATGGAAACATTGTAACAGACTCATCATCTGAACGTGAACTATCAATATTTACATTTATTGTTTGCAACAAACAGAGAACTTATATTGGAAAGTTGCAGAGGTTTTCATTACAACCTGAAAACTCGGTTACTGTTGGATGCAGATTCCTTAAAAGTCACTCCCTCCCCAAATTTCTCCAAATCTTTGCAGTCCGCAGGTGAAATGCTCCCTCTGCTGGACAGTTCAGGACGAGCAGCGCAGTCTGCAGACCTCCTTGGCACAGGCTGCTGGGATGATATCACTCGAGTCTGTGTTACCCAGGAATCTCTTTGGATACAGGACAATTTGGGCCATTGATTGTATCCCGGTGCCAGTAAGATGCTGATGTCAGTACTCCGGCTGTCAGCGTCAGGGGTCACGATAGACATCCACTGTCCCAGCACTATAGTTTAGCTATATCTGCGCCCTGAGAACATGGATACGATAGAAAGCAATGCTTATCTGGGATACTTGGCCAAAATCTGAGTTTGTGCCCCGGATGCCTGGTGTTAGCAATGCCATAGATACCGCTGGGCTTTATACCTAATTACAAAAAAGAAGGAACCAACCAACGCACAAAAACTAAGGGCGGAATGATCGCAGTCGCAGGGATTGCGACTGTGACCAGGCCCCAGGGGTGCAGGGGACTCGCTGGCCCCAACTCAGGCTTCAGTTTGTCTGAGGACGCACATCCAGCTGAAATGCATCGTGGTGCAGAGACCCGTCGGGTCCCTGCACTGCAATACACGCTACCGGCCAGAAAGAAGGCGGCAGCTTTCAGGGGCATCCCCGTGACTGAGGCGGCACATGGTAATGACGTCTTGCATTGTCATAGTACAGATACCAATGAAAGCTGCCGGCCACTGCGGGCCGGCTATAGAGGAGGACATCGTGCGACGTGTCAGCCAGGAAGGTTTGAGCACAGTATATACCAGGAGGGGGACAGTATAAACCAGGAAGGGCCCTGGAGGGAAGATATATACCAGGAGGTGGACAATATATACCAGGTGGGGCCCAGGAGAGGAACATATTTACCAGGAGGGGGATATTATATAAAAGGAGGGGGACAGAATATACCAGGAGGGGCCTAGGAGAGGAACATATTCACCAGGAGGGGAACATATTCACCAGGAGGGGGATATAATATAAAGGAGGGGGACAAAATATACCAGGAGGTAGACAGAATATACCAGGAGGGGCCCAGGAGAGAAACATATTTACCAGGAGAGGAACAGTATATACCAGGAGGGGGACAGTATATACCAGGAAGGGCCTAGGAAAGGAAGATATATACCAGGAGGGGGACAGAATATACCAGGAGGGGGACAGATTATACCAGGAGAGGAACATATTTACCAGGAGAGGGACAGTATATACCAGGAAGGGCCTAGGAAAGGAAGATATATACCAGGAGGGGGACAGAATATACCAGGAGGGGGACAGATTATACCAGGAGAGGAACATATTTACCAGGAGGGGGACAGAATATACCAGGAGATGGACAGAATATACCAGGAGGGGGCAGAATATACCAGAAGGGGCCCAGGAGAGGAACATATTTACCAGGAGGGGAACAGTATGTACCAGGATGGGGGACATATTTATTAGGTTGGAGTACATGCCAGGATGGGGGGCATATATACCAAGATGGGGGACATATTTACCAGGAAGGAATCCAGAATGGGGTACATCAGAAAAGGATAGGGGACATTACTCCTATATCGTTATAGGATTTAGAATGTTAAATGTATACATATATATACATGCATCCGGTCAACATGTGGGGATGGGGGGCCCAGGTCAAAATTTTGGACCTGGGCCCATAGGACTCTAATTACGCCACTGAACCCAAACACTCCAAATGCGCTAAAGATATTTTCTCCATCCGTGCCCTCTAATTAAAGCGTTATCATCCACCCACAGGAAAGTTGATAACTTTTTGTCTCCCTTCATTGAGACCAATACCATTCCCAAAAATGGGGCTTTGAAGTGCCACCGTTCTAGTCATTGTCTATAGGACTGTCGGGTCTAGCTGAATGCTGTGCTCAGAGCCCTAAGAGTACTTGACTCTATGAACCTGCGGCCCGATTCATCACCTATGGTTCCTTTTCATTTTTTTTGCTTTTTCTGCACCAAATTGTGCTCACAAATTTTGCTCAAAATCCAAAATGTTTTTTTTATTTGTAACCTTTAACCAATCTTATGACCTAGTAGCATGAAAAATGAAATATTTCCTTCAAAATGTTGTAAATTTTGCACCAAAATTCCAGACATACATAAAATCACTACTCCGGGGGGGGGGGGACTGTAGCACATTTGTACTCAAACGTTGCAACTTTGTAAAAAGTTGCAATTGATGAATCAGTTGAAAAGAGGCGCATCTAGAAAAAGGAATAAGATGCAAATAAAGAACAAAAGAAAAACACCAAAAACTAGACACAAAAAGGCAGAAATGCAATAATGAATGGAACCCTTAGAATATTTGTGTTATGCTAGGTACGGGGAAGTTCCAAGCAAAAGGCAAAAGTGAAGGGAAACCCTGTGGCTAGGAAGATGGTGACCCCCTGACCGAACCTACTGCTGGTCCCTGGGGCCCCTAACCACCCTAGATAGATTCCACACCTATGCGCTGAGCCGAATACCTGACCCTAGGTATCCCTAGTGCTGGACCCTAAATAGGGAACGGGTGGGATGAGCTCTTCTTCAACCCCACTAAACACTATAGAAGACACATGGAGGACACACAGGGGGAAAGCATGAACTACTTATCTACAGATGACTCAGGTTGAAGTTCAGTAGAGTTTTCAGCATTGATACCACAAAGGAGCACAAGCCACCTGCTTGCAACCAGAGCTAGAACGAACTGAATAATAGCACCAGTCCAGGGAATGAAGGGTATTTAAGCACCAAGAGAATCCTGATGATCAGCAGCTGGATGGAAGGTGAGCTCCTGCTGGGTCCAAAAGGGGAGAGATTAATCCAGCAGGAAAGCTACCTATACCAATGAATACTAACAGCCGGAACAATGGAAAGTCAGGGAGCATTCTGCGCAGCCAAACGCTGTGACCTTTTATGGCCAGAAACCACATGACTTTCGATCACCCGTGACAATTTGGTGAACTTACGCCCATATTTGTAAACATTCACAAATTTGCTGTGACAATGCTATGAACTGGGGGTGTTTTGGGGTGTTTCGCTGTATTTCTGGACTTTCTCATGAGTGGGGCTTAAAGAGGTTGTCCACTACCTTAACATCGATGGACTTTCCATAGGATCAATGTCTGATCGGCCGGGGTCCGACACCCGGCACCCCCGCCGATCAGCGTTCTCAGGCGGACGAAGATGCTCAGTTCCAGAACTGAATTAATTGGAGGTGGATCTGCAGGACCCGGCTACGGCCACTAAATGTTTAGTCCCGGAACTGCCCCGTCCTCTGATAGCGGATGTGGCAGGTAATGCACATCCCCCTATTGACTGAAAAATAGGAGGCGTATGTGCAGTACCGGCCGTGACCGCTAGTCGAAGCTCCGGAATTGAGCATTTACATCCGGCACCGAGAACAGTTGATCGGTGGGGGTGCCGGATAACATCAATGTTAAAATAGTGGACAACCCCTTTAAATGCCCGGATTGTGGCCATCGCTACAAGTTTTCTTTTTTTACCATGTTTATTTATGGAGAAAATTAATAAAACAAATGTTTTAATTTAATCTGTCCAGACCGAAGGAGGATAGAAATTCAAGGTCACGGCCGGCTGGAAACCCTAGCCGAGTGATTTATCCAAGTACAAGTGGAAAGTCTCCAGATCCCTTCAGGAGGGAGTATTATCAGGGACATTCCAGCGAGACGTCCACCGTGGCATCCAGACCGCGGCCAAGGAGAATACACAGATGTTTCCAGCATGGTATAGGGCCCGTGCATTGGGAACTGATTATCGGGGTCAACCGGGGTCAAAGGACTATAAATAAAATGGAAAACAGAATTATATGTTCAGAGGAATTTTATCAGCTGGAGAAAAGATATAAGGGACTAATCTCCGCAGTTATAGTATGTGTTACCCATGTGACCTCATCCATCGGACAGTGACCTCTGGTGAACTCCAGTGACCTCCAGTGACCTCATTTTTTTTGTACACTAAGGTTCTTATTGGGTATATGTTCTCGGCTCCTGTCCAATGCAAACCATATCAGCTGGATTTCGGAGTCTGTCGTCTCTGAGATACATTTTCTGCCCCAGCAGCAAATTTATGATGATCTCTCTATGCCCTTGTCCTTTCCATAATCGGGAAGGTGTTGACAGGTATGCAGGGCGTTGTGACAACTAAGGATTGTACACTTTAAATAATAACCCCTTCTTCTTGTATCAGTGGTGAGCTGATTGTGGGGGCTCCTGCTACAAGGACACCCCAGGCTACCAGATACTATCGCAAGGCTTTATTTCTGCATTGCACAATGCCCTTTAAAACTAATGAGACGTCGTGTAATGCGTAAACATGCTGGATCAGATGGAGTGTCGTTTTCATTAGAGGATCGTACTATTATATAAATACGGATGCACTATGTAGAAAAAGTATGTGCTCCCCCCCCTTCACATTCCACCTACAGGAGCTTTTCTGACCTCCATTGGCATTAATATGGAGCAATAAAAGCTCCTGAGGTTTCTGTGGGAACTTTTACATCTTCATCCAGAAGAATATTTGTGAGGTCAGACCCTGATGTTGAGGTTCACAATCTCCGGTATAGTTTTTGGATGAAGCTGGTCCGGGTTCTGCACAGCCAGTCATGTTTTTCCCCCTCCATATCTGTATGGAGCTTGTGCGCTGGGCACAGTCATGGGGAACAGAAAAGGGTCTTCTCCAAAATGTTCCTGTCACGGGCGGCGGGGCGCTGCGCTCGCTAGCGCTCGGGTCCGGCGCTGCTGCTGCTCGGTGGCTCGAGTGGTGGGCCCAGATCCGGGGACTCGAGCGGCGCTCCTCGCCCGTGAGTGAAAGGGGGTAGTTTGGTTTGGGGAATTTGGCCGTGACGCCACCCACGGGTTGTGGTGAGGTTGGGCACCACCGCTGCTGGTGACGGGGATCCCGGGAGCGATGGCAGGGAGCAGCTGGGATGTCGTTTTCCCCCTCCGTGGGTAGGGGTTGGTGGTCCCGGGGCCCAGTGAGGTGACGGGGAGGCAGGGTCGGGAAGGTGCAGGGTCGCTTGGATTACGCAGTGCGGTGCCAGATGGCACGGTAGTTCTCACTCAGCCACAAATATCCGCAAAGTCTCTGGTAAACCAAACGGCTGGATGGACGGGTCCCGCAGCCGGCTGCTGTGACTTCTCCCGGACGGTTGGTGGTGGCTGCCTTTCCCTGCACCTTTGTGTATGTTCGGTCCCGATGGATTCCCACCGGTAACCCGCTCCCCAGCGGATATATGTGCCGGAGGAGCCCTTTTGCCCGCAGGCTCTGGCCCTTGGAACTCTAGCTGTGGCGGTAGCTGTATTTCCTTCTACTGGTCGGACGGTTGCCTTCTATCGGGTCTTGGCTGTTAGGAAACCCCTGGATTTCCGGTCACTGACAGATTTGACCTCTTAACGGCGACTCCAAGCCTGGTCGGGGTCCGTAGGCCCTGCCTGAGTGTGCTGGCTTCACTTCGCTCCCCGGTTCGGTACCGGCGGGCCACCGCCCGACCCCGGTCCTACGGTTCCGCGTTGATTCGCCTCTCCTGCAGACGGCCACCACCGTCTGCCAACCTTGCTCTTAGTGCCCGGGCCACGTACCTGGACACAGTCAGTTTACTCCTTCACCACTACTTCAGTCCTCTCCCTTTCACTTCCCTAACTGAACTCCCTAGCTTTTCCCGCCTCCAGTGCTGTGAACTCCTCGATGGGCGGGGCCAACCGCCTGGTTCCACCCCACCTGGTGTGGACATCAGCCCCTGGAGGGAAGCAACAAGGATTTTGTGTCTGGCTGATGTGCCTGTCTCGGGGTGGGGGTGTGTGTTGCAGTACCTGTGACGACCTGGTTAGTCCAGGGCACCACATTCCCACAAAGCTGGAAGCTACAATTGTCTACAACATCTTGTGCTGTAAAATTGACATTTCCCTTCACTGAAACTAAGGAGCTGAAGCTGAACCCTGAGAACAGCTCAGAGCATTATCCTCCTCTACTATAGTGTACAGCGGGCACAATGCAGTCAGGGGGTAACGTCTCCATTCACCAAACCCAGACTCCTCCATCAGACACAGATAGAGCAGTGTGATCCATCCCTGCACAGAACACATCTCCTACAGAGTCCAGTGGTGGCGGCTTTACACCGCTCCATCCAACACGCGGCATTGTGCTTGGTGATGTATGGCTTGGCATTGTGCTTGGTGATGTACGGCTCAGCATTGTGCTTGGTGATGTAGAGCTCTGTATTGTGCTTGGTGATGTATAGCTCAGCATTGTGCTTGGTGATGTAGAGCTCAGCATTGTGCTTGGTGATGTACGGCTCAGCATCGTGCTTGGTGATGTACAGCTCAGCATTGTGCTTGGTGATGTGCAGTTCGGCATTGTGCTTGGTGATGTACGGCTCAGCATTGTGCTTGGTGATGTACGGGTCAGCATTGTGCTTGGTGATGTACGGCTCGGCATTGTGCTTGGTGATGTACGGCTCAGCATTGTACTTGGTGATGTGCAGCTCGGCATTGTGCTTGGTGATGTATGGCTCAGCATTGTACTTGGTGATGTACGGCTCGGCATTGTGCTTGATGATGTATGGCTCAGCATTGTACTTGGTGATGTGCAGCTCGGAATTGTGCTTCGTGACGTACGGCTCAGCATTGTACTTGGTGATGTGCAGCTCGGCATTGTGCTTGGTGATGTACAGCTCGGCATTGTGCTTGGTAATGTGCAGCTCGGCATTGTGCTTGGTGACGTACGGCTCAGCATTGTGCTTGGTGATGTACAGCTCGGCATTGTGCTTGGTAATGTGCAGCTCGGCATTGTGCTTGGTGATGTGCAGCTCGGCATTGTGCTTGATGATGTATGGCTCAGCATTGTACTTGGTGATGTGCGGCTCGGCATTGTGCTTGGTGATGTATGGCTCGGCACTGTGCTTGGTGATGTACGGCTCGGCATTGTGCTTGGTGACGTACGGCTCAGCATTGTACTTGGTGATGTATGGCTCGGCATTGTGCTTGGTGATGTACGGCTCGGCATTGTGCTTGGTGACGTACGGCTCAGCATTGTACTTGGTGATGTGCAGCTCGGCATTGTGCTTGGTAATGTACGGCTCGGCATTGTGCTTGGTGATGTATGGCTCTGCATTGTGCTTGGTGATGTACGGCTCAGCATTGTGCTTGGTGATGTACGGCTTGGCATTTTACTTGGTGATGTACGGCTCAGCATTGTGCTTGGTAATGTATGACTCGGCATTGTGCTTGGTGATGTAGAGCTCTGTATTGTGCTTGGTGATGTATAGCTCAGCATTGTGCTTGGTGATGTACAGCTCAGCATTGTGCTTGGTGATGTGCAGCTCGGCATTGTGCTTGGTGATATGCAGCTCGGCATTGTGCTTGGTGACGTACGGCTCAGCATTGTACTTGGTGATGTGCAGCTCGGCATTGTGCTTGGTGATGTATGGCTCAGCATTGTACTTGGTGATGTGCAGCTCGGCATTGTGCTTGGTGACGTACGGCTCAGCATTGTACTTGGTGATGTGCAGCTCGGCATTGTGCTTGGTGATGTACGGCTCAGCATTGTGCTTGGTGATGTACGGCTCGGCATTGTACTTGGTGATGTACGGCTCAGCTTTGTGCTTGGTAATGTGTAACTCGGCATTGTGCTTGGTGATGTACGGCTCAGCATTGTGCTTGGTGATGTATGGCTCGGCATTGTGCTTGGTGATGTATGGCTCGGCATTGTGCTTGGTGATGTATGGCTCAGCATTGTGCTTGGTGATGTATGGGTCGGCATTGTGCTTGGTGATGTATGGGTCGGCATTGTGCTTGGTGATGTATGGCTCGGCATTGTGCTTGGTGATATATGGCTCGGCATTGTGCTTGGTGATATATGGCTCAGCATTGTGCTTGGTGATGTATGGCTCGGCATTGTGCTTGGTGATATATGGCTCGGCATTGTGCTTGGTGATGTATGGCTCAGCATTGTGCTTGGTGATGTACGGCTCGGCATTGTGCTTGGTGATGTACGGCTCGGCATTGTGCTTGGTGATGTACGGCTCAGCATTGTGCTTGGGATGTACAGCTCAGCATTGTGCTTGGTGATGTACGGCTCAGCATTGTGCTTGGTGATGTATGGCTCAGCATTGTGCTTGGTGATGTACGGCTCGGCATTGTGCTTGGTGATGTACGGCTCGGCATTGTGCTTGGTGATGTACGGCTCAGCATTGTGCTTGGGGATGTACAGCTCAGCATTGTGCTTGGTGATGTACGGCTCAGCATTGTGCTTGGTGATGTATGGCTCAGCATTGTGCTTGGTGATGTACGGCTCGGCATTGTGCTTGGTGATGTACGGCTCGGCATTGTGCTTGGTGATGTACGGCTCGGCATTGTGCTTGGTGATGTATGGCTCTGCATTGTGCTTGGTGATGTATGGCTCAGCATTGTGCTTGGTGATGTATGGCTCAGCATTGTGCTTGGTGATGTACGGCTCAGCATTGTGCTTGGGGATGTACAGCTCAGCATTGTGCTTGGTGATGTACGGCTCAGCATTGTTCTTGGTGATGTACAGCTCAGCATTGTGCTTGGTGATGTATGGCTCGGCATTGTGCTTGGTGATGTATGGCTCGGCATTGTGCTTGGTGATGTACGGCTCGGCATTGTGCTTGGTGGTGTAAGGCTCAGCATTGTGATTGGTGATGTACGGCTCGGCATTGTGCTTGGTGATGTACGGCTCGGCATTGTGCTTGGTGATGTACGGCTCAGCATTGTGCTTGGTGATGTATGGCTCGGCATTGTGCTTGGTGATGTATGGCTCGGCATTGTGCTTGGTGATGTATGGCTCAGCATTGTGCTTGGTGATGTATGGCTCGGCATTGTGCTTGGTGATGTATGGCTCAGCATTGTGCTTGGTGATGTATGGGTCGGCATTGTGCTTGGTGATGTATGGGTCGGCATTGTGCTTGGTGATGTATGGCTCAGCATTGTGCTTGGTGATGTATGGCTCGGCATTGTGCTTGGTGATGTATGGCTCAGCATTGTGCTTGGTGATGTATGGGTCGGCATTGTGCTTGGTGATGTATGGGTCGGCATTGTGCTTGGTGATGTATGGCTCGGCATTGTGCTTGGTGATATATGGCTCGGCATTGTGCTTGGTGATATATGGCTCAGCATTGTGCTTGGTGATGTATGGCTCGGCATTGTGCTTGGTGATATATGGCTCGGCATTGTGCTTGGTGATGTATGGCTCAGCATTGTGCTTGGTGATGTACGGCTCGGCATTGTGCTTGGTGATGTACGGCTCGGCATTGTGCTTGGTGATGTACGGCTCAGCATTGTGCTTGGGGATGTACAGCTCAGCATTGTGCTTGGTGATGTACGGCTCAGCATTGTGCTTGGTGATGTATGGCTCAGCATTGTGCTTGGTGATGTACGGCTCGGCATTGTGCTTGGTGATGTACGGCTCGGCATTGTGCTTGGTGATGTACGGCTCAGCATTGTGCTTGGTGATGTGTGGCTCTGCATTGTGCTTGGTGATGTATGGCTCAGCATTGTGCTTGGTGATGTATGGCTCAGCATTGTGCTTGGTGATGTACGGCTCAGCATTGTGCTTGGGGATGTACAGCTCAGCATTGTGCTTGGTGATGTACGGCTCAGCATTGTTCTTGGTGATGTACAGCTCAGCATTGTGCTTGGTGATGTATGGCTCGGCATTGTGCTTGGTGATGTACGGCTCGGCATTGTGCTTGGTGATGTACGGCTCGGCATTGTGCTTGGTGGTGTAAGGCTCAGCATTGTGATTGGTGATGTACGGCTCGGCATTGTGCTTGGTGATGTACGGCTCGGCATTGTGCTTGGTGATTTACGGCTCAGCATTGTGCTTGGTGATGTATGGCTCGGCATTGTGCTTGATGAACGGCTGCAGTTGCTCGGCCATGAAGCTCCCGGCGGGTGCAGTGTTTGTGCTGATGTTACCAGAAGAGGTCTGGACTCTGCAGTTTTGGGGTCCACAAAGCGGTGGTGACATTTCTTCCCTCTGCTCCTCAGCACTCGCCCCCCCCCCCCCTCCCCGCTCTGTAACTTTCCGGGATCTCCACTTCATGGCTGCGATTCCTTCCACTTCTCTATAATATCACTCACAGGTGATGGGGAAAGATTCAGGAGGAAGAAATGTCATGTATAGGTTTGTTACACCGGTGGCTCCTATTACAGGATGCGCTGGTATCAGTGAGCTCTGCACCATCAAATGTTAGTACAGCATGGGGGCCAGAGATTAGACACGAGGGGGCTGGGGCCGAATTTTATACACTGGGGGGGGTGAGGGGCCGGATATGTCGCTGGCGGAGGGGCCGCGATCGCTACGCTCGGGTCCGCTGCTGCTGCTGCTCGGTGGCTCGAACGGTGGGCCGGACCCAGGGAGTCGAGCAGCGCTCCTCGCTCACGAGTGAAAAGGAAGTGGTTTGTTTTGGGAGATAGTTTGTGACGCCACCCACGGGTCGTGGTGATGATGGGCACCACCGCTGCTGGTGACGGGGATCCCGGGAGCGATGGCAGGGAGCAGCTAGGATGTGGTCCCCTCTGTAGGTAGGTAGGTGGGTAGGGAGTTGGTGATCCCGGGGCCCGGTGGTGTAACGGGGAGGCTGGATGGCTGGGGTGCAGGGTTGCAGGGACAGCGCGGCGCGGTGCCGGATGGCACTGTTGTACTCACTCAGACACAGATACACAGAGCCTCTGGGAAACCAAACGGCTGGATGGACGGGTCCCGCAGCCGGCTGCAGTGTTGTTGTTGTGCTCTCCCCGGACGGCTGATGGTGGCTGTCTTTCCCTGCACCTTGTAGAATGTTCTGACTCCGATGGTTTCCCACTGGTAGTCCGCTCCCCGGCGTATAGGTACCGAAGGAGCCCGTTTTGCCCGCAGGCGCTGGCCCTTGGATCTCTAGCCTGTGGCGGTGGCTGTGTATCCTCACGGTGTTGGCGGTTGCCTTCTGTCGGGTCTTGGTTGTTAGGAAACCCCTGGGGTTCCGGTCACTTTCGGATTTGACCGTTGTCGGCGGCTCCAAGCCTGGTCGGGGTCCGATGGCCCTGCCTTTGTGCTTAGCTTCACTCCATTCCCCGGCTCGGTACCGGCGGGCCACCGCCCGACCCCGGTCCTACGGTTCCACAGAGATCCACTAACTCCTGCAGACGGTCACCACCATCTGCCAACCTTGCTGTCAGTGCCTGGGCCACAAACCCAGACACCCAAGTGTTTACTCCTCACTCTCCAAACTCCAAAACTGTTCTGTCACTTTTCCCGCCTCCAGGCCTGTGAACTCCTCGGTGGGTGGGGCCAACCGCCTGGCTCCGCCCCACCTGGTGTGGACATCAGATCCTGGAGGGAGGCAACAAGGATTTTTGTCTGACTGTTGTGACTGTCCAGGGGAAGGGGGTGTGTGTGTTGTTATGTCTGTGACTACCTGGCTAGTCCAGGGCGTCACAGATATCATACCCTGGGGGCGTTGGAACTGAATGAAAATCCCAAATTCAATGAGTACGAGGTGCATCCCAATATATATACGAGTGCTGCAGGGGCAGAGGAGAACTAATCAGTTTCTCCCCAGACAGAAGGGTACATGCTAGAAAGTAGGGGCTCCTTCCAGGTATGACGTACTTTGTCATGTGATAGGGGTGTGTTCAAAATGCAACCGGATGTTTTCCAGGCGGAATAAACATTATTTTATAAGTCCAGTGGGCATGGAGTTGTTTATAATAGAAGCGGGGGTGTGGGGGTAAGACGCTTAAATCGGGAGGGTGTGGGGGGCGAAGCATCACCACGCCCAACAAGCAAGCAAGTCACGCCCACTAACCTGGAAGGATCCTATACATTCTAGTCACAACTCAGACGGAAGACAATACCTGGACTGCTATTGGTACAGGACCTGTGATGATGTCATGCACATATGACGCGTGTGGGAGGAGCTACAGGGTTTTTTTGCTGGCAAGAAGCAGCAGGGGGTAAAGGAGAAGCTGGAGGAAATGTGGACACGTGTGACAGGCAATGAGAGGACATGGAGGGTGCAGGGTGAGTGGCATATGAGGGGTAGAGACTGTGACAGAGGGGTGTTTGAAAGAGGTGTAAGGGGGTTACAGGGTGCGTGGTATATGGGGGGCACTGGGCAGGGTGTGTGAGCTATGGGGGCACAATGTATGAGCGAGTGAGCAAGGTGTGTGGGATATTGAGGTGCAGTCTGTGTGGGATATGGGGGTGCAGGGTCTGTAGGGGAAATTGGATTGTAAGGTGTGAAGGATATAGAGGGGCAGGGTGTTTGGGATATGAGTGGTGCAGGGTATATGAAATATGAGGGTACAGGCTGTGTGGGATATGGTGGTGCAGGGTGTATGAGTCATGGGGGTGCAGAATGTGTGAGACATGGGGGTGCAGGCTGTGTGGGATATGGGGGTGCAGGCTGTGTGGGATATGGGGGTGCAGGCTGTGTAGGATATGGGGATGCAGGCTGTGTTGGATATGGGGTGCAGGCTGTGTGGCATATGGGGGTGCAGGGTGTATGAGTCATGGGGGTGCAGAATGTGTGAGACATGGGGGTGCAGGATGCATGGGATATGGGGTTCCAGGCTGTGTGGGATATGGGGGTGCAGGCTGTGTAGGATATGGGGATGCAGGCTGTGTTGGATATGGGGGTGCAGGCTGTGTGGCATATGGGGGTGCAGGGTGTATGAGTCATGGGGGTGCAGAATGTGTGAGACATGGGGGTGCAGGATGCATGGGATATGGGGTTCCAGGCTGTGTGGGATATGGGGGTGCAGGCTGTGTAGGATATGGGGGTGCAGGCTGTGTGGGATATGGAGGTGCAGGCTGTGTGGCATATGGGGATGCAGTGTGTTTGGGTTAGAGCACCGCAAAGGAGGTGAAGATGAGGGATAAGGTAAGTGCTCCTCTGAGGAACTGAAGATATGAGGAACTTTTACTATAAAGTGTGGGAGGAGTAATAGGGGTGTTCACTCAGTATACAAAGTGATGACACATTATGGGAGGCAGTATGGTCAGTGTGAGGGCACAGTATGGGGGGGAGCAGTATACGAGGGACAGTGTGAGGGCACATTATGGTGGCCGTAGGGTATGAAAAGAGGGTGCACAGTATGCAGAGGGAGCAGTGTGTCAAGGGGCAAAGAAGTTGTGGACAGTGAGGTGGCCATTGTTCATATCGCAGGTACATTATGTAGTATGGACAGTGTGTAGACCATGGTTCATAAGGGGGGTAGTTTGATGGATATTTTTCATACGGAAAGAAGGGGTAGTGGCCATAATTCACGGGGGAGGGATGGTGCAGTGTTTGTAGTATGAGTGGGACAGTGGGGGGGGGGGGGGGTGTCACTTTTTAGGCAAGTAGTATAATGGGGCAAATATTTTTTTAGGTGCACAGTATATAGGTTATTTAGTGCAACACGGATATGTGAACTGCCCCACATGGATAGAACACGTACGTGAAACACAGACATCCGCATGAGGCTTGAGTCTGACCAGTACGGGGCGTGTGCGACACCACATAGTTGTAAATATAGTTATCTGGCTAGGGGCCCACTCAGAAATTTTGACACCCCCCCCCCCCCCCCCCCCCCCGAGCCAAACCCCTAGCTACACCGTCAACCAGGGTGAATAACTAATGTCCTAGTTCTGATGTATACGGGATATATCATCTATATCATCAGCTATTCAGTGTTGTTCTACTTTACCGCCACAGATCACATTATCTGATTTAAGGTTGGAAAGTGACACCTAGTGGTGATTGTGCCTCACTGCATCCCTATGTATTGTTTTCGCTTGCTTATTAGCACTTACAATAGAAAAATGAGAACTCCAGGTAGAGTATATGACCAATTTACAATTAACCTCAACCCCTATTAAAAATATACGTTTTATTAATAATTAATTAAAATTCCAAGGACACACATTACACAAAAATACCAGAAGCAGGTAACCCCTATATGGGAGTCGGTAGAGTATATATATATATATATCTCGTGGAAGGGGGGGGGGGAACAAACCCTAGTAAACCTCAGGGGACTAGATGTCCCTACCTGTCAACGGAGGGTATGACGCCTTAAGTTTCCGGGCGCCCCCGTTCCACGAAGGCTTTCCCTCTTTCTCCTTACCCTAAAACCAGGGACAGTGCTCAAATGAAGGGATACAATCAGTCCCAAGTAAATATAAAAAAGACACTAAAGGGAATATAAGGATAGTTTTACTTCCCTGAAAAAGCAGGTCCTCATCCCTGCCTTGCCTCTACGCGTTTCTCCTTTCCCATTAAAGGTTCCTCAGGAGGCTTGGGGAGACAGCAACAGATCCTGTATGGTGGTAGTCCATGGCAATAGGCCTTTAGTGTCTTTTTTATATTTACTTGGGACTGATTGTATCCCAGTAAGGCACCATTCATGTGTGGTACTGTAAACTCTGCAAAACATATGGTCTTGGTCTGATTGTGGCGGGACCATGATAGCTCCCTTTTGGAATGTTTTTGGTATAAGGGATTATTACATGGGCTAATGTTTGCAGTTTTTTTGTTTTCTTAAATATCACCTCCTATGGTTGTATATCATATTGCCAGTAATCAGGCCTTGAATACATATTGGTGTACCAAACCCCACTTAAATTTTGGGAGCGGCAATCTTACTTCCCCCTATTTACCTTCATTTGAGCACTGTCCCTGGTTTTAGGGTAAGGAGAAAGAGGGAAAGCCGTCGTGGAACGGGGGCGCCCGAAAACTCAAGGCGTCATACCCTCCGTTGACAGGTAGGGACATCTAGTCCCCTGAGGGTTACTAGGGTTTGTTCCCCCCCCCCCCCCTTCCACGAGATATATATATATACTTTACCGACTCCCATATAGGGGTTACCTGCTTCTGGTATTTTTGTGTAATGTGTGTCCTTGGAATTTTAACCAATTATTAATAAAATGTATATTTTTAATAGGGGTTGAGGTTAATTGTAAATCGCTTGCTTATTAGCCATGATCATCGCATTGTATGAACAAAATAACCTTCATTAAGAAGAAAAAAAATCATTAGAGTGGTTGCTGTGCTAGGACCCTCGGAACGTCATGATTTCACCATGTCAGGATGTGACGCGCTGGCAAAACCAGGTACTCACACATTAGGCCCCCGCATAACACCTTCCCTCACCTAGGTCACACACAGCCGACCTGAAACCCTAGTCACCCCCCTCAAGGCAAGACAGGCACACCAGTGGGCGGGACCAGGCAGTTAGGGAACGCCCACCTAGGGGTCTAGACAGCCCAGGGCAGGAAAACATACAGATGAAGTTGTAGTTCAAGTTGAGAGGAGTGTGGGCTGGGGCTAGGTGTAGCTCCAGCGGAGGAGAAGTTCAAGTTGAACGGTGCCAGGGTCGGAGCCTTGGTATCTTGGCTAGGTGGCAGACGGTGGTCTCCATCAGCAGGAGATGGGAAGATGGCTCGGCAGATCCGAGGAGGACTAGGACAGGGTTGGAGCCCACTGGTACCGACACCGGAGACCCGACCGGAAACCGTGCACAGAGGGAGTACTCAGACCCTGAAGCCAGGACCGGAACCAACGGCCTAGCTAATCAACCGATTGAGGGCAGGATTACAGGTCCTGTCCCAACTAAAGTCCCAAAAGCAGACAACCACCCACAGAGAGGGATTGGGCAACCGCCAGGGCCCATAGATTCCATGGGTCAGCGTCAGCGGGCATGGCTTCTCAGGCACAAAGAAATCCGGGAGCGGACTCCCGTGTTCGATACCGGGAAGTCTAACACAACCACAATCAGTGCAGAGGAAGAGACGGCGACCACCAGCCCGGGTGGGGGATCGGAGTACAACCGGCCGCGGCGGCCGGCCACCAGCATCTTGGTTTACCAAAAGACTCGTGTGATTCATTTAATTGTGAGTAACCAAACATCCCCTGGTACGTCCGGGTGCGCAAGCCCCTGCCATCGCCATACCCTGCACAGAGACACTGGGCCCCGGGGCAACCATCCCTACTCAAAGAGAGGTTAACATCCGGCTGCCATTACATCTCCCCCGGGTATCCCACAACAGCAGTGGTGGTGTCCCACTTCACCACACACCGTGGATGGTGTCACGAACCGAATATGGCCAAGGCCGTACAACCACGTCCCCCTTTTCATTTGCAGTGTCCGCGTGACCCCCGGGTCCGGAGGATCATTCGAGCCACACAGTGGGTCTGGATCTGAGCAGCCCGGCTGCTGCGGGCGTGGGGGCCGCACAAGGACATCACAGTGTGCGTCACTCTGGGTGCGGACTACACCGGTGGAGGACCAGGCATAGAGCTGCGGTGTAAATATAGGTGATCGCGGCTACAGGGCATGCTGGGACTTCAAATTCTAAAGCCATTAATAAGATGATGTGATCACCTGCACCATAAACGGCCATTTTAATGTCACCAGACCCCAGAGATGTCGACTGTGATGTCATTGACACGCCCACACCGGGGCCTGGGGGGACTTGTTACCGGGCAGTGGTTCTGCTCCTGGGGCGCCGCGGTGGCAAGGCCCAGTTCCGTGACCCCGGCGGTGTTGTTTAGGGACTAGAAAGGGGATGATGACAGTTTATTCGTGACGCCACCTGTGGTATGCGGCAAGTTGGGGTGCCGCCACTTCGGGATGGGACCTCTGGGGCAGATGGTGACGCAGCTTAGATGGTGCAGCTCTCCACAGACAGAGCTGGGCCCTAGGGCGGATGGGGCTAGTAGTAGGCGATGGCGGGGGGTTGCCGGGCGGGAGGCGCAAGTGAATAACGGAGCGACACAGGAGTGCAGTTTCAAGGTTTCTACTCACTGTAGCAGGTTCCAAGGTAACACTACATGCCAGTGACCACCTTTGGAGTGCTTGGGATTAACTGTAATGGGCTGCAGCCGATCCCGGGCAGTTCGGAGGTCGAGTCCGGTGCACCTTTCTTATGTGTACCTTCCCTGGTCGTCTTCCTGTGCTTGCCTCGCCCTCCTGCCTTGCGCCCTCACGCACTGAACCCTGTGTCGGTGCCCATGGACCCTTTTGGGTGGCATGAAGCTCTATCCCTTGATCCTTTGGGATCACCTTCCAGCGAATTCGTGTGCGGATGTGGTCGCGGTGCTTGCAGTCACCTCAGCCGCTGGTTTAACTAGTGGAGTACGTAGGTTCTTCTCCTCTAGCCTATGGACCAGTCGCCGAGTTGCGGCCAAGTCCTTCCACCTGTAGATTATATGTGGAATAAGGCCACGGGAGGATATGTCACTCTGTCTGTGCCCGGGCCGAGTGATACCAGTGCCAGGCCACAGGTCTTCACTCCTCCACTGCTCCTCTCCTTCTCTCTCCACACTCCACACCGACTGAATGTTCCCACTCTAAAGACTCGACCACCCGGCCTGGCTTCGAGTATAATCACGCCCTTGCCATGTCTGATGAGGTGTTACTAAGCGAAGGTGTTGTGCTTTGTGTGAACCGGTGTTGACCTCCTCCATACCCAGAATGGAATAACACACCTCTGGCTGAGGTGCAGTACCTCTGTGGCGACTAAAGCCTCAGGGGCGCCACATCATCAGCAGCAGCCTACACCAGAGATGTATGGATGCCTGTTTTCTTGTTTCATGAGATGTTATGCTCTACTGGCCATTTGTTCTCCTGATGACTCCACCAACGAAACGCGTAGCATTATTCACTAATAACGTCAGTGCGTTGGCAATCAATTGATTGTTTGAATGAGGAGCAGCAATATAATATCTCTCCACTAGATGGCCACACCTGTATATATTGTCTAACCAGCCAGGGAATAACTTTGCTTATATTTGTGAGCGTGTGCTTTTTTATAGAACATATATTACAGTCTATTGTAGTTTTTATATTTTGTGTAAGGCTTGCAATAACTGGCAATCCTTGCTTATAACAATTTTTATGAATTACAGTACAGACCAAAAGTTTGGACACACCTTCTCATTCAAAGAGTTTTCTTTGTTTTCAGGACTCTGAAAATTGTAGATTCACATTGAAGGCATCAAAACTATGAATTAACACATGTGGAATGAAATACTTTAAAAAAGTGTGAAACAACTGAAAATATGTCTTATATTCTAGGTTCTTCAGAGTAGCCACCTTTTGCTTTGATTACTGCTTTGCACACTCTTGGCATTCTCTTGATGAGCTTCAAGAGGTAGTCACCGGAAATGGTTTTCCAACAGTCTTGAAGGAGTTCCCAGAGATGCTTAGCACTTGTTGGCCCTTTTGCCTTCACTCTGCGGTCCAGCTCACCCCAAACCATCTCGATTGGGTTCAGGTCTGGTGACTGTGGAGACCAGGTCATCTGGCGTAGCACCCCATCACTCTCCTTCTTAGTCACATAGCCCTTACACAGCCTGGAGGTGTGTTTGGGGTCATTGTCCTGTTGAAAAATAAATGATGGTCCAACTAAACGCAAACCGGATGGAATAGCATGCCGCTGCAAGATGCTGTGGTAGCCATGCTGGTTCAGTATGCCTTCAATTTTGAATAAATCCCCAACAGTGTCACCAGCAAAGCCCCCCCACACCATCACACCTCCTCCTCCATGCTTCACAGTGGGAACCAGCCATGTAGAGTCCATCCGTTCACCTTTTCTACAAAGACACGGTGGTTGGATCCAAAGATCTCAAATTTGTACTCATCAGAGCAAAGCACAGATTTCCACTGGTCTAATGCCCATTCCTTGTGTTCTTTAGCCCAAACAAGTCTCTTCTACTTGTTGCCTGTCCTTAGCAGTGGTTTCCTAGCAGCTATTTTACCATGAAGGCCTGCTGCACAAAGTCTCCTCTTAAGGCTGGGGCCACACGGGGACTACTGCGATCCACTTGCATGATACTCGGCTCGTGCTGGCAGTACAGCAGAGCCGAGTGTCATGCCTGTGTCCTTGCAACTGAGGTCCGTTTGTGCGAGCAGACCTCAGCTGCGGGGGGCGGGCCGGCACTCAGGAGGGGAGGGAGAGATTTCTCTCCCTCTCTACTGCGTAGCCGGCTATTGCCATTCTCGCACTGCACTAACGGTACAACGGTGTACCGCGAGTGCAGTGCGATTTTTCTCTCGCCCCATTCACTTGAATGGGTGCGAGAGAAAGAGACTCAGCTTACAATCGCAGCATGCTGCGATTGTTTTCTCAGTCCGATTAGGGCTGAGAAAATAATCGCTCATGTGTGCTCACACACAGGCTAGAATTGGTCCGAGGGGAATGCGATGTTTTATCACACTCCACTCGCACTGTTTTTCTCGCCGTGTGGCTTAGGCCTAACAGTTGTTTTAGAGATGAGAAGGTGTGTCCAAACTTTTGGTCTGTACTGTATGTCTATACTTTCAATATATGAATAAGACCTAAAACACACATCATGAAAATCGGTACGAGTGGAATGCGATAAAATATTGCATTCCACTCGGACCAGTATTAGCCTGTGTGTCAGCGCACATGAGCGATTATTTTCTCAGCCCTAATCGGACTGAGAAAACAATGGCACCATGCTGCAGGTGTAATGCGATCCTTTTTTTGTCTCACACCCATTCAAGTCTATCGGCCGAGAGAAAAATCGCACTGCACTTGCGGTACACCGGTGTTGTGCGAGTGCAGGGTGAGAATAGCAATAGCCGGCTACGGAGGAGAGCAGAGAAATGCCTCCCTCCCCTCCTCAGCGCTGGCGCACCCCTCCTCAGTGCCGGTCCGCCCCCCGTAGCTGAGGTCTGATCGCATGATCGGACCTCAGTCGTAGTGACACTTGCATGACACTCGCCTCCCGTTGTGCTGCCAGCGTGAGCCGAGTGTCATGCGAGGATCGCAGTAGTGCCCCGTTTGGCCCCGGCCTTAATGAAATAATTGAGCTTCTATTACTCGTGTGAGGGAAGTTTGTCCCTAGACATGGGTTACAGATATTGTGACTGTAGGTTGTCAAGTGCCATCTTTGTGTGTCTTGTTTTTAACCTTTTAAAGAGAGTCAGTAAAAGTTATGTTTTACCTCTTCTGTGGCACACACATTTTTCCCTTTACCCTGCTGCTTTAGTTTCATTGATTATTTCTGTACACACATTTTCAGCAGCCTACACCAGAGATGTAGGCAGAGACACTATTGTGATGCGTTCAGTAGCCTACGCCAGAGATGTCTCCTGTGATGTCATCAGCAACCTACACCGGAGATGCCTCCTGTGATGTCATCAGCAACCTACACCAGAGATGTCTCCTGTGATGTCATCAGCAACCTACACCAGAGATGTCTCCTGTGATGTCATCAGCAACCTACACCAGAGATGCCTCCTGTGATGTCATCAGCAGCCTATACAAGAGATGTCTCCTGTGATGTCATCAGCAACCTACACCAGAGATGTCTCCTGTGATGTCATCAGCAGCCTACACCAGAGATGTCTCCTGTGATGTCATCAGCAGCCTACACCAGAGATGCCTCCTGTGACGTCATCAGCAACCTACACCAGAGATGTCTCCTGTGATGTCATCAGCATCCTTCACTAGAGATGTCTCCTGTGATGTCATCAGCAACCTACACCAGAGATGTCTCCTGTGATGTCATCAGCAACCTACACCAGAGATGTCTCCTGTGATGTCATCAGCAGCCTACACCAGAGATGTCTCCTGTGATGTCATCAGCAACCTACACCAGAGATGCCTCCTGTGATGTCATCAGCAACCTACACCAGAGATGTCTCCTGTGATGTCATCAGCATCCTTCACTAGAGATGTCTCCTGTGATGTCATCAGCAACCTACACCAGAGATGTCTCCTGTGATGTCATCAGCAGCCTACACCAGAGATGTCTCCTGTGATGTCATTAGCAACCTACACCAGAGATGCCTCCTGTGATGTCATCAGCAACCTACACCAGAGATGTCTCCTGTGATGTCATCAGCATCCTTCACTAGAGATGTCTCCTGTGATGTCATCAGCAACCTACACCAGAGATGTCTCCTGTGATGTCATCAGGAACCTACACCAGAGATGTCTCCTGTGATGTCATCAGCAGCCTACACCAGAGATGTCTATTGTGATGCCTTCAGTAGTCTACACCAGAGATGTCTCCTGTGATGTCATCAGCAACCTACACCAGAGATGTCTCCTGTGATGTCATCAGCAACCTACACCAGAGATGTCTCCTGTGATGTCATCAGCAGCCTACACCAGAGATGTCTATTGTGATGCCTTCAGTAGTCTACACCAGAGATGTCTCCTGTGATGTCATCAGCAACCTACACCAGAGATGCCTCCTGTGATGTCATCAGCAACCTACACCAGAGATGCCTCCTGTGATGTCATCAGCAACCTACACCAGAGATGTCTCCTGTGATGTCATCAGCAACCTACACCAGAGATGCCTCCTGTGACGTCATCAGCAACCTACACCAGAGATGTCTCCTGTGATGTCATCAGCATCCTTCACTAGAGATGTCTCCTGTGATGTCATCAGCAACCTACACCAGAGATGTCTCCTGTGATGTCATCAGCAACCTACACCAGAGATGTCTCCTGTGATGTCATCAGCAGCCTACACCAGAGATGTCTCCTGTGATGTCATCAGCAACCTACACCAGAGATGCCTCCTGTGATGTCATCAGCAACCTACACCAGAGATGTCTCCTGTGATGTCATCAGCATCCTTCACTAGAGATGTCTCCTGTGATGTCATCAGCAACCTACACCAGAGATGTCTCCTGTGATGTCATCAGCAGCCTACACCAGAGATGTCTCCTGTGATGTCATTAGCAACCTACACCAGAGATGCCTCCTGTGATGTCATCAGCAACCTACACCAGAGATGTCTCCTGTGATGTCATCAGCATCCTTCACTAGAGATGTCTCCTGTGATGTCATCAGCAACCTACACCAGAGATGTCTCCTGTGATGTCATCAGGAACCTACACCAGAGATGTCTCCTGTGATGTCATCAGCAGCCTACACCAGAGATGTCTATTGTGATGCCTTCAGTAGTCTACACCAGAGATGTCTCCTGTGATGTCATCAGCAACCTACACCAGAGATGTCTCCTGTGATGTCATCAGCAACCTACACCAGAGATGTCTCCTGTGATGTCATCAGCAGCCTACACCAGAGATGTCTATTGTGATGCCTTCAGTAGTCTACACCAGAGATGTCTCCTGTGATGTCATCAGCAACCTACACCAGAGATGCCTCCTGTGATGTCATCAGCAACCTACACCAGAGATGCCTCCTGTGATGTCATCAGCAACCTACACCAGAGATGTCTCCTGTGATGTCATCAGCAACCTACACCAGAGATGCCTCCTGTGATGTCATCAGCAACCTACACCAGAGATGTCTCCTGTGATGTCATCAGCAGCCTACACCAGAGATGTCTATTGTGATGCCTTCAGTAGTCTACACCAGAGATGCCTCCTGTGATGTCATCAGCAACCTACACCAGAGATGCCTCCTGTGATGTCATCAGCAACCTACACCAGAGATGTCTCCTGTGATGTCATCAGCAACCTACACCAGAGATGCCTCCTGTGATGTCATCAGCAACCTACACCAGAGATGTCTCCTGTGATGTCATCAGCAGCCTACACCAGAGATGTCTATTGTGATGCCTTCAGTAGTCTACACCAGAGATGTCTCCTGTGATGTCATCAGCAGCCTAAATCAGAGATGTCTCTTGTGATGTCATCAACATCCTAAATCAGAGATGTCTCTTGTGATGTCATCAGCAGCCTACAGCAGAGATGTCTATTGTGTCACCAGCATTGCACACTAGACATGTCTATTGTGATGTCCTAATGAGTCTACACCAGAGCTATCTGATGTGATGTCATCAGGAGTCTGCACTAGAGATATCGTCTGTGATGTCATCATCAGCCTACTTGGCGCTCCTGAGGCTTCAGGTGCCACAGGGTACTGTATCTCTTTTAAGATGTAGTACCCATCCCAGGTAAGGAGAGGTTAATCGCTGATGATTCTCACAATCACAACCACAGTCAGGTGCCTTCCCACTGGCGGGATGGCCTGGGGTAGACAGGTAGGTGGCCATCACGAAGCATGGGACTTTCCCGCTCACTGTGACAACCACCTGAGGGGCGGGTGTGGCGCCCCTGACCTGGTCAGGTGCCACTGAGTACTGCACCCATGCTGGGTGAGTGCAAACAGGTAATCCTAAAGGCTGAATAGGGTGTGTACGCACAGACACATAGTAACCAGGTCTCACACACACCTTAGGGGACCACTGGGCAGACCCAGGAGGGGGCGTGGCCTTCACATCTCAGCTAGTGGTGCGGTAGAGAAGCTGGAAACAGTCAGTCAGAGAAGGAGAAGGAGAGGAGCAAGCCGAGTCTGAAGTGGAGACGCAGCAGAGCGGACACGCTAGTCAGACCCTGCAAGTGTAGCGGCTGTTGACGGGGGAGAACGGTCACCAGAAGTTGGACAGAAAGACGCTGAGGAAGTCAGCTGGTCGTGTACGGAGACTTCTGGAGGGCTAGGCACGCACGGGGAACAGGTCCCTAGAGCCAGACATCCATTTAGTGGTCTGCTAAACCTGCCGGTGGGGTGGACAACAAGACCCACACCAACCAAAACAGAGTCCGAGCATCAGCAGCAATGAGGGGGCCCATAAGGAGGATTGAGCCTGAACTATCCACCTTGGTCCATGCTGCCAGCAAACGGGCGAGAAAGGGGAGAAAAGGCAGCTGCGACTTCCCTGGATGAATCCCATGGTACTTTAAGTCAGGGGTTGTCCGAAACAAGAAGTGCTAGGAAGGCAAACCAGCAGTCACCCCTATACCAGCCTGCAGGATACCTGGTTCTCATTTGGTGTATCTCAGCATCGCCCGGGTACCACTTAAAGCACTTGAAAGTGAGTAAAAACGAGTTACAAGACACTTTGGACTGAGACTGAGTTCTTCTGCGCCCTGTTGTTCTACACACATACACCCGAGCACCTGGGGCCAGCCTCACTCTCGGGAGGCCATACCACCAGACTGCAGACACCATCAGCCCCAGACGCTCGTTAAACTGCAGTGGCAGTCACCCATCACCCTGACCGCAAAACCAAGAGTGGCGTCACGACTCAGAAGTAAACAACCTGACATACCTGTTGCTGGAGGGGTCCCTAAAGAGAAGTCCCTGCAGTGTCCCGGAGGCGACTTCTGCAGCACTGTGGTGGGCGACTCATAGGCACCACTTGGGGAAAAGGGAAGGAGCATCTTCGCACATAGTCAGTTAGCCCCGGGCACAGCTTGGGGTGAGACGCACTTAGAAGAGAGTGGACCAAGGTCCCTACCTCACACTTCTGGGAGCACCATAGGGCCTGTGGCTTGGAGCATCCAGCTCAGCCCGGGTTCTCTACAGCTACACGGGATTCCAGGGTCTGCGGTGAGTGCCGGAAACACCCGCGACCCGTTCCATATTCCACATACACGGGGATTGGAGGGACCCCGACCATAAAGGACTCACAGTGATAACACCGGCGGTGACCTCGAAATTGCTCAGGATTGGCTGGGGTCCATCACAGCGGTGGTCAGTGTTTCGGAAGCGGCAATCGGGTTGCTTAAAGAACTATGAGTAAAACACCTGGAACCCACAGAAACTGTGTTCGCCTATCATTCCCTGCACCGCCGCCCCGCGCCTCGTTGCCCGCCAACACTACTCCCCTCATCATCCTCCCCGGGGCCCGCTCCACCTGTGGGGAGCAGAAACACCTCGGCTGCTTCTACCATCCGCCCTGGAGGGCAGCGACAGCAGCGTCGGCTGATTCCCTGGCCGCATACCGCAGGTGGCGTCACAAAATCAACCTCCACCATCATCCTTATTCCCCCTCTCCCTCTGTGTACACCTCGGGGTCACCAAACCAGGCAGGGCCACCCGTGACATCCCCTGACCCTCACCGGCCCGGTGATGAGTATTTTCCCCCGACACCCTGGGGTGCTATACCTACACCAGGGATGTCTCCTGTGATGTTATCAGAAGTCTACACCACAGATGTCTCTTGTGATGTCATCAGCAACCTACACCAAACATGTCTCCTGTGATGTCATCAGCAACCTACACAGAGATGTTTACTGTGATGTCATCAGCATCCTTCACTAGAGATGTCTGCTGTGATGTCATCAGACGTCTACACCAGAGATGTCTCTTGTGATGGCATCAGCAACAGACACCAGAGATGTCTACTGTGATGTCATTGTCGCGGGCGAGGGACAGACCACGGCAGGGGGGGCTGCTCGAGACGCTCGGATCCGGACTGTTGCTGTGGCTCAAATGGCAGCCGGACCCGGGCTCGTGCAGCCGTCCGTCACCCACAACTGAATAGGGGGTTATTTACAAGGGAGAGTTTGTCAGTGACGCCACCCGTGGGTTGCGGTGATGGTTGATGACACCGCTGCTGCCTTGGTATGGGGTGCCCGGGGCTGATGGAGCAGGGCAGCAGGATGGTATCCCCTCCATGGGTAGGGGAGGTGTTGTCCCGGGGCCCAGGTGTAGGTGGAGTGCAGTGCTGGGGCGCAGTTTGTAGGGCTGGACCGGATGACACCGGTGTACTCACAGTTTTCAAATAAGTCACACAAAGTCCAAGTAGTAAACAAAGTGCCGGATACCGGTAGCCTCCGGGGGGTTTGCTCGCGTTCCGCACACCGGTGAACAGAACAGGAGCCCTTCCTCCTGCACTCTATTTTGGTGTCTCGTGTATTAACTAGTCCGCATGGAACGGGAAAAGTCCACTCCCTGTGTCTTTGCTGTGGGAGCTGTGGCCCGCGAGATCTGACCCTTGGAATTTTTGCAGGCACTTGCAGATGACCTATCCCCCGCGTTGGGCTTCCGTCTCGCTCTATCTGGGCTACTCGTGGGACAATACGTGGAATCTTGTCCCCTGCTGGCTAATTGACAAGGTGCTTGTAGCTGTCCTCGCTCTGGAGTCCAGGTACCCAGACTGTGCACGGCCTCCGGACCGGATTCCTGCTGTCGGCACCGGCGGGCTACAACCCTGCCCCGGTCCACTTAATGTCTCCCGCGACCGGATCTCTGTCGCCTGTGGCCCTGCTTTGCCGTCTGCTACCTAGTCAGTTCAGGTAGTCCGGGAGCTACGACCCCCGATTACCACTTCACTCCTCTCACTTCCACTGTATACTTCACACTGACTCCTCCACTCTAATACGTTCTGTGTCTCAGCTCTAACTGACATGTTCCCTCCCCTGACACCTCAGGACCCCTAGGTGGGCGTCACTATCTGCCTGGCCCCGTCCACTGGTGTGTCCCTATTGTCCTGGGGGGTGACTAGGCTTTGTGGCTGATGTTTGTACCTGTTTGTGGGGTTGTGTTGGTAGGACGAGGAGGGGATCCTGCATCTTGAAGATGGATGCAGTTGTGGCGCCCCAGGACCTGGTCGCCACAACAGCATTGCCCTCCCAAAGGGTTAATGCTGAGCCTGGAGGTAATTGGGAGATCTATTGGCCAGTAAGTTAACACTCAACACAATTCTCCCTCCGGCCAGCAGAGGGAGCTCTGAACCTGGAACTTCAGGGAGGATTCCTTAAGTCTGGCTGAAGGGAGGAAGTAGGGGTTAGTCTGGAGACAGGAGTGAAGGAGGACAGACATAGAGTAGTGCTGCCTTGTGAAACTGGGGCCTAGAGCTTGGATAGCTTGGCCCAGTGAAGCAAGGGGAGCAGAGAGGCACAGCAGAGACTCGGACATCGGAGTCTGTAGTTGCCAGGGCATAAAATCAATCCCTGGTAGCTGAATCCGGAGGGCAGGAGAGCTGCAAGCCCCCTGGCCCAGAAGCAATCTGAAGGTACAACTGCATCCCAAGGGCCTGGTGTGGGCTCCAGCAGAGAAGCACCAGAGAGGGCCTGCGCAGTCTACCACACAGAAAAGGGGACGAACAACAAGTCCCAGCAGCAAGAGGGCAATTGCAAACCTAAAGTGCAGTGTCCTAAAACAGCAGAGAAAGATTAAGGAGTAGGCCTCATACTCAACTGGCCAAAGATCACCCCAGGCACTTCCAGGCCGGCCGGATCATCTTTACCATCTGTGACGGTCTCCCTGGACTAAGTTTCTGCCGAGTAAAAGAGGAGAAGGTAAAGAGACTACTGTTTGTGCCTGTTTCTTTCATTGCTTGTCGGCCCTGCACCGTGTTAGTCACACAGCACCATAGACTTCCACAAGCACCAACTGTGCCCCGGGCATTGCTCCACCTGTGGGGAGCAGTACCACCATTGCTGCTATAACATCATCCCGGTGGCCTCACACAGCAGCGGCGGCTTAATAGCCGCAGACCACAGGTGGCGTCACGAATACAAACTTAAAGTCATCCGCCACATATTCAACTGACACCCACCAGGGCCACGGAGCCGGGCCCAGCCACCACTGACTACCACCGGACTAGTCCGGCCCGGCACCAGGTGTCCCATAGCCCTGGGGTGGGCGAGTCAACTTTTGGCGCTGTGAACAGGATTTCGTGCCCGGTCACACCGGGTACTGTGCGCCTGCAGGAATTGTGCTTAAAAGACTGTGTACTGTCTGTAAACCGCCGCCGCCATTAGCCTCGCCGAGCGCAGGAAGAAGGGGGGCGTGCCTGAAAAAGAGCGCGAAGGGAGCGCGCCATCAGAGCAGAGCGCTGTTAACCCCGCGCGACCCAGAAGGAAATTTGAAAAGTGAACGGAGCCTGGTAAGGTTCACTAAGGGGGAGGAAGATGTCCGACTCAGAGGGAGAGCAGGTGGCTGCCATCGCCCAAGGCGCCGCAGCACCGGCCGAAGCAGTCCCAGTCGCCGTCGCCCCGGCCCCCACTGTAGCGCCGGTAATGCCGATCACCATGCCGTACATACCGGGAGCAGAATGGCTGCCGCAGTACTCCGGGGAGTCCCATACCTTGAGTGACTTCAGAGAAAGCCTGCACAGCTTATTCCGGGTGTATCCGCTGACTGAGAGCCAGAAGGTGGGCATAGTAATGGGACAGCTAGCCGGCGCAGCCCAGCGTGAAGCGAAGTCCTGGCCTGATACAGATAAAGGGACAGCAGCCCAGATACTGGCCAAGCTAAAGAGTACGTTTGACACCCGCACCGCAGCAGAGATAAAGATGAGATTCTTTGGGTGCAAGCAGCGGGCCACAGACAGCATAAGGGACTATGCCTTAAACTTGCAGGAGGCCCTGAAAGCAGTTAAACAGGTGGATCCAGAGAGTGTACGTGAAGAAGACAAACTCCTAACTGAGCAGTTCATAGAGGGGCTCCTGTCAGATGCCCACAGGACCCAGCTGCGTATCCTGGTCCTGCAGAACCCTGCTCTGGACTTTGCCAAGTTTAAGGACCAGGCCATCAGGGTACTGAGAGAATCTACACCGAATGACCCAGTACCCCTCCGGCCTCTTGCTATCACGAACCCCGGGGTGGTGCCTGCAACACGAGCCACTGCAGGGGCTGAGGCGCAGTCCCTGGATAAGGATCCCACTGCAGAGCTCAGACAGCAGATCCAGGAGCTGACCAAGACTGTAGCTTCCCTTGCCAAGACCGTGCAGTCTCTACAAGTGACCCCATCGCCTGCAAGAATCGAGTTGGCCTCCAGCCCAGAGGACGTCCCATGGATGCGACAGAGGAGGATTCCGCCGACCCGAGGCAGAGACACAGACCGGTATGATTCAACAGGACAACCGATCTGCCGCCGCTGCAGCCAGGCGGGCCACATTGCACGACGCTGTCCTTTAAATGGGCTGAGCCTGGGGCCAGGAGCCAACCCCCAGGTGTAAGGAAGCCCGGCTCAAACCCCAGCCGCAGCAAGTATGTGGGAGGACGACCGGTCCTTCCCATTGTGCTGGATGGGATCCCTTTGAATGCCCTCCTGGATACGGGGTCCCAGGTAACAACCATCCCCCACAAACTGTACAAAAGATATTGGGCGGATTCAGACATTGACCATGGCCCAGATGATGATTTAACAATTGTGGCCAGTAATGGTCAGCCCTTACCTCAAATTGGGTACAAAGAAGTAACCATTAAAGTGGGGCGGGTGGAATTGCCATGTCAGGGGATGATAATTGTAGATATTGATCGCAAAGAATCTGACCCACTGCTAACCATTGGTACAAATGTGATAGAAAATTGTATTGCCGAAGTGATAATTTTGTTGCAACAGGCGTCTGAAACTGCCAGCTCCGGGCAGCAGCGTGTCCTACAGAGGGAGATCAGAGCCCTGATGAGGAGGCAGCAGGTAGAGCTGGCCGGAGGAGAAATTGGCAGTGTGAGGGTAAGTGACCCCCTCCCCATTGCAATACCCCCAAGAAGTGAAATGTTGATATGGTGTCGGGCAGCAATAGGCCTCAAGGGTCAGGATTACCATGCCTTGGTAGAACCGGTGTATTCAGACAGTAGGCCTGGAGTCCTGATAGCCAGAGGGGTAGCGGACGTCCGCAAGGGGAGAGTGCCCGTCCGTGTCTTGAATTGTGGGGAGGAGGAGGCCAAATTGCCCCGGTACGCCACTGTAGCAAAACTGTACACTGTCAGCAACAATACCATTAAAGCAGTGGAACCCTTGATCCCGTCCGACCAGGCGGAAGACAATGGCTCCAAGGGGCAGCCGGAAGACTGGTGCCAAAAATTACATGTAGGCACCGACTCCACCCCCTCGCACCAAAAGCATGGGGTTTACAGGGTGGTACAGGAGTACGAGCGGGTCTTCAGCAAACACCCCCTAGATTTTGGGCAGGTGAAAGGGGTTAAACATCAAATCCCCACGGGTGATCATCATCCCATTAAAGAGAGATACCGCCCTGTACCCCCCGCACAGTATCAGTGTGCCAAGGAAATGTTACGGGAAATGAAGGAGGCTGGGGTTATCAGAGATAGCTGTAGCCCTTGGGCAGCTCCACTAGTGCTCGTAAAGAAAAAAGATGGTACGATGAGAATGTGTGTAGATTACAGGCAAATTAACCGCATTACACATAAAGATGCTTATCCACTGCCCAGAATAGAGGAGTCACTAACAGCCTTAAAGTCAGCTAACTATTTCTCCACCTTGGATCTCACCAGTGGGTATTGGCAGGTTCCCGTGGCAGAGGCGGACAAGAAGAAGACTGCATTCACGACACCAATGGGCCTCTGTGAGTTCAATTGTATGCCATTCGGGCTCTGCAACGCCCCAGGGACATTCCAAAGGTTGATGGAGTGCTGCTTGGGCCACCACAACTTTGAAACCGTGCTGTTGTACCTGGATGACGTCATAGTCTACTCCAAGACTTATGAGGACCACCTGAAGCACTTAGCAGAAGTGTTTGAGTCCTTGTCGAAATATGGCCTGAAGATCAAGCCGTCCAAATGTCACCTCTTGAAGCCAAAGGTACAGTACCTGGGTCATGTGGTCAGCGCAGAAGGTGTGGCACCTGATCCGGAGAAAGTCACTGTAATCAAGGACTGGCCAAGACCCACCACAGTGAAGGAGGTGCGGCAGTTCCTTGGACTGGTGGGCTACTACCGAAGGTTCATTGATGGTTTCACCAAGATAGCAGCGCCCCTTCAAGATCTCCTGGTGGGCCAGCCAAAGCAGGCTAAGAAGCAGAGCCCTCCATTTGAATGGAGCAGCCAACTGGAAACATCCTTTGTCCGGCTGAAAGGGGCTCTCACGGGAGAAGAAATTCTGGCCTACCCTGACTACAGCCAACCGTTTGTACTGTATACAGACGCCAGCAACGTGGGACTGGGAGCAGTTCTGTCCCAGGTACAGGGAGGCAGAGAGAGGGTGATAGCGTACGCCAGTAGGAAGCTTCGGCCCACAGAAAGGAATCCAGAAAACTACAGTTCCTTCAAGCTGGAGTTCCTCGCTATTGTTTGGGCAGTGACTGAACGCTTCAAGCACTATCTGGCATCGGCCAAGTTCACCATCTTCACGGACAACAATCCGTTGACACACCTGGCAACAGCCAAGTTAGGTGCGATGGAACAGCGATGGATGGCCCGGCTGTCTAACTTTGACTTTACCATCAAGTATCGGGCTGGCAAGAAGAATAACAATGCTGATGCGCTGTCCAGAATGCCTCACTTACCCGAGTCTGGGGAAGACCTGGATGAACTCGAAGAGATAGAGTTACCGGCTTTCCATCACCAAGGTGTTTCCCAGTGTGAGCATGCTGTGGGAGTGAAGCGCTCAAGCCAGCACGAGGTCTCGGTCAACCCATTACTCCACCATAATTGGGAAGAAACACAGAATGGTGACCCGGCCGTGCGATTGGTCAAAGAGAAGCTAGCGCAAGCTGAGACCCATCTTGGCCCAGACGCTCCAGAGGAAGCCCAGCAGCTGTGGAAGGAGAGGGGACGACTGTTCACCTACCAAGGCAAGCTCTGCAAGAGATATGTCAACTGGCGAACAAATGAACTTGTCTGGCAGATAGTGGTTCCGCAGAGGGATGCTCCAATGGTCCTAGCAGCGTATCATGATAACGCAGGACACTTCGGGTGGAAGAAGTTGGAGGCCCTACTCCGTGATCGGTTCTATTGGGTGCACATGAGAAAGATGATCGAGAAGTGGTGCCGAGACTGTGGCCCGTGTAACCTGAGGCGGAAGGATGAGGCCAGCCAAAGGTCTCCCCTACAGCCAATTGTCACGAAGCAGCCCCTGGAGTTGGTGGCCCTGGACCACGTGAAGCTAACACCAAGCCGGTCAGGCTATGTGTACGCACTCACCATTGTGGACCATTACTCTCGTTTCCTGGTAGTAGTGCCTGTGAAGGACCAGACAGCCAGGACAGCAGCTAGAGCGTTCCAGGCATCCTTTTGTCGACCTCACGGCTATCCGGAAAGGGTACTGACTGATCAGGGTCCTGCATTCGAGGCTGAAGTGTTCCAAGAGTTCTGTAACATGTACGGTTGTAAGAAAATCCGAACCACACCGTACCACCCCCAAACCAATGGACTGTGCGAGAAAATGAACCATGTGGTTATTGATATGCTGAAGACCCTACCGCTGGAGGAAAGGAACCAATGGCCAGAAAAGTTGCCAGATCTGGTAGACCTGTACAACCATATCCCAGTGAATTCGACCAACTGCAGCCCCGCTTACCTGATGCGAGCCAGGCCTGGCAAGTTGCCTGTAGACTTTGAGATGGGGACTGTGTCGCCTGAGGCGGTTCAAGAAATAGAGGATTGGGATACAGAACGACAGCAGCGGTACCGTAAGGTCCAGGAGTGCGTAGAGAGGAGCCTGTCTCAAGCAAGAACGAGACAAGAGCAGCATTACAATCAAACAGCCCCAGCAACTCCCTTAGCACCTGGAGAACAAGTCCTCAAGAAGAAGCGGAGGACGCATAAATTGGATGATCAGTGGGAAAACGAGCCCTACACCATTATCCCCTCCAACTTTGACAATAGTAAGGTATGCCTCATAAGCAAGGATGAAGGCAAGACCTATCAAGCAATTTCCCGAGACCGCCTGAAAGCGTGCCCTGAACGATGCAGAATCCAAAGAGAAATGGAAGGAGTACAAGGAAGTCCCCAAAGTCAAGAGAAAGAAGGGGAGATGATTCAAACCATCCTTGGAAAGTTCCCCAAAACTTGGACCCGAATAAACAATGCTATAGTGGTACCAGTTTTGACGTTTCCGCAGTTGGTCGAGCCAGAAACAGAAAAGGTTCCGGATCCACCTAAAGAACCGTCCGCGCCAGCACGAGATGACACGCCAGCAGTGGAACAGGAGGATCAACCCCCTGTCAGTGGTGAACCTGTCATACCCTTGGCGACTCTTAGCCCACAAAGGCAACCATCACGCTTACCTATTGGGGTTAGGCCCACCTGTAGTGCTGAGATAGAAGACGCACCACGTAGTCAGGGGCAAACACCAGAGCTACGTAGGTCCCAGCGCAGCACTCGGGGACAACCCCCTCCAAGGTATAGAGAGTCAACTGTATAAGGGAAAAAAAAAAGGAGTATTTATTAGAATGTACATAGTTATGCAAAATGTCTGTAAGGTTGTGTACAAAATGTTTTTCTTTTCTTTGATTGCGAAAATGGACAATTGGGCCACTGGACTATGGGTGGCCAACACCTAAATTGTTCATAGTTAGCACCAGTGTGCTCGACACCCCTGAAGAAAAACCCGTCCGGCGTGCATAGAGTGGGGTCATCAATGCTCTGACGCACGCCCAGAGCCTACGTTGGGGGTTTGATCGCGGCGGGTCCCCCATGGAGCAGTGTAATGGACACCCGGCAGGTTGCCACACTGGACTCTTATAGTAATGTTTAAGTTTGTAACGTTAAAGTATTTGCGCCTCCCATAATGGGATGAAATGTTCTAACATGTCATGTTTGTTTCTACAGTCCGGGAGTACTGAATTTAACTAAGGGGGAGTGTGGCGCCCCAGGACCTGGTCGCCACAACAGCATTGCCCTCCCAAAGGGTTAATGCTGAGCCTGGAGGTAATTGGGAGATCTATTGGCCAGTAAGTTAACACTCAACACAATTCTCCCTCCGGCCAGCAGAGGGAGCTCTGAACCTGGAACTTCAGGGAGGATTCCTTAAGTCTGGCTGAAGGGAGGAAGTAGTGGTTAGTCTGGAGACAGGAGTGAAAGAGTGCAGACGCAGGGTAGTGCTGCCTTGTGAAACTGGGGCCTAGAGCTTGGATAGCTTGGCCCAGTGAAGCAAGGGGAGCAGAGAGGCACAGCAGAGACTCGGACATCGGAGTCTGTAGTTGCCAGGGCATAAAATCAATCCCTGGTAGCTGAATCCGGAGGGCAGGAGAGCTGCAAGCCCCCTGGCCCAGAAGCAATCTGAAGGTACAACTGCATCCCAAGGGCCTGGTGTGGGCTCCAGCAGAGAAGCACCAGAGAGGGCCTGCGCAGTCTACCACACAGAAAAGGGGACGAACAACAAGTCCCAGCAGCAAGAGGGCAATTGCAAACCTAAAGTGCAGTGTCCTAAAACAGCAGAGAAAGATTAAGGAGTAGGCCTCATACTCAACTGGCCAAAGATCACCCCAGGCACTTCCAGGCCGGCCGGATCATCTTTACCATCTGTGACGGTCTCCCTGGACTAAGTTTCTGCCGAGTAAAAGAGGAGAAGGTAAAGAGACTACTGTTTGTGCCTGTTTCTTTCATTGCTTGTCGGCCCTGCACCGTGTTAGTCACACAGCACCATAGACTTCCACAAGCACCAACTGTGCCCCGGGCATTGCTCCACCTGTGGGGAGCAGTACCACCATTGCTGCTATAACATCATCCCGGTGGCCTCACACAGCAGCGGCGGCTTAATAGCCGCAGACCACAGGTGGCGTCACGAATACAAACTTAAAGTCATCCGCCACATATTCAACTGACACCCACCAGGGCCACGGAGCCGGGCCCAGCCACCACTGACTACCACCGGACTAGTCCGGCCCGGCACCAGGTGTCCCATAGCCCTGGGGTGGGCGAGTCACAGTCTCCTGTGACAACCTGGTTTTGCCAGGGCATCACATCATCAGCATCCTACACCATAGATCTCGTCTATGATGTCATCGGCATCCTACACCAGAGATGTCTATTGTGATGTCATTAGTAACCTACACCAGAGATAGCTCTTTAAAAGGTACTTTAACCATCCACAGGATAGGTATTAACTACTACTCAGTAGGAGTCTAACCATTGAGATCCCCACCAATTACCGGAGCTGGGGACTTCTGTTCTTCATTTTAATGGAACGCCTGTTAGACTTGCGCACTAATTATCCATTTAATTTGTGTCTGAGTACAGTGCTCAGCTCTCTCGGGTACTCAAAAACCCAACCCCAGGGGAAACACAAGTCCTCTATTCTGGGAATCATTGGGGGACACAAAGACATGGTTTGGTGACAACATGACCGGCTGCATGGAGCTCAGACCCCAACCCCATCCAACACCTTTGTATGAACTAGAACGGAGATTGTCAGGATAGGCGTTAACTACTACTCAGGATGGGTCTAACCATTGAGATCCCCACAAATTGCCCACTGGGGACTCCTGTTCCCCATTTTAATGGAGCGCCTGTTGCACTTGCACACTGTTTCTCAATTTAGTTTGTGTCTGAGCACAACACTTAGCTCCTTCGGATATTTCAAGACCCAACTCTGGGGAAACACAAGTCATCCATTCTGGGAATCATTGGGAGCACAAAGACATGGTTTGGTGACAACATGACCGGCTATATAGAGCTCAGACCCCAACCCCATCCAACACCTTTGTATGAACTAGAACAGAAATTGTCAAGATAGGTATTAACTACTACGCAGGAAGGGTCTAACCATTGAGATCCCCACCAATTGCCCATTGGGGACATCTGTTTCCCATTTTAATGGAGCGCCTGTTGCACTTGCACACTGTTTCTCAATTTAGTTTGTGTCTGAGCACAACACTTAGCTCCTTCGGATATTTCAAGACCCAACTCTGGGGAAACACAGGTCATCCATTCTGGGAATCATTGGTGGTGCGGTCACAAAGATATGGTTGGGAAAGAACATCACCGGCAGAACAGAACCTGGACCCCAACCCCATCCAACACCTTTGGATGAATTAGAACAGAGATTGTGAACCTCTCATCCAACATCAGGGTCACCTTACAAATGTTCTCCTAGATGAAGGGGCAACAATTCCCACAAGACGCTTCCAAAATCTTTTAGAAGTCCTTCTCAGAAGAGCGGGAGTTGTTATATCTGCAAAGCAAAAACTCCAGAATAATATCAATGGCTGTAGAATGGGAGGTCAGAAGAGCTCCTGTAGGTGTAATATATAGTGTATTTCATTATCACAATGTACAAAACAAAGTCTTTGATAATATTATATGGACATAAAGTCTATGAAGCTCACAAGGTCAATCCTGCACATATGATGGGTACGGAAAGTATTCACACCCCTGTAAATTTTTCACTCTTTGTCTCATTGCAGCCATTTGGTAAATTCAAAAAGGTTAATTTTCTTCTCATTGATGTACACTCTGCATACCATGTTGACAGAAAAAAAACAAATGTAGACATTTTTAAAAATTAATTGAACAAAAAAACCTTTGCTCAGTATTGAGTAGAAGCACCCTCCTTTTGAGCTAGTACAATGATGAATGGGAATGATGCAACAAGTTTTTCACCCCTGGATTTGGGCATCCTCGGCCATTCTTCCTTGCAGATCCTCTCCAGTTTCGTCAGGTTGGATGGTGACCATTGGTGGACAGCCATTTTCAGGTCTCTTCAGGGATGCTCAATTGGGTTTAGGTCAGGGCTCTGGCTGGGCCGGTCAAGAATGGTCACAGAGTTGTTCTGAAGCCATTCCTTTGTTATTTTAGCTGTGTGCTTAAAGGGAGGTATCATAAAAAAAAAAATAGATCAATAACTGAAAAAATGTAAAGCAATAATGTTTTAATGCTTTGTTTAAATATTATTATTTGTTTTTAATTGAGCAAAATATAAAAAAAATTAAAAAGTTTATTATTTTCCACTGTTAAACACTAGGGGGAACAGCTGCTGAAATCCTACAGAAATCCCACTGTAGAAAAAGCTCAGATTGCAGCTGCAGTAAAGAGGGCGGAGTCTGCTCTCCTGTGTGTGATGGCACGCCTCCCCCTCCCAATCTGAGTGTTTACAACACATAACAGAGAATGACATGTAGGATCACAGTGCAGAGCCATTTTGTTGGTGACCAGAAATGTCTAAAGTGTCACCAAGGACAGCAGGAGTATCACACAGGATAGGATTAGATACACAGCTGTGCATACAGTATCACACAGGATGGGATTAGATACCCAGCTCAGCAGACAGTATCACACAGGAGAGGATTAAATACACAGCTGTGCAGACAGTATCACACAGGATAGGATTAGATACATGGCTCAGCAGACAGTATCACACAGGATGGGATTAGATACCCGGCTCAGCAGACAGTATCACACAGGAGAGGATTAGATACACAGCTGTTTAGACAGTATCACACAGGATAGGATTAGATACACGGCTCAGCAGACAGTATCACACAGGAGGATTAGATACACAGCTCAGTATATAGTATCACACAGGATAGGATTAGATACACGGCTCAGCAGACAGTATCACAGGATAGGATTAGATACACAGCTCAGTAGACAGTATCACACAGGATAGGATTAGATACACAGCTGTGCAGACAGTATCACACAGGATAGGATTAGATACACGGCTCAGCAGACAGTATCACACAGGATTAGATACACAGCTCAGTATATAGTATCACACAGGATAGGATTAGATACACGGCTCAGCAGACAGTATCACACAGGATAGGATTAGATACACGGCTCAGCAGACAGTATCACACAATAGGATTAGATACACAGCTCAGCAGACAGTATCACACAGGAGAGGATTAGATACACAGCTCAGCATATAGTATCACACAGGATAGGATTAGATACACGGCTCAGCAGACAGTATCACACAGGATAGGATTAGATAAACGGCTCAGCAGACAGTATCACACAATAGGATTAGATACACAGCTCAGCAGACAGTATCACACAGGATAGGATTAGATACACGGCTCAGCAGACAGTATCACAAATGAGAGGATTAGATACACAGCTCAGCAGACAGTATCACAGGATAGGATTAGATACACGGCTCAGCGGAGAGTATAACACAGGACAAAACTAGATACACGGCTCAGCAGACAGTATCACAAAGGATAGGATTAGATACACAGCTGTGCAGACAGTATCACACAGAATAGGGTTAGATACACTGCTCAGCAGACAGTATCACACAGGAGGATTAGATACACAGCTGTGCAGACAGTATCACACAGGATAGGATTAGATACACGGCTCAGCAGACAGTATCACACAGGAGGATTAGATACACAGCTGTGCAGACAGTATCACACAGGATAGGATTAGATACACGGCTCAGCAGATATTATCACACAGGATAGGATTAGATACACAGCTCAGCAGACAGTATCACACATGAGAGGATTAGATACACAGCTCAGCAGACAGTATCACACAGGATAGGATTAGATACACAGCTCAGCAGACAGTATCACACAGGAGAGGATTAGATACACAGCTCAGCAGACAGTATCACACAGGATAAAGTTAGATGCATGGCTCAGCAGACAGTATCACATGAGATAGGATTAAATACACAGCTATGCAGACAGTATCACACAGGATAGGATTAGATACACGGCTCAGCAGACAGTATCACACAGGATAGGATTAGATACACGGCTCAGCAGACAGTGTCACACAGGAGGATTAGATACACAGCTCAGTATATAGTATCACACAGGATAGGATTAGATGCACAGTTCAGCAGACAGTATCACACAGGAGAGGATTAGATACACGGCTCAGCAGACAGTGTCACACAGGAGGATTAGATACACAGCTCAGTATATAGTATCACACAGGATAGGATTAGATACACAGCTCAGCAGACAGTATCACACAGGAGAGGATTAGATACACAGCCGTGCACACACACACACACACACACACACACACACACAGCAGCAGCGGCGGTACTCACATGCAGTGACACACACGCACGCACACACACAGCAGCGGCGGCGGGCAGAGCGTGGGCTGGGTAGAGCGGAGGGAGGGGGTGTCATTAGAGACAGTAACGGCGGGGGAGGGGCAGTAGCAGTAGCGGGGGCAGAGGGGGGGGCTGGGGAGAGGGGAGGGAGGGGGTGTCATTAGAGACAGTAACAGCGGGGGGAGGGGTGGTAGCAGTAGCGGGGGCAGAGCGGGGGCTGGGTAGAGCGGAGGGAGGGGGTGTCATTAGACAGTAACGGCGGGGGCAGGGGCGGTAGCAGTAGCGGGGGCTGGGGAGAGCGGAGGGAGGGGGTGTCATCGGAGACGGTAATGGGGGGAGGGGAGGCGGCCCGTACTCACACATCCGGCGGTTGACAGGGGTATAGTGGAGCAAACAGCATACGCTGTGAGTGAGTTACGTCATTACACACACAGCAAATCCATGGCAGCCCCCAGTGCCTCCAGTAAAATTAGAATTAAATAAAAACTAAATAAGCAGTAATTTTCATTTTGTATTAAAAATACTTGATTTCATAATCACTATTTTTAATACAAAAATAAAAAAAACGCGATACCTTACCTTTGAGGTAATTGTCCTGTTGGAAGGAGAACCTTCGGCCAAGTCTGAGGTCCAGAGCACTCTGGGAGAGGTTTTCTTCCAGGATATCTCTGTACTTGGCCACGTTCATATTTCCTTCAATTGCAACCAATCACCCTGTCCCCGCAGCTGAAAAACACATCCATAGCATGACGCTGCCACCACCATGTTTCACTGTGGGGATTGTATTGGGCAGGTGATGAGCAGTGCCTGGTTTTCTCCACACACACCACTTAGAATTATCACCAAAAAGCTCTACTGTATCTTCGTCTCATCAGACCAGAGAATCTTATTTCTCATAGTCTGGGAGTCCTTCATGTGGTTTTTTGCAAACTCTATGCGGCTTTCATATGTCTTGCACTGACGAGAGGCTTCCGTCAGGCACTCTGCTATAAAGACCCGACTGGTGGAGGCTGCAGTGATAGGTGACTTTGTGCAACTTCCTCCCATCTCCCTACTGCATCTCTGGAGCTCAGCCACAGTGATCTTGGGGTTCTTCTTTACCTCTTTCACCAAGGCCCTTCTCCCACGGTTGCTCAGTTTGGCTGGACGGCCAGGTCTAGGAAGTGTTCTGGTGGTCCCAAACTTCTACCATTTAAGGATTATGGAGGCCACAGTGCTCTTAGGAACCTTGAGTACTGCAGAAATTATTTTGTAACCTTGGCCAGATCTGTGCCTTTCCACAATTCTGTCTCTGAGCTCCTTGGGCAGTTCCTTTGACCTCATGATTCTTATATGGTGTGACATGCGCTGTGAGCTGTGAGGTCTTATATAGACAGGTGTGGGCTTTTCAAAATTAAGTCCTATTAGTTTAATTAAACACAGCTGGACTCCAATGAAGGAGTACAATCATCTCAGGCCTCCGACACACATCCGTGAAAAACACGCACGTGTTATGTTCCGTTTTTCGGGTCTGTTTTCCGTTTTTAAGTCCGTTTTTATGGTACGTGTGGCATCCGTGTGAAATGCGTATGCTAGCAATGTGTGCGTGTTGAATGTCCGTGTGTGCGTGAGATACGTTAGTGACATGTCCGTGTGTTGCCCGTGTGAAATGTTCCGTGTGTGATGCACAATGACGTTGATACATGTCGGCTGACAGCAGACAGCGACGCGCAATGAGAATGAACTCAAGTGAACTTCACCCGACTTCATTGTCATACTGCGGCTCTGTCTGTGTCGCGTACTGATTAGCGGTCACCCGTGAAGGACTCACCGGTGACCGCTAATCCCTTGAGTGACTGAAGTGAGCAGCGCGAATAGCGCTGCCGTCACTCAGGTTACCTGCGGCTAGCTGGATCCTCCACCCGTGACCGCAACTCATTATTTGTTAGTGTTTTTTATTCCAAATAAAGGTTTTCTTCGGGTGTAGAGGTTTATTTACTGTAAATTACAGATTAATCATGGAAGGTATCTCGGGGAGACACCTGACATGATTAATCTTGGACTTAGTGGCAGCTATGGGCTGCTGCCATTAACTCCTTATTACCCCGATTGAAAACGCACCAGGACAAATCGGGAAGATCCGGGTAGAGTCCCCCAGGACAGTCGCACTTAATGGATGCGGCTAATCTAGGCGGCTGCTAGCTGATATTGTTAGGCTGGGGGGCTCCCCATAATGTGGGGCTCCCCATCCTGAGAATACCAGCCTTCAGCCGTTTGACTTTACCCTGGCTGGTATCAAAATGAGGGGACCCGCACGTCGTTTTTTTAAATTAATTATTTATTTATTTTAATGCTCGATATTCACAAGCCCAACGGCGGCTGTGATTGATTGCAGTGAGACAGCTGTCACTCAGCGTGGAGGCGTGTCTCACTGCAACCAATCATGGGCGCCGGTGAGCGAGGAAAGCAGGGAATACGAGATTGATTAATGAGCGGCCGGCTTTTTCAAAATAGTAAAAGCCGCCGGAGTTTTTTTTAACAGCTGTGCAGCGCCGCGCCGGTGATCGGGGAACGGTAAGTATGAGAGAGGGGGGAGACTGACCGACAGACTGTGAGAGAGGGTCAGACAAGACAGAGAGACCGACTGACAGACAGACAGAGAGACCGACCGACGGACTGAGGGAGAGGGTCAGACAAGACAGAGAGACCGACTGACAGACAGACAGAGAGACCGACCGACGGACTGAGGGAGATTGACCGACATACACAGCAAAAGAAAGAATGACCGACATCGCTAGAAAAAAGCACAAAACGTACACGGAGCATACGGACATACATCCGTGTCACGTACGTGTGCTCACGGACCCATAGACTTCCATTGGGTCCGTGTGTGCGTGTTCCGTGCAGAAAACGGACATGCTTCCGTGCAAAACGGAGACACAAACGTAGCACGCACACGGACCGTATGGAATAACGCACGTGTGACCTCAAACATAGCATAACATTGGTGCACGTTTGTCCGTGTCTCCGGTATAGACGGAAACGGAAGAAACACGCACGTGTTTCACGGATGTGTGTTTGAGACCTCAAGGAGGATAACAAGGAAATGGACAGCATGTGACTTAAATATGAGCGTCTGAGGAAAGTGTTTGAATACTTATGACCATGGGATATTTCAGGTTTTTCTTGTTTAATAAATTTTCTGTTTTTTTTTTTTTGTCAAGATGGGGGATGGGGTGCAGAGTGTACATTATTGAGAAAAAATGAACTTTTTTGAATTTACCAAATGGCTGTGATGAAACAAAGAGTGAGAATTTAAAGGGGTCTGAATAATTTCCGTACCCGCTGTATAAAGTTGAATTGTCCCCTATCAATATGCAATCCCATATAGCTTAAGAAAGATTGTGAAATATTTCACTATTATCATTTGTTAACATCCGGCCAGTGCAACAATGACGTTTTAAGTTTGGTAAATGCCATCTCTCTTATCTGCACCACAGGTTTCTGAGAAATACTGGTTTATCCAGAGGAAATCGAGTGTGAGCTGGATCCGAAGACTGCTGGACTCAATACCTGGAGGCGATGATAATAGAAGGAGTGGTATTGGATGACCCAACCTGCGGGAAACACAAGTCCTCCATTCTGGAAATCATTACGGTTCACAAACACATGGTTGGGTTAAAATATGACCAGTTGTACATAACTTGGACCCCAACCCTATTCATCACCTTTGGATGAACTAGATCGGAGATTGTCAGGATAGGCATTAACTACTACTCATGAGGGGTCTAACCATTGAGATACCCAACAATTGCCAATTAGGGACTTCTGTTCCTCATTTTAATGGAGTGCCTGTAGCACTTATGAACTGATTCTCCATTTAATTCGTGTCTGAGTACAGCAATCAGCTCTCTCGGGTATTACAAGACCCAACCCAGGGGAAAAACAAGTCCTCCATTCTGGGAATCATTGGGGGACACAAAGACATGTTTTTTAAGAACATGACCGGCTGCACAAAGCCCAGACCTCAACTCCATCCAACACCTTTGTATGAACTAGAACGGAGACTGTTTGGATAGGCGTTAACTACTACTCAGCATGGGTCTAACCATTGAGAGCCCCACCAATTGCCAACTGGGGACTTCTGTTTCCCATTTTAATGGAGTGCCTGTTGCACTTGCGCACTGATTCTCTATTTAATTTGTGTCTGAGCACAGCACTTAGCTCCTTTGGATATTTCAAGACCCAATTCGGGGAGAACACAAGTCCTCTATTCTGGGAATCATTGGTGGTGTGGTCACTAAGACATGGTTGGGTGAGAACATGACCGGCGGAAAAAAAACTGGACCCCAACTCCATCCAACACCTTTGGATGAACTAGAATGAAGATTGTGAACCTCTCATCCAACATCAGGGTCACCTTACAAATGTACTTGTGGACGAAAAGGGAAAAAATCCTACAGACCCCTCCAAAGTCTTTTAGACAACCTTCCTAGAAGAGCGGGAGTCGTTATATCTATAAAGCAAAAAGTCCATAATAATATCAATGCTGTTGTGGTGGATTGTGGTGGTTTACCGGTGATGACCTCCTCCATATCCGAGATGAATACCGCACCCGAGATGAGGTGCAGTATTCTGTGGCGCCTGAAGCCGCAGGGGTGCCACAAAGACATGGTTGGATGAGAACATGATCGGCGGAACCAAACCTGGACCCAACCCCATCCAACACCTTTGGATGAACTAGAACGGAGATTGTGAACCTCTCATCCAACATTAGGGTCACCTTACAAATGTACTTCTGGACGAAAGGGGAAAAAAAATCTGAGACCCCTACAAAGTCTTGTAGACAACCTTCCCAGAAGAGCGGGAGCAGATATATCTACAAAGCAAAAGGTGCGTAATAATATCAATGGCTGTAGACTGGGAGATCAGAAAAGCGCCCGTAGGTGTAATATATAGTGTATTTCATTATTACAATGTACAAAACAAAGTCTTAGGTAATATTATATGGATCTATAGTCTATGAAGCTCATTAATTCAATCCTGCACATATAAAGTTAAAAAAGCCCCCTATAGATCTACAATCCCATATATTCAAAATAAATTGTGAAATCTAGCACCCGGCCAGTTCAACAATGATGATTCACTTAAGTAACTGCCATCTCTCTTATCTGCACCTTTGCGATCAGCATCTGGACAGGTTTCTCAGAAGAATAAGAAATACTGGTTTGTCTACAGGAATCCGACTGTCAGCTAGATCCGAGATGTACTAATTCATTACCTGGAGGCGGTGATGATGGGAGGAGTTGTACAGAATATAAGAGGAGGATTTTATCCTTCAAAGCTATGGTATCCTCCATCGGCTCACTGCCTGCACCTTATAGGATCAGCTGAAGAAGCCTCCAGCCACTTTCGAAGTCAGAATGACCAGCACTTCCCAGCCTGAAAATGCATCTTCCCAGGTAAGTGCACTTTACTTTTCTTGTAAAATGACTTATTCAGTCTGGATTTTTATAGGATCAAATAGATGAAAAGAATATTAAAAAAAATTCTAAATATAGTATATGTCTATATGCAAATAAATAGAATGATAGAACCATAGAATGGTAGAGTTGGAAGGGCCCTCAAGGGCCATCGGGTCCATCCCCCGTGAGTGCAGGTTTTCCTAAATCATCCCAGCTATATGTATAGAATCATAGAATGATAGGGTTGGAAGGGACCTCGAGGACTATTGGGTCCATGCCCCGTGAGTGCAGGTTTTCCTAAATCGTCCTAGCTATAGGTTTATCCAGCTTCCGCTTGAAGATTTCCATTGATGGAGAGCTCATTACGTCCTATATAGAATCATAGGATGGTAGAGTTGGAAGGGACCTCAAGGGCCATTGGGTCCATCCCTGCGAGTGCAGGTTTTCCTAAATCATCCCGGCTATATGTTTATCAAGCTTCCGCTTGAAGATCTCCATTGATGGAGAGCTCAAACCTCCCGTGGCCGCCTGCTCCACTCTCTGACTGCCCTCACTATCAAATAGCTTTTCCTATTGTCTAATCTGAATCTAAATAGTATCCATACACTGATATATACTATATATAAATATATATAGTATATATAGACCTTCTTCACATGTCTGTGTTTCCAATAAGCATCCATTTTTTCACGGATGCCACCCATACCTGTTCACATAACAAAGGTAGGTTGTGCCATCAGTCTTTTTCTTAGATTACCATGTATTACCATAACCATTCTCCATTCTCTGGTACCATAGGGTCAAAATATGGCCACATGCACATTGGTACAGTGACTTTTATCATGGTACCAGACAGCAGTAAATGTACTTGTAAGTGTAGTGTAATATCCAGACTTTTTCCATCATGTCTCCTCTTCTTTCTGCAGGAGCCACCTGACATTTACACCATCCCCATGGATGAAAAACCAGAAAAGCAGAAAAAAAAGGAAACGATCTTTGCAGGATTTAAAGGAAAAAAGAATGCTAAGAAAGTAGAAAACTTAAAAAAGGAGCTAGAGATTGTAAGTGATGGAAATTAACAATGGTATGGAGAAAAACATATTTATTATTAGGAGGTATGGTAATGACTACATATTTTATTTTTTAGACTGACCACAAGTTGAGCTTCAACGAATTGGAAGAGAAATATTCAGTAGACATCAAACAGGTCAGTTTTAAAGGAGGTTTCCAAAAACTATTTATGTTTTGTATTTCTGACTTAGAAGAGAGCGCTACATCAACCAAGACTATCAACTAGTAGGACATGGTCTGTAGGACATGGCTTATTGATATTACATGGTCATCCTCTCTGGAATTACGAGAGTAGATACAAAACATGCCCTTCCCTCTGTAGGACATGGCTTATCCATTCACACATGGTCATCCTCTCTGAAGCTACAAGAGTAGATGCAAATCATGCTCTTCCCTCTGTAGCACATGGCTTATCCATTCATACATGGTCATCCTATCTGGAGCTACAAGACTAGATACCAAACATATTCTTTGCTCTGAGAACCTAGTATATCCAATTATTAGATGGAAAGCCCATCTATTCTATTGTAACATTTCATTTCACCTGTGGTGCCACCATAGGTGACATAAATTTGTGCTGCCTGGTTCTGCCTCAGATTATGGGGAATTTCAGGAGATTGTAGAAAGTATACATACTCTCCAACACCATGATGAAAGCTTATTTTATGATCTCATAAATCAACCCTACTGTCAGTGCAGAAAAGTATAAAAGCGTTTAAAGATTTTAACATTTGTGGGTTTTTTTCAAGGGTTTGACCACGGCAGCTGCTCAACAGGTTTTGGCCCGAGATGGACCTAACAAGCTCACTCCTCCAAAAGGAACCCCTGAAATTGTTAAGTTTTTGTTGCTAATGGTTGGTGGATTCTCCATTGTCTTCTGGATTTCGTCTGCATTGTGCTTTCTGGCATATGGCCTTCAAGCTGGCCAAGATCCTACGGTGGCTAAAGACAATGTAAGAAAACCAACAGATCTTAGGATGAATATTCTGAATGCTGTGGTTGTATCTCTGTTGTATTTTTGACTTATGGTTCCTCCATGTCTTTAGCTTTGGTTGGCGATCATCCTGATTGCAGTGGTGGTGATGACGGCTCTCTTTGCATATTACCAAGAAGCTAAAAGTACCAATATTATGGCTGGATTTAAGAACATGGTGCCTCAAGTAAGAAGCAGTACTGTTAATTTGTACAATCATAGTTGATTAGACTTGTTTCTTATACATTTTTTTCTTGATTTAGAAAGCCTTGGTTCTTCGTGATGGCAAACGTAATGAGATGTTAGCGGAGAACCTTGTTACAGGGGACATCGTCTTTATTAAAGGAGGTGATAAAATCCCGGCTGATATACGAATACTTGAGAGTCATGGTTGCAAGGTGAGAAGAGTAGAGAAGACCATTTTGAATTCTATCTAAATCAAGGAGATGCTGAAATCTTGGAAGCCATTGGGCCATGAGAATGACCTGTATCTTTTGACGTGTAGGTTGACAACTCATCCCTCACTGGTGAATCAGAAGCGCAACCACGTGGCGTGGAGTGTACTGATGATAATCCTCTAGAGACCAAAAATCTGGGCTTCTTTTCTACAACCTGTTTGGAAGGTGAGCTTAAAATCATTATTTTAAGGTCCTCTTTAAGGTAGTCTTTATTTACATGGTACAGACACCTAAGATGATGTGCATTTCATAAAGATCCCTAAACCCGGTCTCATATTCCATGCTTACTCTATAGGGGCAGCGACTGGTATGGTAATTAACACTGGTGACCGTACAGTCATTGGACGTATTGCATCACTGGCCTCACAAGTCGGGGACCAGAAGACACCTATTGCCCTGGAGATCGAGCACTTTGTGCACATGATCAGTGGTCTTGCAGTATTCGTTGGAGTAGTTTTCTTCGTTATTTCAGTCGCCATGGGATATAGTGCCCTCAATGCTATAGTATTCTGCATTGGCATTGTGGTAGCCTATGTGCCTGAAGGATTAATCGCAACTGTAACGGTGAGTTGTGCATGTTAATGAGCCCACTATGATCTTATCTTTGATGAGTGCTTCTTTTGAAACTATGTCTATCCTAATGACATTTGTGTCCTACAGGTTTGTCTATCCTTGACTGCAAAGCGTATGGCAAAGAAGAATTGCCTGGTGAAGAACCTGGAAGCTGTGGAGACTTTGGGTTCCACATCAGTCATCTGTTCAGACAAAACTGGGACCCTCACCCAGAACCGGATGACTGTGGCACATATGTGGTTTGATGACAAAATCCACAATGTAGATACCAGTGAAGAGCAGACAGGTAGGAACCCATGAATTTCTTGCTATTACCCGGTAGATAATAGGTCTTCCAATGGCACACCAAACATTGCTGAGGAATGTATAGGTAACCATGGCTAATTGTTTGTCTATTTAGGTGAAATGTTTGATCAAAGCTCCCTGACTTGGCCAGAAATGGGTAGAATCGCCTGCCTGTGTAACCGAGCTGAATTCTGTCCTGATCAAGAAGAAATTCCCATCAACAGGGTAAATATTAAATTATATACATTTTATCTGTATATAAGGAAATTATGGTGCTGTCTCACATGGACAACCTGTCCATATGATGTATTATGGATGTCACTTGGAGCTTTCTCTATAAGAAAATCTTCCATTCCAGAGAACCTGGCCGATTCATGTATTAGATTCTTTCCTAGCGAATGTTAGCGAATACTATTTAGAGATGGGTTGTCTTCATTCTTGTCATTTTGTCACATCCCAATATGACAAAATAGGTTATCTGCTTTTTTTTGTATGCAGAGATCAGTCAATGGAGATGCCTCTGAAGCCGCTTTATTGAAATTTACAGAGAGCGTTATTGGAAAAGTCATGGATATTAGGAGACGGAATGACAAAGTATTGGAAATCCCATTCAATTCAAGCAACAAGTATCAGGTAATTGAGGAACCTGGTTGTATCTTATTCCAGAAGCTCTCTTTGGCGTTAAAGGTTACATTCCAGAAGCTCTCTTTGGTGCTTAAGGTACCGTCACACATAACGAGATCGCTAGCGAGATCGCTGCTGAGTCACCGTTTGGTGACGCAGTAGCGATCCCGTTAGCAATCTCGTTATGTGTGACATCTACCAGCGATCAGGCCCCTGCTGTGAGATCGCTAGTCGTTACAGAATGGTCCAGGCCATTTTCTTCAAAGGTGATGTCCTGCTGAGCAGGACACATCGCTGTGTTTGACGCTGTGTGACAGGGTCACAGTGACTGCTGAGATCATTATACAGGTCGCTACTGTGACCTGTATTGTTCCTGCATCGCTGGTAAGATCTGACATCTCACCAGCGACCTCCCAGCGACTTACCTGTGATCCTTATCAGGTCACATGGTTTTCGGGATCGCTGGTAAGTCGTTGTGTGTGACTGGGCCTTTAGAGTTAAGGTCCAGTCACACTAAGCAACTTACCAGCGATCCCAACAACGATAGGGATCGCTGGTAAGTTGCTAGGAGGTTGCTGGTGAGATGTCACACTGCGACGCTCCAGCGATCCCATCAGCAACCTGACCTGGCAGGGATCGCTGGAGCGTCGCTACACGAGTTGCTGGTGAGCTCACCAGCAACCAGTGACCAGCCCCCAGCGCCGCGTGGAAGATGCTGCGCTTGGTAACTAAGGTAAATATCGGGTAACCAACCCGATATTTACCTTAGTTACCAGCGCACGGAGCTACACGTGCAGAGAGCAGGGAGCAGCGCACACTGAGCGCTGGCTCCCTGCTCTCCTAGTTACAGCACACATTGGGTTAATTAACCCGATGTGTCCTGCAGCTACATGTGTACAGAGCAGGAGCCGGCACTGACAATGAGAGCGGCGGAGGCTGGTAACAAAGGTAAATATCGGGTAACCAAGGACAGGGCTTCTTGGTTACCCGATGTTTACTGTGGTTACCAGCCTCCGCAGAAGCCGGCTCCTGCTGCCTGCACATTTAGTTGTTGCTGTCTCGCTGTCACACACAGCGATCTGTGCTTCACAGCGGGACAGCAACAACTAAAAAATGGCCCAGGACATTCAGCAACAACCAACGACCTCACAGCAGGGGCCAGGTTGTTGCTGGATGTCACACACAGCAACATCACTAGCAACATCACAAAAGTTGTTCGTTAGCAGCGATGTTGCTAGCAATGTTGCTTAGTGTGACGGGGCCTTTACATTCCAGAAGGTCTTTTTGGTGAAACTCTCTTTGGCGTTTAAGGTCACATTCCAGAAGCTCTTTGGTGAAGCTCTCTTTGGTGCTTAAGGTTACATTTCAGAAGGTCTCTTTGGTGAAGATCTCTTTGGCATTTAAGATTACATTCCAGAAGCTCTCTTTGGTGAAGCTCTCTTTGGCGTTTAACGTTACATTCCAGAAGCTTTCTTTGGCGTTAAAGGTTATTGGCAATTCACTCTTTTTTCTTACTTTTTAGGTCTCTATTCATTTCCCAGAGGATTCTTCTGAAAAGGGTTATTTGCTAGTGATGAAAGGGGCCCCAGAACGAATCTTGGAGAGATGTAGCACAATCATGATTAAAGGACAGGAATTGCCACTGGACGATGAAATGAAGGAGAAATTTCAGAATGCCTATATGACCCTGGGGGGTCTCGGAGAGAGAGTTCTTGGTAAGTATATGCAACTTTCCATTGACATTCTGGAGATTTCTACACAACCTAGATTGAGACCATGAATCTTCAATAATTTCAATATGTTTTTTCTTCTATAGGTTTTTGTCAACTGAAGCTTCCTGCCTCTATGTATGAACTTGGTTACCCATTTGATGCTGATAGTGGAAATTTCCCTCTAGACAAATTATGCTTTGTTGGCCTCATTTCCATGATTGACCCACCTCGTTCCACTGTTCCGGATGCAGTCATGAAGTGTCGTAGTTCCGGCATTAAAGTTAGTATTTCGGAAAACATTGATCATGGTGATATCTGTAGTTATCAATCACTAGATATATCTAATAATCTGTATTTTTTATGGCAGGTTATTATGGTCACTGGGGATCATCCAATCACGGCCAAAGCAATTGCAAAAAATGTTGGGATTATCTCAAGTACTAGCGAGACCGCAGAGGATATAGCCAAAAGGCTAGGAGTCCCTATTGAAAGAGTCAACCCTAGGTCAGTACATTATGGATTTTTCCACTTTAGGAGCCAGTTGTCAACTTTTCAATATTTTAGGTTAGGTCATGGGTTGAACTCGATGTACTTAGATCTACCTTTAACCTTAAACACTATGAAACTATTATTCAACATCCAAAAGGCACAACTCACACACAAGGGTGGTTGTTTTTGGAAAATCCTGTAATATTTGTGATCTTGAAGTTTTTAATCAGTTCATTTCAATTACAGGGAAGCCTGTGCCATTGTAGTGAATGGAGGTGAACTCAATGACATGAGCTCCGATGAACTGGATGACGTCTTGAGATATCACACAGAAATTGTGTTTGCTCGGACGTCACCCCAACAAAAACTTCTCATTGTCGAAGGATGTCAGAGGCTGGTAAGTTACAATGTAGTCTTGAAGGACAGTCTAATGTATCTCAAGGTTGACTTGAGGTGGATGTACCCATGAAAAACATTATTTCTAATACTTTCAGGGTAATATTGTGGCGGTAACTGGAGATGGTGTTAACGACTCCCCTGCATTGAAGAAAGCCGATATTGGTGTTGCGATGGGTATCGCTGGTTCTGATGCTGCTAAACACGCTGCCGATATGATTCTTCTCGATGATAATTTTGCTTCTATTGTGACTGGAGTTGAAGAAGGTAAGATGGACATTCTCGGAACAGAAACTTCTCAACTGATTGAGGAGCTCTCGAAAGATCTTGTAATTTTAGGATCTTTGCTTTAGTAAATTGGTTTTAAACTAAGAAGTTCTGTCTACGAGATATATTCAACTGATGAAAGAGGATCTTTCGAGAACTCAATTTTTAGGATCTTTCCTTTAGTAAATTGGTTTTAATCTAAGAAGTTCCATCTACGAGATATATTCCATCATTTTGAGCCAAAGAATGAGGGAAGATGTATATGAGAAGGGACTACGAATGGATACATTTCTGAACTTTGCTTCTCCTATTGATCCAAAAAAAGTATATAAAGCATAAGCTAATATGATCTAAGAGGGAAACAACTGCTTCAATATCCAAAACAATCTTGAACAAATCTTGGGGGGAGATTCTGCTGCTGCCAGCCACCTTACATTAAGATCATAGGTTTCCGAGAAGAAGGAGAGGAGACTGATCTTCTAAAACACTGAGAGGTTGTTTTCGGGGGGTATATTTTTCCAATTTGTGCCAAGATTTCCATTTATTTCTCTAATCACTCATGAATCTAATTTTCCTGCAGGACGTTTGATATTTGACAACTTGAAGAAGTCCATTTCATACACAGTGACCAAGAACATTCCGGAGATGATTCCTTTTATGGTCTATGTGATCATCAGTTGCCCACTGCCAATCGGAGCCATCACCATCCTCTTCATAGAGCTGGGAACTGACATTGTAAGTTGACTTTTTGGAACATACGTGTAGATTTCGTACACTGATACATCCAATGCACAAGTCTCGGTGGAGGTGACCTCATTGGAAACAGTATTTTGCAAACACCATGATGTCATCCTATCGGATCTAAGGATAAACAATTTGCTCAAAATTTAGCATATTTCCTAACAACCCCAATTTTTTCTGTGTCCCTCAGATCCCTTCCATAGCTTTAGCATATGAGAAACCTGAAAGTGACATCATGCTCAGAAAGCCACGGAACCCATATAAAGACCGACTGGTGAACATGCAGTTGCTGTCATATTCCTACTTTAACATAGGTAAGAATTTCCATTTTCTCAAAAGTTGGATTTTTCTTATTGTCAAGTTAAATGGCTACAAAACAAAAAAGAAATCCCATACCAAGAGGCTTACATGTATGTTTATTATGTGTCTCATAGCTGCAATGGAATCGTATTCTGGGTTTGTAAACTATTTCACCGTCATGGCTCAACAAGGCTTTCTACCAGCTTTATTAATTGGACTTCGAGTCAACTGGGAAGACAAAACCATGAATGAACTGGAGGACAGTTATGGGCAGGAATGGGTAAGAATGGGGATCCAGAAGCTAAGGGAACTATTAGGGTTAGATTAGGGTGTCACTAGTGGTGGACCTTTTGCCATGGGTGATGGATATCAAGAGGCACAATGGAACTACCTTTCCTAGCTTTTTGCCATGCATGCAAGAACATCAAGACAAGGTCTCCGGACCTTCGTTAAAGAGGATTTCCACCAAAAATATAAAAGTCTCTGTATATCAGTAAATTGGAAGTTAGAGAGCTACCAAAGTTTGGTCATGAACTTACAATTACTTCCAGAAATATTACAATTTATCTATTTTCTTGCGTCGGACATTTTGAAAATCTGGCAACAGGAAGTGCAGCTATTGGTTTGAACTAGTACGCCGATTATCTGTTATGTTGACTTTCAGTGAAACATACCAATAGTATAGCAATTATCATCAGTTTTTGAGAAGCTGATTCAAAGTTGAAAACCAAAATAACTCCTCTTTATGTTGTAAAATGGCAGATGTAAAAAAAAACAACAGAGAAATGGGAATATCTCTTGAAGCAAATACAACAAACTGCCCAAATTTTGTCTACTACTTTAACTTTTCATTTGTTAACATATGGCAAATTATCAGTTTTGGGTGGAAAACCCAATTAAAGGATTGCCATAGCATCTACCGTACGTTTGTCTATCCTTAAACTCTTGAGTAGTGGACACCAACCTTTCCGTTTTATAACAAACACTGGCTTTGCTCCTCATCTCTACACTTACTGGTCCGATTTCTCCACACTTGATGTCCCACAGGGTTTGTCACGCATGGAGTAGAATATGTCCATATATAATGCGTGACACACGCAATCAAACCAACGGGCGTCTGACGCACTACCAAAAAACACCACAAAAAAAGGGAAACACAGGGATCACAATACAACAGAGGTCCCTGCTGCTAGGGAGAGGGGTGAGGGGGTACCTCCTGCACTCACCTCAAGCTGACTCCTGAGTTCCCTAGCCTCCCCATACAGGTTCTTTCAGCCTGTTGGCGAGCAGGATACCTGGGTCCCTCAGCTGGCCCTAAACTCACCCTGTCTAGTGAGCAGGCCGACGAGTTCACTAGACTCGCCACTCAACTTATAAACACGGAGGGAAAGGAAATACAGACGGGAATAAACAGAATTAAATTAAATTAACAGGAATTAAACAAAACTAATCTGTATGACCACATCTCTATTTTGTAGACCTACACACAGCGTCTCCAGCAAGAGTGGTACTGCTACTCAGCTTTCTTTATCAGCATTGTGGTCTGCCAGATGATGAACACAATTATCCGAAAAGTAAGAAGGAACACCCTGCTGACTCCTCGTTTCTTCAAGTGAGTGAAAGTTTTTGGTTGTGCATGACCTTTTACGTTTCGATGCCACGTTACGTCCATTTATAAATGTGTTTAGAGCATCACTCCATCCTAGGACTGAAAAGTGTCTTTATAGATTTCTTTACTTTACACTTCTTTTTTCGACAGGAACAAGATCATCTTTTTGGGCTTACTCTCACAAATTGCCATTGGCGTAATCCTCTGTTATATCCCTGGGTTAAATGAAGGCTTGCACTTTATGCCCATTCGGTAAGTATCAGCCTATAGAGAAGTGGTAGATATTATAATGTATTAATGACGGTCACCATTTACTATCTCTATCCTAACCATCAACTACTGCTGTAACCCTGTTACCACAAGACGGTGCAGCAGAGGTTGGTGGCTCTCCATCTGTTTATAGTTTTCCCTGATATGATATGATGGATTTGGGAGCAGCTTTTTGGCTGTGGTGTTGAAGTCACCCTTTACTATCCATATTCTAATAATCAACTTCTGCTGCAACCCTGTCCCCACAAGATGGTGCAGCGGAGGTTGGTGGCTTTCCATCTGCTTCTGGTTGTCCATGACATGATGAAATGATAGAATTTGGAGCAACGTTTTGGCTGTGGTGTTGACATTGAAGTAGCTGTCTAGTCATAAGTTTATTGTGCTACTCCCCTAATTCCAGATTTGTCTACGTTCCATCTTTTTCCTAATCTAGATGAATGCTGACATCTGTTTCATTGTTTCTCACAGAATCCAATACTGGTTTGTTGGAATTGAGTACACATTTCTTATCTTTGTTTCCGATGAACTCCGAAGACTTCTCATAAGAAAATTTCCTGGCAGTAAGTATCTGTTGTATGAAAGTTTGGTTCATTATCATTATACAGTCATGGCCAAAAGTTTTGAGAATGCTACAAATATTAATTTTTAGAAAGTCTCCTGCTTAAGTTTTTCTAATGGCAATTTGCATATACTCCAGAATGTCATAAAGAGTGATCAGCTTAACAGCAATTACTTGCAGTCAATATTGGCTAAGAAAATGAACTTTAACCCCCAAAACACATTTCAACATCATTGCATTCCTGCCTTAAAAGGAGCAGCTAACATTGTTTTAGTGATTGTTCCATTAACACAGGTGTGGGTGTTGATGAGGACAGGGCTGGCGATCAGTCATGATTAAGTAAGAATGACACCACTGGACACTTTAAAAGGAGGCTGGTGCTTGGTATCATTGTTTCTTTTCAGTTAACCATGGTTATCTCTAAAGAAACACGTGCAGCCATCATTGCTCTGCACAAAAATGGCCTAACAGGGAAGAGTATCGCAGCTACAAAGATTACACCTCAGTCAACAATCTATCACATCATCACGAACTTCAAGGAGAGAGCTTCCATTGTTGCCAAAAAGGCTCCAGGGCACCCAAGAAGGCCCCGCAAACGCCAGGACCGTATCTTAAAACTGTTTCAGCTGCGGGATCGGACTACCAGCAGTGCCGAGCTAGCTCAGCAATGGCAGCAGGCTGGTGTGAGTGCTTCTGCACGCACTGTGAGGCGGAGACTGCTTGAGCAAGGCCTGGTTTCAAGGAGGGCAGCAAAGAAGCCACTTATCTACAGAAAAAACATCAGGGACCGACTGATATTCTGCAAAAGGTACAGGGAGTGGACTGCTGAGGACTGGGGTAAAGCCATTTTCTCAGATGAATCCCCTTTTCAATTGTTTGGGACATCTGGAAAACAGCTTAATAGGAGAAGAAGAGGTGAGCGCTACCACCAGTCTTGTCTCATGCCAACTGTTAATCATCCTGAAACCATTCATGTGTGGGGTTGCTTCTCAGCCAAAGGAATCGCACCACTCACAGTCTTGCCTAAAAACACAGCCATGAATAAAGAATGGTACCAGAATGTCCTCCAAGAGCAACTTCTCCCAACTGTCCAAGAGCAGTTTGGCGCCCAACAATGCCTTTTCCAGCATGATGGAGCACCTTGCCATAAAGCAAAAGTGATCACTAAATGGCTCATGGAACAAAACATAGAGATTTTGGGTCCATGGCCTGGAAACTCCTAAGATCTTAATCCCATTGAGAACTTGTGGGCAATCATCAAGAGACGGGTGGACAAACAAAAACCAACAAATTCTGGCAAAATGCAAGCATTGCTTATGCAAGAATGGACAGCTATCAGTCAGGATTTGCTCCAGAAGTTGATTGACAGCATGCCAGGGAGAATTGCAGAGGTCCTGAAGAAGAAGGGTCAACACTGCAAATATTGACTTGCTGCATTAACTCATTCTAACTGTCAATAGAACCTTTTGGTCTCATAATATGATTGCAATTATATTTCTGTATGTGATGTAAACATCAGATAAACACAATTAAAAACCAGAGGGCAACAGATCATGTGAAAATATAATTTTGGTGTCATTCTCAAAACTTTTGGCCATGACTGTAGATCACTGTAGATACATACATATTATATACATGCACAGAACATTGTCTTTTGACCTCTAGATATAATGGTATTGATGGCTTCATTGTAGCAGGTAGGTCATGAAGGACCCACTTTCTTTTATACATCACATTGACCATTGTTGTCTAAGGTCGTCATAGCTCATTTTCACTAACAAGAAGTCTGCAACGAATTGTTTGTCCATCTATGTGAATTCTAAACATCACAAGAGCAGTTCAAATACCTCAAATAGTGTTACCAAAACCTGATTTTAGTCAAAATACGCACAAAATGTGTTTTTTTGCACATTCGTGACCATCCCTTTTTACCAGCTTAGATTCAATATGGTTATGACTCTTGATCTCTATTTGATAACTAGTTTTTATCGATATTGATGTCCAAATCATAACTAGCTCTTGTCAATCTACATTAAACATAGTCTAAACCTATAAATGTTGACAAGTCCTTATCGACATAGATTGGATATTTTCCCAACCTCTAACTGATGATAAGTTCTTACTGATATAGACTGGACATAGGCTCGACTTCTAGTTAATGACTTGTTCTTACCAGTATAGAGTGAACCTGGTCTCAAACTCTAATTGTTGACTAGTTCTTGTCGATATAGATTAAACACAGTCTCAACCTCTAATTGATGACCAGTTCTTATTGAGATAGTTTGAACATAGTCTCCACCTCTAATTGATGACTAGTTCCTATCGATATAGATGTGACATTGTCTCCACCTCTAGTTGATGACTATTTTTTTTCTATATAAATTAGACATGGGTTGATGACCAGTGTCGATATAGATGGAGCATGGCCTGAACCTCTATCTAATGACTAGTTCATATCGACAGAGTTTGGACACGGTCTCCACTTCTAGTTGATGACTAGTTCTTATCGATATAGTTTGGACATGGTCTCCACCTCTAGTTGATGACTAGTTCTTAGCAATATAGTTTTGACATGGTCTTCATCTCTAATTGATGGCTAATTTTTCTCTATATGATTTTTACATGGATTAATGACCAGTTCTAATTGATATAAATGGGACATGGTATGAACAATTAAATGACTACTAGTTCTTATCAATATAGTTTGGACATGGTCTCCACCTCTAGCTGATGACTAGTTTTTATCTATATGATTTGGACATATGTTGATGACCAGTATTGATATAGATGGAAAATGGTCTGATCCTCGAAACGATAACTAGTTCTTATCGATGTAGTTTGAACATGGTCTTCACTTCTAGTTGATGACTAATTCTTATAAATATGATTTAGACATGGGTTAATGACCAGTTCTAATCGATATAGATGGGACATGGTCTGAACCTCTAAATGACGACTAGTTCTTATCGATATAGTTTGAACATGGTCTCCACCTCTAGTTGATGACTAGTTCTTAGCGATATACAGTAGTTCGGACATGGTCTCCAGCTCCAGTTGATGACCAGTTCTTATCGATATAGTTTGAACATGGTCTCCACCTCTAGTTGATGACAAGTTCTTCCCAATATACATGGGACATAGTCTCAACCTTTAATTGATAACTAGTTCTTATCAATGTAGATTCAACATGTTCTTGTCCTCTAAAGGATGACTAGTTCAGCAGAAAAGATGTAGATAGAGTTAAAACCAATAATTCTGATTATAGAAGATGTCGTATATGGAATGAGTGCGATTATTAATTTTCAACTTCTTTTTTTTTCTCCAGGTTGGGTGGAGAAAGAGCTTTATTACTAAAGCTCCATTATACTTGCCATGAAGATTCCAAATTATTGCCCAACCTTTTTTTTTTGTTAACTGCCCTTCTCCATTTTGTACATAATGTATAATTGTAAAAAGTTACTAAATGTAAATATAAATAAATTTCTTAAAAAAAAAATCAAAAAGTTACAAGAGATTTCTGTAGGGCAATGAGACAAAAACATTGCTCTGCTTCTTAGTCCCATATTCCTGAGATTTGGGTGTTATACTCTACTAATTCCTGCAACCCCATTCCTGTTGCCACTAGGGGGTGCTGGTTTAGAGACATTCCCGGGGATAATGGGTTGATGGTTGTTGAGTCTTTGCTTGAGGGAAATTCTCTGAGAAACGTATATGAACTGTACGATGGCACTATAGCGGGCTTTACACGCTACGATATCGTTAATGAATTATAGTCGGGGTCACGTTGTTTGTGACGCACATCCGGCGTCATTAACGAGATCGCAGCATGTAACACTTAAGAGCGATCTTAAGCGATCGCAAAAGAGGGCAAAATTGTTTGCCGCGGAGAGGTCGTCCTGAAACAAAAAATCGTTTTCAGGATGTTAGCGATGTTGTTCCGCGTTCCTGCGGCACCACGCATCGCTATGTGTGACACCGCAGGAGCGACGAACATCTCCTTACCTGCCTCCACCGGCAATGCGGAAGGAAGGAGGTGAGCAGGATGTTATGTACTGCTCATCTCCGCCCCTCCGCTTCTATTGGACGCCTGCCGTGTGACGTTGCTGTGATGCTTAGAAAGGAGGCGGTTCACCGGCCAGAGCGATGTCACAGGACAGGTAAGTCCGTGTGATGGGGGTAAGCGAGGTTGTGGGCGACGGGCAGCGATTTGCCTGTGTCGTACAACCGACAGGGGCGGGTACGATCGCTTGCGATCTCACTAGCGAGACCGCAGCATGTAAAGCCTGCTTAAGGCTGTGCAGAAACATTTTTGGATGCAGAAGTGGACTGTTGTATATATCACCTGATATTCCCCTTAGCCCTGCAGGTAATTATTGGATCACTACTGGTTATAAATGGAATGCCACCCATAATAACTGTAATCATTCATCCAATAGTCATTTGTCACATTCAGCTGATGAGTTTCTGCTCCAAACACAGAGCCACATTATGTACCCTGGCGGTGGTGACATCACAATACACATCTCTGGTGTAAGCTACTGATGACTTCACAGGGGACATCTCTGGTGTAGGCTCCTGATGACATCACAGGGGACATCTCTGGTGTAGGTTGCTGATGACTTCACAGGAGACATCTCTGGTGTAGGCTGCTGAAGACATCACAGGAGACATCTCTGGTGTAGGTTGCTGATGACATCACAGGAGACGTCTCTGGTGTAGATTTCTGATGACACCACAATAGACATGTCTAGTGTACAAAGATGGTGACATCACAAGAGAGATCTCTGGTGTAGGCTGCTGATGACATCACAGGGGACATCTCTGGTGTAGGTTGCTGATGACATCACAGGAGACATCTCTGGTGTAGGCTGCTGAAGACATCACAGGAGACATCTCTGGTGTAGGTTGCTGATGACATCACAGGAGACGTCTCTGGTGTAGATTTCTGATGACACCACAATAGACATGTCTAGTGTACAAAGATGGTGACATCACAAGAGAGATCTCTGGTGTAGGTTGCTGATGACATCACAGGAGACATCTCTGGTATAGGCTGCTGATGACATCACATGAGACATTTCTGGAGTTAGGCTGCTGATGACATCACAGGGGAGATCTCTTGTGTGAGCTGCTGATGACATCACAGGAGACATCTCTGGTGTATGTTACTGATGACATCACAGGAGACATCATTGGTATAGGCTGCTGATGACATCACAGGAGACATCTTTGGTATAGGCTGCTGATGACATCACAGGAGACATCTCTGGTGTAGGGTGCTGATGACATCACAGGAGACATCATTGGTATAGGCTGCTGATGACATCACAGGAGACATCTCTGGTGTATGTTACTGATGACATCACAGGAGACATCTCTGGTGTATGTTGCTGATGACATCACAGGAGACATCTCTGGTGTATGTTGCTGATGACATCACAGGAGACATATCTGGTGTATGTTACTGATGACATCACAGGAGACATCTTTGGTGTATGTTACTGATGACATCACAGGAGACATCTTTGGTATAGGCTGCTGATGACATCACAGGAGACATCTTTGGTATAGGCTGTTGATGACATCACAGGAGACATCTTTGGTATAGGCTGCTAATGACATCACAGGAGACATCTCTGGTGTATGTTGCTGATGACATCACAGGAGACATATCTGGTGTATGTTACTGATGACATCACAGGAGACATCTCTGGTGTATGTTGCTGATGACATCACAGGAGACATATCTGGTGTATGTTACTGATGACATCACAGGAGACATCTTTGGTGTATGTTACTGATGACATCACAGGAGACATCTTTGGTATAGGCTGCTGATGACATCACAGGAGACATCTTTGGTATAGGCTGTTGATGACATCACAGGAGACATCTTTGGTATAGGCTGCTAATGACATCACAGGAGACATCTCTGGTGTATGTTGCTGATGACATCACAGGAGACATATCTGGTGTATGTTACTGATGACATCACAGGAGACATCTTTGGTATAGGCTGCTGATGACATCACAGGAGACATCTTTGGTATAGGCTGTTGATGACATCACAGGAGACATCTTTGGTGTAGGGTGCTGATGACATCACAGGAGACATCTCTGGTGTAGGGTGCTGATGACATCACAGGAGACATCATTGGTATAGGCTGCTGATGACATCACAGGAGACATCTTTGGTATAGGCTGCTGATGACATCACAGGAGACATCTTTGGTAAAGGCTGCTGATGACATCACAGGAGACATCTTTGGTATAGGCTGTTGATGACATCACAGGAGACATCTTTGGTATAGGCTGCTGATGACATCACAGGAGACATCTTTGGTATAGGCTGTTGATGACATCACAGGAGACATCTTTGGTATAGGTTGCTGATGACATCACAGGAGACATCTTTGGTAAAGGCTGCTGATGACATCACAGGAGACATCTTTGGTATAGGTTGCTGATGACATCACAGGAGACATCTTTGGTATAGGCTGTTGATGACATCACAGGAGACATCTTTAGTATAGGCTGCTGATGACATCACAGGAGACATCTCTGGTGTAGGTTGCTGATGACATCACAGGAGACATCTCTGGTGCAGGCTGCTGATGACATCACAGGAGACATCTCTGGTGCAGGCTGCTGATGACATCACAGGAGACATCTCTGGTGCAGGCTACTGATGACATCACAGGAGATTACTCTGGTGTAGGCTGCTGATGACATCACAGGAGATTACTCTGGTGTAGGCTGCTGATGACATCACAGGAGACATCTCTGGAATAGGCTACTGATGACATCACAGGAGATTACTCTGGTGTAGGCTGCTGATGACATCAGAAGAGACATCTCTGCGGTCTGGTGACATTACATTAGGCATTTATGGTGCAAGTGATCACATGACCTTGCATAATGGTTCCAGCTTAATTAATGACGTTCCGAGTGTCCTAGCACAGCAACCACTCTAATGATTTTTTTTTTCTTAATTAAAGGAGTTTTCCGACATAAACTCAAAAATTTTTGGTAAGCCAATCTGTGCTGTATTGTCATATAAAATACCCCTACATTGTTATTTCTTGTTTTCTATCTTTTGTTCCTCTTGAATTATGACTTTATTCTCTGCAGCTCTTGTTTAAATTCAGCTCCAGAAAACTGACCTCTTCCTGTGCAAAACCTCAGTCAGAGCTGGCACCGTCCGACCTCAGTGTCCAGCCTCGCCCCCTGCCCGCCCCCTGCCCGCCCCTTGCCCACATTCCCTATCAGTATTCTGCCCCAGCACTGACCTGTTATCACTACAGCATTGCAAATAACAGCCCCACATCGGGCTCTGCACCCCCCACCACATTGGGCTCTGCACCCCCCACCACATCGGGCTCTGCACCCCCCACCACATCGGGCTCTGCACCCCCCACCACATCGGGCTCTGCACCACCCCACCACATCGGGCTCTGCACCCCCCACCACATCGGGCTCTGCACCCCCCACCACATCGGGCTCTGCTCCCCACACCACATCGGGCTCTGCTCCCGACACCACATCGGGCTCTGCACCCCCCACCACATCGGGCTTTGCACCCCCCACCACATCGGGCTCTGCACCCCCCACCACATCGGGCTCTACTCCCCACACCACATCGGACTCTGCACCGCACACGCACATCGGACTCTGCACCGCACACGCACATCGGACTCTGCACCGCACACGCACATCGGACTCTGTACCGCACACGCACATCGGACTCTGCACCGCACACGCACATCGGACTCTGCACCGCACACGCACATCGGACTCTGCACCGCACACGCACATCGGACTCTGCACCGCACACGCACATCGGACTCTGCACCGCACACGCACATCGGATTCTGCACCGCACACGCACATCGGACTCTGCACCGCACACGCACATCGGACTCTGCACCGCAAACGCACATCGGACTCTGCACCGCACACGCACATCGGACTCTGCACCGCACACCGGACTCTGCACCGCACAAGCACAGAGCTCTGGACCACACATATACACAGGGCTCTGCACCACACGCACACACACACACACACACACAGCGCTCTGTACCGACCCCCCAACCCCATAGGGAACACATGTAGGGAATATATACTTACCGCTCCTCGGTCCCCGCCGCTCCTGCACGTTCGCACTCTGTCTGGTCTGGCCATATCAGCACAGTAGTGACGTCACCGCTGTCCTGATCTGTCAGACACAGACAGCGGGACAGGTTGCGGGGAGAGTACGGGGTGCGGGGGAATGTGTTGGAGGGTGCAGGGAAGGGGGGCGGGGCTCATCGCATTGTAGCCGCCCAGCAGGGAGGCAACATGCTGTTCCAGATTTTCATGTCAACATGGTCCTGCCCATGTTGACATGAAATGACCGGAAGCAGCAAAATCGCGGCAGGAGCGGTCACATGACCACTCTGAGCCGGGGGAGAGGGGCTGACAGCAGGGCAGGTAAGTGGTCACTATCTACTTACCTGCCCCAATGTAGCCCAATAGGGGAATAAAAAAAAAAAGTCAAAAGAAGCCGGATAACCCCTTTAAGTTTATTTTGTTCATACATTGTGATGATCATGGCTAATTAGGAAGAGAGAACAATACATAGGGATGCAGTGAGCAGCAATCACCACTAGGTGTCACTTTCCAACTTTAAATCAGATCACGTGATCTGTGGCGGTAAAGTAGAACAATACTGTATAGCTGATGATATAGAGCAGTCATGGCGAACCTTTCACAGGCCGAGTGCCCAAACTGTAGCCCTAAATCCATTTTTTTCCCGAAGTGCCAACCAATCCTATTATGTAAATAATTGATTGTAACCTTACCTTTGCAGTCTTCTCTTCTCTTCAGCAGGGGGCATCACGCTCATTCGTGCTTACCACACATTGAAGCTGAGCCCCTGCCCTTTCCAGACACAGGAGCTGGATTGATCTTTCTGGAAAAAATTGCAGCAGATTTGACAGAGATTTTAGCCTGGAATGCAATCAGATGTCACCCTGTAATCCACATCTACATTTCAAAGTCTGAACATCTTGAAATCCCATAAAGACGTACGAGTTGCTCCCCTCCCCCTTCATTCTGTAGTTCTGTCCCCCTTCCTGGCCACTTCCTGGTAAACATGTCCCCCATCCTCATATATATTTCCTACATTCTGGTATATTTGTCCCCATCATGGCCCCATCCTGGTAAATGTACCCCATCCCAGCATATTCCCCATCCTGGTAAATGTACCCCATCATTGTAAATGTATCCCATCCTGACATGTTCCCCCATGCTGTTAAATGACCCCATCCTGGTAAATGTACCTCATCCAGGCATGTTCCCTTATCCTGGTAAATGTCCCCTTTCCTGGTAAATGTACCCCATCCTGATAAATGTCACCCTTCCTGCTAAATATTCCCTATCCTGGCATTTTTCCTCATTCTGGCATGTTCATGTTCCCCCTATCCTGGCATGTTTCCCCCCATCCTTTCATGTTTCCCCCATTCTGGTAAATGTATCCCCCATACTGGTAAATGTACCCCTTCCTGGCATGTTCCCCTTCCTGCTAAATGTACCCCTTCCTGGCATATTTTCCCCCATCCTTGCATGTTTCTCCCATCCTTGCAGTCATGTTTCCCTCCATCCTTGCAGTCATGTTTCCCCCCATCCCTGCAATCATGTTTCCCCCCATTCTTGCAGTCATGTTTCCCCCCATCCTTGCAGTCATGTTTCCCCCCATTCTTGCAGCCATGTTTCCCCCATCCTTGTATGTTTCTCCCATCCTTGCAATCATGTTTCCCCCCATTCTTGCAGTCATGTTTCTCCCATCCTTGCAGTCATGTTTCCCTCCATCCTTGCAGTCATGTTTCCCCCCATCCCTGCAATCATGTTTCCCCCCATTCTTGCAGTCATGTTTCCCCCCATCCTTGCAGTCATGTTTCCCCCCATCCTTGCAGTCATGTTTCCCCCCATTCTTGCAGCCATGTTTCCCCCATCCTTGCAGTCATGTTTCCCCCCATTCTTGCAGCCATGTTTCCCCCATCCTTGCAGCCATGTTTCTCCCATCCTTGCAGCCATGTTTCACCCATCCTTGCATGTTTCTCTCCCTCTTTGCACGTTTCCCCCATCTTTGCACGTTTCTCTTCATCTTTGCACGTTTCCCCCATCCTTGCAGTCATGTTTGCCCCGTGCTCTCCATGTTTGTCCCGTGCTCTGTTTGTTTACCCTGTGCTCTGTTTGCTTGCCCTGTGCTCTGTTTGTTTGCCCCGTGCTCTGTTTGTTTGCCCCGTGCTCTGTTTGTTTGCCCCTTTTTTTTTTTCCCCTTGCTCTGTTTGCCCCGTGCTCTGTATGCCCCGTGCTCTGTTTGCCCCGTCCTCTGTATGCCCTGTTTTCCCCGTGCTCTGTTTGTTTGCTCCATCCTATGTTTGCCCCGTGCTCTGTATGTCCCGTGCTCTCCATGTTTGCCCCGTGCTCTGTATACTCCGTGCTCTCCATTTTTGCCCCATGCTCTGTATGCCCCGTGCTCTGTATGCCTCGTGCTCTGTATGCCCCGTGCTCTGTTTGCCCCGTGCTCTGTATGCCCTGTGCTCCCATGTTTGCCCTGTGCTCCCATGTTTGCCCCATGCTGGCACTGTCCCCCCACACCTTGGCACAGCCGCACACAGCTTAAAAATAAAAAAAAAAACTCACCTTCTAGCACCCGCTCCACCGCACGGCCACAAGACGCCGGCACCGCCTACTGAGTGACGCTCCTCCGTCTCCTAGGCAACAGGCCTGCGGCCCAGGAGAGGAGGTGTGTCAGAGGGAGGAGAGATGTCTCCTCTGCTAAACACCACTTTGAACTGCCGGCGCGATCACATCGGCAGTTCAAAGTGGCTCAGTGTGGCGACAGCGCGTGTGCCAGCACAAAGGGCTCTGCGTGCCCAGTCTGGCATGCGTGCCATAGGTTCGCCATCACTGATATAGAGGATATATCCCGTATACATTTGAACTAGGACATTAGTTATTCATCCTGGTTGACGGCGTTGCTAAGGGTTTGGCTGTGCCCCTTGATACACTGCCCTCTCTCCATACTATGCGCCTCCTTTTCATACCATACAGCCTCCACAATGTGCCCTCATACTGTCTCTTGAATACTGCTCCCCCAATACTGTGCCCTCACACTGTTCATACTTTTGTATGCTGCCTGAGAATATGTGCCATCACTTTGTTTACTGAGTGAACACCCCTATTCACTCTCCCACACACTTTGCACCCTCATATCCCACACAGCCTGTACCTCCATATCCCACACAGCCTGTACCTCCATATCCCACACAGCCTGTACTTCCATATCCCACACAGCCTGTACCTCCATATCCCACACAGCCTGTACCTCCATATCCCACACAGCCTGTACCTCCATATCCCACACAGCCTGTACCTCCATATCCTACACAGCCTGTACTTCCATATCCCACACAGCCTGTACCTCCATATCCCACACAGCCTGTACCTCCATATCCCACACAGCCTGTACCTCCATATCCCACACAGCCTGTACCTCCATATCCCACACAGCCTGTACCTCCATATCCCACACACTTTGCACCCTCATATCCCACACAGCCTGTACCTCCATATCCCACACAGCCTGTACCTCCATATCCCACACAGCCTGTACTTCCATATCCCACACAGCCTGTACCTCCATATCCCACACAGCCTGTACCTCCATATCCCACACAGCCTGTACCTCCATATCCCACACAGCCTGTACCTCCATATCCCACACAGCCTGTACCTCCATATCCCACACAGCTTGTACCTCCATATCCCACACAGCCTGTACCTCCATATCCCACACAGCCTGTACCTCCATATCCCACACAGCCTGTACCTCCATATCCCACACAGCCTGTACCTCCATATCCCACACAGCCTGTACCTCCATATCCCACACAGCCTGTACCTCCATATCCCACACAGCCTGTACTTCCATATCCCACACAGCCTGTACCTCCATATCCCACACAGCCTGTACCTCCATATCCCACACAGCCTGTACCTCCATATCCCACACAGCTTGTACCTCCATATCCCACACAGCCTGTACCTCCATATCCCACACAGCCTGTACCTCCATATCCCACACAGCTTGTACCTCCATATCCCACACAGCCTGTACCTCCATATCCCACACAGCCTGTACCTCCATATCCCACACAGCCTGCACCCCCATATCCCACGCAGCCTGTACCTCCATATCCCACACAGCCTGCACCCCCATATCCCACACAGCCTGTACCCCCATATCCCACACAGCCTGTACCTCCATATCCCACACAGCCTGTACCTCCATATCCCACACAGCCTGTACCTCCATATCCCACACAGCCTGTACCTCCATATCCCACACAGCCTGTACCTCCTTATCCCACACAGCCTGTACCTCCATATCCCACACAGCCTGTACCTCCATATCCCACACAGCCTGTACCTCCATATCCAACACAGCCTGTACCTCCATATCCCACACAGCCTGTACCTCCATATCCCACACAGCCTGTACCTCCATATCCCACACAGCCTGTACCTCCATATCCCACACAGCCTGTACCTCCATATCCCACACAGCCTGTACCTCCATATCCCACACAGCCTGTACCTCCTTATCCCACACAGCCTGTACCTCCATATCCCACACAGCCTGTACCTCCATATCCCACACAGCCTGTACCTCCATATCCAACACAGCCTGTACCTCCATATCCCACACAGCCTGTACCTCCATATCCCACACAGCCTGTACCTCCATATCCCACACAGCCTGTACCTCCATATCCCACATAGCCTGTACCCCCATATCCCACACATTCTGCACCCCCATGTCTCACAAACCCTCCACCCCTACCTCCCGCACACCTTACAATCCAATATCCTCTACAGACCCTGCACCTCAATATCCCGCACACCTTGCCCCCTCGCTCACACATCGTGGCCCCCATATCCTGCACCCCCATAGCTCACACACCCTGTCCAGGTCCCCCCCATTTACAACGCACCCTGTAACCCCCTTACCCTTCTTTCAAATATCCCTCTGTCACAGTCTGTACGCCTCATATGCCTCTCACCCTGCACCCTCCATGTCCCCTCATTACCTGTCACACGTATCCACATTTCCTCCAGCTTCTCCTTTACCCCCCTGCTGCTTCCTGCCCAACAAAACTATGTGACTCCCCTCACACGGGTCACATGGGCATAACATCATCGCAGGTCCTGTACCAATAGCAAAGCAGGTATTGTCTTTCTTCTGGGCAGGATCTGATTAGTTCTCCTCTGCTCCTGCAGCGCTAGTACAGCGAATTCCTCCAATTCAGCACCAGGTGTGTCCCTCCAGGTCAGGGGCCCGGGACGACCACCCCCTCTACCCCCGTTAGCTACGAATGAAAACCCCGAATTCAATGAGTACGAGGTGCATCCCAATATATAAGTACATATTACATACCTCCCAACCGTCCCGGATACAGCGGGACTATCACGCTTTGCATTGTTTGTCCCGTTGCCACGGGCGGGACGGCCGTATCCCGGGCTCCGCCCACCCACTCTCTCCCCGCCTCACTGCTTTTCCCTCCTACCATCCTAACACGTAACGTGGCATAACAGGGAGGAGCGCGCTGCCCGAAACTACTCTCTGTGCTGCTGCTAAGGTATGTAAACTGAATCTCCCCCATAACCCCCCCCCACCCCCCCGGCCGGAGCCTCTCTGTGCGGTCGGCCGGCCGCCTCACTGTGGCTGCCTGCATGTCCATGCTTGAGGCCCGCCGGCTGCCTGCGTGTCCATGCTGGAGGCCCGCCGGCTGCCTGCGTGTCCATGCTGGAGGCCCGCCGGCTGCCTGCGTGTCCATGATGGAGGCCCGCCGGCTCCCTGCGTGTCCATGCTGGAGGCCCGCCGGCTCCCTGCGTGTCCATGCTGGAGGCCCGCCGGCTGCCTGCGTGTCCATGCTGGAGGCCCGCCGGCTGCCTGCGTGTCCATGCTGGAGGCCCGCCGGCTCCCTGCGTGTCCATGCTGGAGGCCCGCCCGCTCCCTGCGTGTCCATGCTGGAGGCCCGCCGGCTGCCTGCGTGTCCATGCTGGAGGCCCGCCGGCTCCCTGCGTGTCCATGCTGGAGGCCCGCCGGCTCCCTGCGTGTCCATGCTGGAGGCCCGCCGGCTGCCTGCGTGTCCATGCTGGAGGCCCGCCGGCTCCCTGCGTGTCCATGCTGGAGGCCCGCCGGCTCCCTGCGTGTCCATGCTGGAGGCCCGCCGGCTGCCTGCGTGTCCATGTTGGAGGCCCGCCGGCTGCCTGCGTGTCCATGCTGGAGGCCCGCCGGCTCCCTCCGTGTCCATGCTGGAGGCCCGCCGGCTCCCTGCGTGTGCATGCTGGAGGCCCGCCGGCTGCCTGCGTGTCCATGCTGGAGGCCCGCCGGCTGCCTGCGTGTCCATGCTGGAGGCCCGCCGGCTGCCTGCGTGTCCATGCTGGTGGCCCGCCGGCTGCCTGCGTGTCCATGCTGGAGGCCCGCCGGCTGCCTGCGTGTCCATGCTGGAGGCCCGCCGGCTCCCTGCGTGTCCATGCTGGAGGCCCGCCGGCTGCCTGCGTGTCCATGCTGGAGGCCCGCCGGCTGCCTGCGTGTCCATGCTGGAGGCCCGCCGGCTGCCTGCGTGTCCATGCTGGAGGCCCGCCGGCTGCCTGCGTGTCCATGCTGGAGGCCCGCCGGCTGCCTGCGTGTCCATGCTGGAGGCCCGCCGGCTCCCTGCGTGTCCATGCTGGAGGCCCACCGGCTCCCTGCGTGTCCATGCTGGAGGCCCGCCGGCTGCCTGCGTGTCCATGCTGGAGGCCCGCCGGCTGCCTGCGTGTCCATGCTGGAGGCCCGCCGGCTGCCTGCGTGTCCATACTTGAGGCCCGCCGGCTGCCTGCGTGTCCATGCTGGAGGCCCGCCGGCTGCCTGCGTGTGGGTGTGGATGGGGAGTGGATATGGGCGTGACTGTGAAATGGGTGTGGTTAGGGGGCGTGGCCTAAAAATTTGCCGCCCCCTCACCCCCCAGTGTATAACATCCAGCCCCTCACCCCCAGTGTATAACATCCAGCCCCTCACCCCCAGTGTATAACATCCAGCCACTCACCCCCGGTGTATAACATCCAGCCCCTCACCCCCCAGTTTATAACATCCAGTCCCTCACCCCCAGTGTATAACATCCGGCCCCTCACCCCCAGTGTATAACATCCGGCCCCTCACCCCCAGTGTATAACATCCGGCCCCTCACCCCCAGTGTATAACATCCAGCCCCTCACCCCCAGTGTATAACATCCAGCCTCTCACCCCCAGTGTATAACATCCGGCCCCTCACCCTCCAGTGTATAACATCCGGCCCCTCACCCCCAGTGTATAACATCCGGCCCCTCACCCCCAGTGTATAACATCCATCCCCTCACCCCCAGTGTATAACATCCAGCCCCTCATCCCCAGTGTATAACATCCGGCCCCTCACCCCCAGTGTATAACATCCAGCCCCTCACCCCCAGTGTATAACATCCGGCCCCTCACCCCCAGTGTATAACATCCGGCCCCTCACCCCCAGTGTATAACATCCAGCCCCTCACCCCCAGTGTATAACATCCAGCCCCTCACCCCCCAGTTTATAACATCCAGTCCCTCACCCCCAGTGTATAACATCTGGCCCCTCACCCCCAGTGTATAACATCCGGCCCCTCACCCCCAGTGTATAACATCCGGCCCCTCACCCCCAGTGTATAACATCCGGCCCCTCACCCCCAGTGTATAACATCCGGCCCCTCACCCCCAGTGTATAACATCTAGCCCCTCACCTCCAGTGTATAACATCCGGCCCCTCACCCCCAGTGTATAACATCCGGCCCCTCACCCCCCAGTGTATAACATCCGGCCCCTCACCCCCAGTGTATAACATCCGGCCCCTCACCCCCCAGTGTATAACATCCGGCCCCTCACCCCCCAGTGTATAACATCCAGCCCCTCACCCCCAGTGTATAACATCTAGCCCCTCACCTCCAGTGTATAACATCCAGCCCCTCAACCCCCAGTTTATAACATCCAGTCCCTCACCCCCAGTGTATAACATCCGGCCCCTCACCCCCAGTGTATAACATCCGGCCCCTCACCCCCAGCGTATAACATCCGGCCCCTCACCCCCAGTGTATAACATCCGGCCCCTCACCGCCAGTGTATAACATCCAGCCCCTCACTCCCAGTGTATAACATCCGGCCCCTCACCCCCCAGTGTATAACATCCAGCCCCTCACCCCCAGTGTATAACATCCGGCCCCTCACCCCCAGTGTATAACATCTGGCCCCTCACCCCCAGTGTATAACATCCAGCCCCTCACCCCCAGTGTATAACATCCAGCCCCTCACCCCCCAGTTTATAACATCCAGTCCCTCACCCCCAGTGTATAACATCCAGCCCCTCACCCCCAGTGTATAACATCCAGCCCCTCACCCCCCAGTTTATAACATCCAGTCCCTCACCCCCAGTGTATAACATCCAGCCCCTCACCCCCCAGTTTATAACATCCAGCCCCTCACCCCCAGTGTATAACATCCAGCCCCTCACCCCCAGTGTATAACATCCAGCCCCTCACCCCCCAGTTTATAACATCCAGTCCCTCACCCCCAGTGTATAACATCCGGCCCCTCACCCCCAGTGTATAACATCCGGCCCCTCACCCCCAGTGTATAACATCCAGCCCCTCACCCCCAGTGTATAACATCCAGCCCCTCACCCCCAGTGTATAACATCCAGCCCCTCACCCCCAGTGTATAACATCCAGCCTCTCACCCCCAGTGTATAACATCCGGCCCCTCACCCTCCAGTGTATAACATCCGGCCCCTCACCCCCAGTGTATAACATCCGGCCCCTCACCCCCAGTGTATAACATCCATCCCCTCACCCCCAGTGTATAACATCCAGCCCCTCACCCCCCAGTTTATAACATCCAGTCCCTCACCCCCAGTGTATAACATCCGGCCCCTCACCCCCAGTGTATAACATCCAGCCCCTCACCCCCAGTGTATAACATCTAGCCCCTCACCTCCAGTGTATAACATCCGGCCCCTCACCCCCCCAGTGTATAACATCCAGCCCCTCACCCCCCAGTGTATAACATCCGGCCCCTCACCCCCAGTGTATAACAACCGGCCCCTCACCCCCAGTGTATAACATCCGGCCCCTCACCCCCAGTGTATAACATCCGGCCCCTCACCCCCAGTGTATAACATCCGGCCCCTCACCCCCCAGTGTATAACATCCGGCCCCTCACCCCCAGTGTATAACATCCGGCCACTCACCCCCAGTGTATAACATCTGACCCCTCACCCCCAGTGTATAACATCCGGCCCCTCACCCCCAGTGTATAACATCCGGCCACTCACCCCCCAGTGTATAACATCCGGCCCCTCACCCCCAGTGTATAACATCCGGCCCCTCACCCCCCAGTGTATAACATCCGGCCCCTCACCCCCAGTGTATAACATCTGTGTCGCCCTGGGCAAGCCAGGGGACACAGATCACACACCACCACACCCCACATCCCAGGTAGGCACATCAAAGCTGAACCAAAAATCCTTGTTGCCTTCCTCCAGAGACTGATGATTCACACCAGGGGGTGGGCCAGGCGGTTGGCTCCGCCCACCAAGGAGATCACAGTTCTGGAGGCAGGAGAAACCAGGCAGTTTAGCCCGGGGAGGGCAAGAGTAAACAACAGAGTTGAGTGAGGAGCAGATAAGCTAAGTGAAAGTGAAGGAAAGAAAAGTGGTAAAGGAGGAAAGCAAGAGTGGTGACAGAACAGAAGAGAGTGTGCAAAGCCTGAAGAGTCCAGCTAAGTGCAGGGCAGGTCAGCAAGGTCAGCAACGGCGGTGACTGTCTGGAGGGGGACCGTTTGGAAGTTCCTGGAAGGACCCCGTAGGCTGTGTGCCCGGTGGTCTGGAGCAGTGTTCCGAAGGACAGTCAGCACCAGGGCAGGGGCCTCTCGGACCCCGGCAAGGCTTGGAGTCGCCGTAAATTGCCGAATCCGTCAGTGAAGGGGACGTAGATCCCCCAACAACCAAGACCCGAGTAAAGGCAACAGCTCAACCTGTACAACAGAGACACCGCCACCGCCAAGGCACCAGTTTCTGAGGGCCAGCACCTGCGGGCAAAGAGTAGAGCTCCCCCGGTCCAGCTTGAAGCCGGAGAGCGGGTTACCGGTGGGGACCCATCGCAACCAATTAGTACACAAGGTGCAAGGAAGAGGGACATCACCGTCACCTACCGGGAGAGCAGGTGCAGCCGTCTGTGGGACCGTCCAACTAGCCGTTTGGTTTACCGTACAAACTGTGTCCACGTCTCAGGCTGAGTGAGTACCACAGTGCCGCAAGGCACAGCGCTGCCCCCGCGTCCCTGCGCCCACCAGGCCCTGCACCTCCCACGCCATCACCGGGCCCCGGGATCACCAACCCCTACCCACGGAGGGGCAACACCACACCTGGCTGCTCCGCATCACCATCCCCGGGATCCCCGTATTGAGCAGCGGTGGTGAAATCACCACAACCGTGGGTGGCGTCACGAACTATAACAATTCCCACACCCAACAAACCCCTTTCACTCACGGGCGAGGAGTGCCGCTCGAGAAACCCCCAGGATCCGGCCTACAGCTCGAGCCACCACTGAGCAGCGGCCGCCGGACCCGAGCAGAAGGGGTGAGCGCGGTGTGCTGACACCCTCCTCCCCGCCCGCGACACATCCGGCCCCTCACCCCCAGTGTATAACATCCGGCCCCTCACTCCCAGTGTATAACATCCGGCCCCTCACCCCCAGTGTATAACATCCGGCCCCTCACCCCCAGTGTATAACATCCGGCCCCTCACCCCCAGTGTATAACATCCGGCCCCTCACCCCCAGTGTATAACATCCGGCCCCTCACCCCCAGTGTATAACATCCGGCCCCTCACCCCCGGTGTATAACATCCGGTCCCTCACCCCCAGTGTATAACATCCGGCCCCTCACCCCCAGTGTATAACATCCGGCCCCTCACCCCCAGTGTATAACATCCGGCCCCTCACCCCCAGTGTATAACATCCGGCCCCTCACCCCCAGTGTATAACATCCGGCCCCTCACCCCCAGTGTATAACATCCGGCCCCTCACCCCCAGTGTATAACATCCGGCCCCTCACCCCCAGTGTATAACATCCGGCCCCTCACCCCCAGTGTATAACATCCGGCCCCTCACCCCCAGTGTATAACATCCGGCCCCTCACCCCCAGTGTATAACATCCGGCCCCTCACCCCCAGTGTATAACATCCGGCCCCTCACCCCCAGTGTATAACATCCGGCCCCTCACCCCCAGTGTATAACATCCGGCCCCTCACCCCCAGTGTATAACATCCGGCCCCTCACCCCCAGTGTATAACATCCGGCCCCTCACCCCCAGTGTATAACATCCGGCCCCTCACCCCCAGTGTATAACATCCGGCCCCTCACCCCCAGTGTATAACATCCGGCCCCTCACCCCCAGTGTATAACATCCGGCCCCTCACCCCCAGTGTATAACATCCGGCCCCTCACCCCCAGTGTATAACATCCGGCCCCTCACCCCCAGTGTATAACATCCGGCCCCTCACCCCCAGTGTATAACATCCGGCCCCTCACCCCCAGTGTATAACATCCGGCCCCTCACCCCCAGTGTATAACATCCGGCCCCTCACCCCCAGTGTATAACATCCGGCCCCTCACCCCCAGTGTATAACATCCGGCCCCTCACCCCCAGTGTATAACATCCGGCCCCTCACCCCCAGTGTATAACATCCGGCCTCTCACCCCCAGTGTATAACATCCGGCCCCTCACCCCCAGTGTATAACATCCGGCCCCTCACCCCCAGTGTATAACATCCGGCCCCTCACCCCCAGTGTATAACATCCGGCCCCTCACCCCCAGTGTATAACATCCGGCCCCTCACCCCCAGTGTATAACATCTGGCCCCTCACCCCCAGTGTATAACATCCGGCCCCTCACCCCCAGTGTATAACATCCGGCCCCTCACCCCCAGTGTATAACATCCGGCCCCTCACCCCCAGTGTATAACATCCGGCCCCTCACCCCCAGTGTATAACATCCGGCCCCTCACCCCCAGTGTATAACATCCGGCCCCTCACCCCCAGTGTATAACATCCGGCCCCTCACCCCCAGTGTATAACATCCGGCCCCTCACCCCCAGTGTATAACATCCGGCCCCTCACCCCCAGTGTATAACATCCGGCCCCTCACCCCCAGTGTATAACATCCGGCCCCTCACCCCCAGTGTATAACATCCGGCCCCTCACCCCCAGTGTATAACATCCGGCCCCTCACCCCCAGTGTATAACATCCGGCCCCTCACCCCCAGTGTATAACATCCGGCCCCTCACCCCCAGTGTATAACATCCGGCCCCTCACCCCCAGTGTATAACATCCGGCCCCTCACCCCCAGTGTATAACATCCGGCCCCTCACCCCCAGTGTATAACATCCGGCCCCTCACCCCCAGTGTATAACATCCGGCCCCTCACCCCCAGTGTATAGCATCCGGCCCCTCACCCCCAGTGTATAGCATCCGGCCCCTCACCCCCAGTGTATAGCATCCGGCCCCTCACCCCCAGTGTATAGCATCCGGCCCCTCACCCCCAGTGTATAGCATCCGGCCCCTCACCCCCAGTGTATAGCATCCGGCCCCTCACCCCCAGTGTATAGCATCCGGCCCCTCACCCCCAGTGTATAGCATCCGGCCCCTCACCCCCAGTGTATAGCATCCGGCCCCTCACCCCCAGTGTATAGCATCCGGCCCCTCACCCCCAGTGTATAGCATCCGGCCCCTCACCCCCAGTGTATAGCATCCGGCCCCTCACCCCCAGTGTATAGCATCCGGCCCCTCACCCCCAGTGTATAGCATCCGGCCCCTCACCCCCAGTGTATAGCATCCGGCCCCTCACCCCCAGTGTATAGCATCCGGCCCCTCACCCCCAGTGTACAGCATCCGGCCCCTCACCCCCAGTGTATAGCATCCGGCCCCTCACCCCCAGTGTATAGCATCCGGCCCCTCACCCCCAGTGTATAGCATCCGGCCCTCACCCCCAGTGTATAGCATCCGGCCCCTCACCCCCAGTGTATAGCATCCGGCCCCTCACCCCCAGTGTATAGCATCCGGCCCCTCACCCCCAGTGTATAGCATCCGGCCCCTCACCCCCAGTGTATAGCATCCGGCCCCTCACCCCCAGTGTATAGCATCCGGCCCCTCACCCCCAGTGTATAGCATCCGGCCCCTCACCCCCAGTGTATAGCATCCGGCCCCTCACCCCCAGTGTATAGCATCCGGCCCCTCACCCCCAGTGTATAGCATCCGGCCCCTCACCCCCAGTGTATAGCATCCGGCCCCTCACCCCCAGTGTATAGCATCCGGCCCCTCACCCCCAGTGTATAGCATCCGGCCCCTCACCCCCAGTGTATAGCATCCGGCCCCTCACCCCCAGTGTATAGCATCCGGCCCCTCACCCCCAGTGTATAGCATCCGGCCCCTCACCCCCAGTGTATAGCATCCGGCCCCTCACCCCCAGTGTATAGCATCCGGCCCCTCACCCCCAGTGTATAGCATCCGGCCCCTCACCCCCAGTGTATAGCATCCGGCCCCTCACCCCCAGTGTATAGCATCCGGCCCCTCACCCCCAGTGTATAGCATCCGGCCCCTCACCCCCAGTGTATAGCATCCGGCCCCTCACCCCCAGTGTATAGCATCCGGCCCCTCACCCCCAGTGTATAGCATCCGGCCCCTCACCCCCAGTGTATAGCATCCGGCCCCTCACCCCCAGTGTATAGCATCCGGCCCCTCACCCCCAGTGTATAGCATCCGGCCCCTCACCCCCAGTGTATAGCATCCGGCCCCTCACCCCCAGTGTATAGCATCCGGCCCCTCACCCCCAGTGTATAGCATCCGGCCCCTCACCCCCAGTGTATAGCATCCGGCCCCTCACCCCCAGTGTATAGCATCCGGCCCCTCACCCCCAGTGTATAGCATCCGGCCCCTCACCCCCAGTGTATAGCATCCGGCCCCTCACCCCCAGTGTATAGCATCCGGCCCCTCACCCCCAGTGTATAGCATCCGGCCCCTCACCCCCAGTGTATAGCATCCGGCCCCTCACCCCCAGTGTATAGCATCCGGCCCCTCACCCCCAGTGTATAGCATCCGGCCCCTCACCCCCAGTGTATAGCATCCGGCCCCTCACCCCCAGTGTATAGCATCCGGCCCCTCACCCCCAGTGTATAGCATCCGGCCCCTCACCCCCAGTGTATAGCATCCGGCCCCTCACCCCCAGTGTATAGCATCCGGCCCCTCACCCCCAGTGTATAGCATCCGGCCCCTCACCCCCAGTGTATAGCATCCGGCCCCTCACCCCCAGTGTATAGCATCCGGCCCCTCACCCCCAGTGTATAGCATCCGGCCCCTCACCCCCAGTGTATAGCATCCGGCCCCTCACCCCCAGTGTATAGCATCCGGCCCCTCACCCCCAGTGTATAGCATCCGGCCCCTCACCCCCAGTGTATAGCATCCGGCCCCTCACCCCCAGTGTATAGCATCCGGCCCCTCACCCCCAGTGTATAGCATCCGGCCCCTCACCCCCAGTGTATAGCATCCGGCCCCTCACCCCCAGTGTATAGCATCCGGCCCCTCACCCCCAGTGTATAGCATCCGGCCCCTCACCCCCAGTGTATAGCATCCGGCCCCTCACCCCCAGTGTATAGCATCCGGCCCCTCACCCCCAGTGTATAGCATCCGGCCCCTCACCCCCAGTGTATAGCATCCGGCCCCTGACCCCCAGTGTATAGCATCCGGCCCCTGACCCCCAGTGTATAGCATCCGGCCCCTCACCCCCAGTGTATAGCATCCGGCCCCTCACCCCCAGTGTATAGCATCCGGCCCCTGACCCCCAGTGTATAGCATCCGGCCCCTGACCCCCAGTGTATAGCATCCGGCCCCTGACCCCCAGTGTATAGCATCCGGCCCCTGACCCCCAGTGTATAGCATCCGGCCCCTGACCCCCAGTGTATAGCATCCGGCCCCTGACCCCCAGTGTATAGCATCCGGCCCCTGACCCCCAGTGTATAGCATCCGGCCCCTGACCCCCAGTGTATAGCATCCGGCCCCTGACCCCCAGTGTATAGCATCCGGCCCCTGACCCCCAGTGTATAGCATCCGGCCCCTGACCCCCAGTGTATAGCATCCGGCCCCTGACCCCCAGTGTATAGCATCCGGCCCCTGACCCCCAGTGTATAGCATCCGGCCCCTGACCCCCAGTGTATAGCATCCGGCCCCTGACCCCCAGTGTATAGCATCCGGCCCCTGACCCCCAGTGTATAGCATCCGGCCCCTGACCCCCAGTGTATAGCATCCGGCCCCTGACCCCCAGTGTATAGCATCCGGCCCCTGACCCCCAGTGTATAGCATCCGGCCCCTGACCCCCAGTGTATAGCATCCGGCCCCTGACCCCCAGTGTATAGCATCCGGCCCCTGACCCCCAGTGTATAGCATCCGGCCCCTGACCCCCAGTGTATAACCAGTAGCGTAGTTACCAGGAGGGGCACCTGTGTAGCTGCGTTACTTTCACACATCCGGTATTTGCTCTGCGGCACCATACGGCGCTCTGCAGAAAAACCGCAACCGTTTTTTTTGCCGCCGGTTGCGGGTTTTTTTGCATAGACCTACATTAGTGCCGTATTGTGCCACATGGGCTTGCGGTCGGTCCGGTTTTTGCCGCATGCGGCAGATTTAGCCGCTGCCGCGGCCGGATGAAACGTTGCCTGCAACGTTTTTTGCACCGGCAAAAAAAACGCATCGCGCCGCATCCATTTCAATGCATGCCTATGGACGCCGGATGCGGCGCGATGCGGAAAGAAACGGACGGGCCGCATGTAAAAACTTATGTGGATGCGGTGTTTTCGCCCCATCCGTTGCATAGCTTGCACAGCCGGATTGAGCCGCAGTTCTCAAACCGGATGTGTGAATGTAGCAGGGAAAAGCAGTTAGTAAATCCGGCATTTGCTGGAGGGGGTGGGGTGTTGCTAGGGTACAGACATCAGGCTGCAGTGAGATAGGAGAAAATGAAAGCAATGCGCTGATAGGTGAAACAGCAGTCAGCAGGAGGCTGCTGTGGGAGGCTCCTCCAATCAAAATGCAGATTTCTCTCACACAGGAATGGCAGCGCTGAGGAGGAGGAAGCTCTGCGCCTCCAGTCACCATTTGCGGCTGCCAGACAGAAGTGTGAGGATAGGTACCTCTGTACACACACTGTGGGCTGTGCTTCTGGTGAGTGGAGGGGAGGCAGGACACTCAGGACAGCACTTCTCTGGTGAGTGGAGGGGAGGCAGGACACTCAGGACAGCACTTCTCTGGTGAGTGGAGGGAGAGGCAGGACACTCAGGACAGCACTTCTCTGGTGAGTGGAGGGGAGGCAGGACACTCAGGACAGCACTTCTCTGGTGAGTGAAGGGGAGGCAGGACACTCAGGACAGCACTTCTCTGGTGAGTGGAGGGGAGGCAGGACACTCAGGACAGCACTTCTCTGGTGAGTGGAGGGGAGGCAGGACACTCAGGACAGCACTTCTCTGGGGAGTGGAGGGGAGGGCAGGAGACTCAGGACAGCACTTCTCTGGGGAGTGGAGGGGAGGCAGGACACTCAGGACAGCACTTCTCTGGTGAGTGGAGGGGAGGCAGGACACTCAGGACAGCACTTCTCTGGGGAGTGGAGGGGAGGGCAGGAGACTCAGGACAGCACTTCTCTGGGGAGTGGAGGGGAGGGCAGGAGACTCAGGACAGCACTTCTCTGGTGAGTGGAGGGGGAGGCAGGAGACTCAGGACAGCACTTCTCTGGTGAGTGGAGGGGGAGGCAGGACACTCAGGACAGCACTTCTCTGGTGAGTGGAGGGGAAGGCAGGACACTCAGGACAGCACTTCTCTGGGGAGTGGAGGGGAGGCAGGACACTCAGGACAGCACTTCTCTGGGGAGTGGAGGGGAGGGCAGGAGACTCAGGACAGCACTTCTCTGGGGAGTGGAGGGGAGGGCAGGAGACTCAGGACAGCACTTCTCTGGTGAGTGGAGGGGGAGGCAGGAGACTCAGGACAGCACTTCTCTGGTGAGTGGAGGGGGAGGCAGGACACTCAGGACAGCACTTCTCTGGTGAGTGGAGGGGAAGGCAGGACACTCAGGACAGCACTTCTCTGGTGAGTGGAGGGGGAGGCAGGACACTCAGGACAGCACTTCTCTGGTGAGTGGAGGGGGAGGCAGGACACTCAGGACAGCACTTCTCTGGTGAGTGGAGGGGAGGCAGGACACTCAGGACAGCACTTCTCTGGTGAGTGGAGGGGGAGGCAGGAGACTCAGGACAGCACTTCTCTGGTGAGTGGAGGGGAGGGCAGGACACTCAGGACAGCACTTCTCTGGTGAGTGGAGGGGAGGCAGGAGACTCAGGACAGCACTTCTCTGGTGAGTGGAGGGGGAGGCAGGAGACTCAGGACAGCACTTCTCTGGTGAGTGGAGGGGGAGGCAGGACACTCAGGACAGCACTTCTCTGGTGAGTGGAGGGGAGGCAGGAGACTCAGGACAGCACTTCTCTGGTGAGTGGAGGAGGAGGCAGGAGACTCAGGACAGCACTTCTCTGGTGAGTGGAGGGGAGGCAGGAGACTCAGGACAGCACTTCTCTGGGGAGTGGAGGGGAGGGCAGGAGACTCAGGACAGCACTTCTCTGGGGAGTGGAGGGGAGGGCAGGAGACTCAGGACAGCACTTCTCTGGGGAGTGGAGGGGAGGGCAGGAGACTCAGGACAGCACTTCTCTGGTGAGTGGAGGGGGAGGCAGGACACTCAGGACAGCACTTCTCTGGTGAGTGGAGGGGGAGGCAGGACACTCAGGACAGCACTTCTCTGGTGAGTGGAGGGGGAGGCAGGACACTCAGGACAGCACTTCTCTGGTGAGTGGAGGGGGAGGCAGGACACTCAGGACAGCACTTCTCTGGTGAGTGGAGGGGGAGGCAGGAGACTCAGGACAGCACTTCTCTGGTGAGTGGAGGGGGGGACAGGACACTCAGGACAGCACTTCTCTGGTGAGTGGAGGGGAGGCAGGAGACTCAGGACAGCACTTCTCTGGTGAGTGGAGGGGGAGGCAGGAGACTCAGGACAGCACTTCTCTGGTGAGTGGAGGGGAGGCAGGAGACTCAGGACAGCACTTCTCTGGTGAGTGGAGGGGGGAGGCAGGAGACTCAGGACAGCACTTCTCTGGTGAGTGGAGGGGAGGCAGGAGACTCAGGACAGCACTTCTCTGGTGAGTGGAGGGGAGGCAGGAGACTCAGGACAGCACTTCTCTGGAGAGGGGGAGGGCAGGAGACTCAGGACAGCACTTCTCTTGGAGGGGGAGGGGAGGGCAGGAGATTCAGGACAGCACTTCTCTTGGAGGGGGAGGGGAGGGCAGGAGACTCAGGACAGCACTTCTCTTGGAGGGGGAGGGGAGGCAGGAGACTCAGGACAGCACTTCTCTGGAGAGGGGGAGGGGAGGGCAGGAGACTCAGGACAGCACTTCTTTTGGAGGGGGAGGGGAGGGCAGGAGACTCAGGACAGCACTTCTCTGGGGAGGGGGAGGGGAGGCAGGAGACTCAGGACAGCACTTCTCTGGAGAGGGGGAGGGGAGTCAGGAGACTCAGGATAGCACTTCTCTGGTGAGTGGGGGGAGGCAGGAGACTCAGGACAGCACTTCTCTTGGAGGGGGAGGGGAGGGCAGGAGATTCAGGACAGCACTTCTCTTGGAGGGGGAGGGGAGGGCAGGACACTCAGGACAGCACTTTTCTGGGGAGGGAGGGGAGGCAGGAGACTCAGGACAGCACTTCTCTGGAGAGGGAGAGGGGGAGGGGATTGCAGGAGACTCAGGACAGCACTTCTTTTGGAGGGGGAGGGGAGGGCAGGAGACTCAGGACAGCACTTCTCTGGGGAGGGGGAGGGGAGGCAGGAGACTCAGGACAGCACTTCTCTGGAGAGGGGGAGGGGAGGCAGGACACTCAGGACAGCACTTTTCTGGGGAGGGAGGGGAGGCAGGAGACTCAGGACAGCACTTCTCTGGGGAGGGAGGGGAGGCAGGAGACTCAGGACAGCACTTCTCTGGAGAGGGAGAGGGGGAGGGGAGGGCAGGAGACTCAGGACAGCACTTCTTTGGGAGGGGAGGGCAGGAGACTCAGGATAGCACTTCTCTTGGAGGGGGAGGGGAGGGCAGGAGACTCAGGACAGCACTTCTCTTGGAGGGGGAGGGGAGGGCAGGAGACTCAGGACAGCACTTCTCTGGAGAGGGGGAGGGGAGGGCAGGAGACTCAGGACAGCACTTCTCTTGGAGGGGGAGGGGGAGGGCAGGAGACTCAGGACAGCACTTCTCTTGGAGGGGGAGGGGAGGCAGGAGACTCAGGACAGCACTTCTCTGGAGGGGGAGGGGAGGGCAGGAGACTCAGGACAGCACTTCTCTTGGAGGGGGAGGGGAGGGCAGGAGGCTCAGGACAGCACTTCTCTTGGAGGGGGAGGGGAGGGCAGGAGACTCAGGACAGCACTTCTCTTGGAGGGGGAGGGGAGGGCAGGAGGCTCAGGACAGCACTTCTCTTGGAGGGGGAGGGGAGGGCAGGAGGCTCAGGACAGCACTTCTCTTGGAGGGGGAGGGGAGGGCAGGAGGCTCAGGACAGCACTTCTCTGGAGAGGGGGAGGGGAGGGCAAGACGCTCAGGACAGCACTTCTCTTGGAGGGGGAGGGGAGGGCAGGAGACTCAGGATAGCACTTCTCTTGGAGGGGGAGGGCAGGAGGCTCAGGACAGCACTTCTCTTGGAGAGGGAGGGCAGGAGACTCAGGACAGCACTTCTCTGGGGAGGTGATTGTTTCTGATGAGCTCACTGATTGGCTGCTGCACTCTCCACATAATCAGTGATACAGTCACTGCCAGACTCATCAGTTGTTTCCCAGTCTGTACCTCACGTGTAATATCCTTGCTGATTTATCCGTGTGTTATTAGACCTCATCATGTTTATGGTGGTCTGTATGGGGCACGAGGGGTCACTATAGCGGGGTTTGTGCTGGGTATGTGACGCCCTGGCAAAACCAGGTTGTCACAAACAGTTTACATCCTCCTTACCACCGTCAAAACCCACACTTGGGCATAACACAGCCATTAAACCCTAGCCACCCCCTCATGATAATAAGGACACACCAGTGGGTGGGATCAGGCGGATGAGAATGCCCACCTAGGGGTCCTGAGGTGTCAGGGGCGAGAACACAACAGTTCAGTCTGAGTCAGAGAGAAATGAAGCTCAAGTGTGGATAGCTGACAGCAGTGTTGTCCGGGGTACCCTGGGACTACTTGGCTAGGTGGCAGACAGTGAGCAGGGCCACAGGCGACGGAGATCCGGTCGAGGGAGACCTAAAGTGGACCGGGGCAGGGTTGTAGCCCGCCGCTGCCGACAGCGAGAATCCGTTCCGGAGGCCGTGCACAGGCGGGGTGCCTGGACCCTAGGGCGAGGAAGGTTATAAGCCCCTCTCCAATTAACCAGCCGGGGAAAGGTTCCAGACTTTGTCCCATTAACTGCCTGGATAGAGCGAAATGGAAGCCCAACGCAGGGGATAGGGTGTCCGTCAGAACCCACTGTAATCCCAAGGGTCAGCTTTCGCGAGCCACAGCTCCCAACACATACAGAACCAGGAGTGGACTTCTCCGTTCCATGCGAAGTAGTCCGGAAGGAAAGAAAAACAAAAAGTGCAGGAGGAAGGGACACCTGTTCACTAACCTGGGTGCGGGATCCAAATGCACGCTCCTACGGCAGCCGGCCACTGGCAACTTGGTTTCCTACTGGACTTGTGTGACATTACTGAACTGTGAGTACATCAGTGTCCCCCGGTCCAGCCCGGCGCGCCACCTCCAGCAGCCATCACTCCCGTGTTCCACCCTCGGGCCCCCGGACTACACCTCTCCTACCTGTGGACGGGATCCCACCTTGCTGCCCTGCTCCACCATCCCCGGGCACCCAATCACCAGGCAGCGGCGGTGTCACCATCCCTCACCGCAACCCACGGGTGTCATCACAGACACAACACCTCCCCTGTAAATAACCCCTTCTCCTACGGTTGAGAGGACGGGCGGCCGTGAGAGCCCGGGTCCGGTCACCACTCGAGCCGCAGCAGCGAACCCGGATCCGAGCAGGCCCCCAAGAGAGAGAAGCGGCAGCGGCCCCTGCCCGCAACAGGTGCGCAGCTCGACAAGTGGGGACAGCATTAGATGTTACACAGATCCTCACTGTACAGACCCGGCTCTTGTGCTTGCTGACGTCTCTCGGAGGCCTCATTCTATTGTCAGTTTTATCCATGTTTTTCACAGATAGAACTTGTAACTATCAGAGTCTATGGGGCTGATCACAGATAGAGCCCGTACCTATGAGAGTCTATTGGGCTGATCACAGATAGAGCCCGTACCTATGAGAGTCTATTGGGCTGATCACAGATAGAGCCCGTACCTATGAGAGTCTATTGGGCTGATCACAGATAGAGCCCGTACCTATGAGAGTCTATTGGGCTGATCACAGATAGAGCCCGTACCTATGAGAGTCTATTGGGCTGATCACAGATAGAGCCCGTACCTATGAGAGTCTATTGGGCTGATCACAGATAGAGCCCGTACCTATGAGAGTCTATTGGGCTGATCACAGATAGAGCCCGTACCTATGAGAGTCTATTGGGCTGATCACAGATAGAGCCCGTACCTATGAGAGTCTATTGGGCTGATCACAGATAGAGCCCGTACCTATGAGAGTCTATTGGGCTGATCACAGATAGAGCCCGTACCTATGAGAGTCTATTGGGCTGATCACAGATAGAGCCCGTACCTATGAGAGTCTATTGGGCTGATCACAGATAGAGCCCGTACCTATGAGAGTCTATTGGGCTGATCACAGTTAGAGCCCGTACCTATGAGAGTCTATGGGGCTGGCATCAAGCCCTGGCTTTAGGGATGTTACAGCATCTATCAGATACCCGACATCACTAACCAAGTCAGTAATGAAAAAACATAGACAGACAAAAAAAATTTTTATTTGAAAAAATACTCCCCAACACATTCCCTCTTTCACCAATTTATTGAAAAGAAAAAATAAATCCGGATCCCGCATAATCCAATAAGGGGGTCCCACGACGATCCATTCTCACTGTCCCATTCAATGAAGAACAGAATGTTTGTTCCCCATTGGTTGGGAGAGCAGTGCAATAACCTGAACTAACATTATTAGATCAGGCCAGGTCATTGCAGGGGATGACGAGTGCCGATGTCATGAGGTTAGCTGAGTGACCGGCCCGCCCCAGGGCCAGGGGACTCAGAACCGGGCCGGACTAGTCCGGGGAAGTCAGCCATGGCGGGGTCCGGTTCCGTGACCCTGGCGGTTTCTTTTGTAGTAAATAAAAAGGGGTTTTAAATAAAAGAAAATAAAATGAAAAGATTTTTTTGTCGACTACACCACTTGCGGTGTGCGGCCAAGTTATTTGGGGCCACCGCTGCAGGTTTCTGCTGGGGCTGATGGAGTGATGCAGCCTGGATGTTTGAAGCCCTCCGCAAGCAGGGACAGACCCCAGCAGTGGATGATGGGGTTTATAGGGGGAAAACAGTCTATGTGAGTGCACGCTGACAAGGAAACAGTCCACACCAGTGTTGTAGTTTAACTTGCCTTGTTTACTTTGCTGTGGTGGTACCTGAACCTGCGGGTGCCGGTCCCAGGTGTATCCGCTCCCCTTGTTCTCCGTGCCAGCTGTGACCTGGGATCGCTGTCCTCCATGTGTGCCGTCCAGTGCCCTGTTACCTACAGGTCGTCTCAGGGTCTTCAGGGACGGCGCGTCCTGGGTCCTTCTGGTCACAGGTAGGTTGACTTCTATAGGATTCGTGACGCCACTCGGCATTCGGTCTGGGTGACCGCCACTGCAGATTAGGGGACGCCTGGGGCTGATGTTGAGTGCAGTTAGATGTGGTGGCCTCCCGAGAGTGAAGCTGGCCCCAGGGCCCATTGTAGGTGTGTGGCACCACAGGTCGCAGAAGAACTCACACGCACAACCAGAATGTCTTTCAGGGTTTTTACTCCCTTCAGATGGCAGGGTGAGTAACCCGGACGATGCTGTGATAAACAGGTAGAACCAGGAATTCCTTCAGGCTGACTTGTGAGGGTGGCTACTGACTCGCCTTCCTAGCCCTTGTGTTTTTGAGGTGACCCAGACTTGGAGTCCTACGGGGTCACCCAGGGAAGTTGCTTCTGCATGTTCTCCCCTTTTTCGGCCCGTCTGCTTGTAGCCGGGACCACGTCACTCCGGCTGCTTGCCTCTTGTGAACTATGGGCCCTCTCGTTGCTACGTGGCTCCGGACTCTGTGGTGTTATGGTGGAGGGTATGAAGTACCCCCACCTGCAGGGTTGGCAGGCCAATTGAATGGGACCCTGCGCTGGGGACCTGGAACCCTGTGTGGCCTGGTCTTCTCCTGGCAGTCCCCGTACTCAGCCACCCCTTTGCACTCCAGCCTTGGGTGGATTTCAGGTGGCACTCCCAGGTGACCGTTCTCAACCCGTCAGTAACCACTGCACCTGCGGTGTCTGACTAGTGACAGCCTCCAGGTTTCCTCTTTGCGTCTGCCCTCCCTGAGCTTCACTTCAGACTGGCTCACTACTCCCTCCTCTCCTGTTCTTGCCTACGCAACTTAGCAACCAGGCTCTCTACCACACCCCTTGAGTGGAGATGGAGGCCACGCCCCCTCCTGGATTTCCCAGGGGTCCCTTCAAAGGTCAATGTGGGAGACCTGATTACTATGTGCCTGTGTAACCACGCCTCGGTCAGCCTTCTGGATTACCTGTGTTGTACTGACCCCAGCATGGGTGCAGTACTCAGTGGTGCCTGACCAGGTCAGGGGCGCCACACATGCACACTTGTTGATGGGCTCCCGTGGCCTACTGCTACTTGGGAACCCCTCTGTTTCTGTCTTGGTCCTATTGCAGCCAGCCTGGACTAGTTAAAGGGGTTCAGTCCTCGGTCCCCTCTTTGCTGCTTGTGCTTCAGGATTTCTTAGGTTGGCGATTGACTCTGGAGATCTTCTCGCCCGGCAGAATTAACAGCTAACCATAACGTGTCCCACTGTCCTAGGGTCTGCACCCCGCCTTGCGCTGAGTCCCGTGAACCTTGGTTCCGAACTTCCACAGGCCCTATGTGGTACCTGGCGTCTGCTGCTTCCACAAGTAACCCACGGTGCCTGGAGTCCCGTTCCGTACTCCAAAGTTCTCACTCTTTTTACAGCACTCCATTCTCACTGCAGGTCTTCTCAGTACTTTACACTGTCTATTACTTCCGACTACTACTCCACTCCTCCTCTCTCCTTCACTTCTCATCACAGACTCCTCTGACACTCTCCTGACAGAGACTGCTTCCTTCTTTAGCTCATTCTGACTGACAATAAGTATGCTGTTATTTCATGAGGAGGCTCTGTATCGGATTAAATGGCAGGAGCTTTTGCCAGCACTCAATTTTGCAGAGAAAGGACAAATCCAGCGAGCTCAGCAATTGATGAAATATATAAAAAATATTTATCTTTATTTCAAAAATCAGTAAAATATCAGATAGCAGCATATAACAAATTAATTCAGGCAGAGATAGAAAAAAATACCGCTGTAAAGACGTGTTTCGGCTTATGCCTTTATCATTGTCATGACAATTATATGCTGTTATCTGATATTTTTACTGATTTTTAAAATAAAGAACATTTTTTTATATATATTTCATCAATTGCTGAGCCCGCTGGATTTGTCCTTTCTCTCTAAAAGGACAAACACAACACATAGAATTTTTTTTTTTATTAGAAATAAAACAAAAAAAAACATTTAGAGACTCCATCTTTATAATAATAAAAAAAAATCCTTTTTCCGACGTAGTCCACAGGTAGAGCAATGTCAGTTTTGCTACATCCCTCTGTACAGACAAGCATCTATACAGAGTGAGAAGCAGGGAGAGCCATGTCAGCTCTCTTTCATCACTCTGTACAGACATATACAGAGCGAGAAGCAGAGGGAGCAATGTCAGCATTCCTTCATCACTGTACAGACAAGTGTTTCTACAGAGCGAGAAGCAGGGAGAGCCATTTCAGCTCTGCTTCATCACTCTGTACAGGCAAGTATCTCTACAGTGCGAGAAGCAGGCTGACAGTGAGGGTAAGATTCCACATGCGTATGACTTGTGCGAGTCTCGCATTGCATCACCCTGCACGGCCTGACACTTTCCTGACAGGTGTGCCTCAGCTACATGGAAATACATGCAGCTGACCCGCTCCTGTAGGAGAGTGTGCACCATTCCAGGTGATACCAATGCGAGACTTGCACAGTGACAGTCAAAGTTCAGTCAAGTCCATCATGAGACATGGATTCGGGTGAATCCTGACGTCACCACAAACACGGCCAAAAACAGCCGAAGACTGCCGAGTGACAGCAGTGTAGTGACTACCCCCGGAAGTTAATGATTGGACCCAGAAGCAGAAGCGGTCGGGAGACAGTTGCTGAGCAGGTCTGCAGGATGCGTCGTGGGACCTGTAAGTATAATCATAATGGTTTTTTTAATAATGTACTTGTTTTTCCAGCCCCGGGACCTGAACTGTAACACTAGCTTTCCAGGAAAGCTTGTGTTCGGGACCGTGTGCATGAACATTATGTGTTCGTTACGGATTCCAAACATTACAGTTCGCGTTCGCTCACCACTAGTAGAGAAGTCTCCTATGATGTCATTAGCAACATCCACCAGATATGTCTCTTGTGATGTCATCAGCAGCCTACACCAGAAATGTCTCCTGTGATGTCATCAGCAGCCTACACCAGAGATGTCTCCTGTGATGTCATCAGCAGCCTACACCAGAGATGTCTCCTGTGATGTCATCAGCAACCTACACCAGAGATGCCTCCTGTGATGTCATCAGCAACCTACACCAGAGATGTCTCCTGTGATGTCATCAGCAGCCTACACCAGAGATGTCTCCTGTGATGTCATCAGCAGCCTACACCAGAGATGTCTCCTGTGATGTCATCAGCAGCTTACACTAGAGACGTCTATTGTAATGTCACCAGCCTTGTACACTAGACATGTGTATTGTGATGCCATCAGAAGTCTACACCAGAGATGTCATCAGAAACCTACACCAGAGTTGACTCCTGTGATGTCATCAGAAGTCTACAGCAGAGAAGTCTCCTATAATATCATCACCAGCCTTCAGTAGAGAAATCTTCTGTGATGTCATCAGCAGCCTACACCAGAGATGTCCCCTGTGATGTCATCAGCAGCCTACACCAGAGATGTCCCCTGTGATGTCATCAGCAGCCTACACCAGAGATGTCCCCTGTGATGTCATCAGCAACTTGCACTAGAGATGTCTCCTGTGATGTCACCACCGCCAGGGTACATAATGTGGCTCTGGGTTCGGAGCAGAAACTCAGCTGAAAGTAACAAATGACTATTGGATGAATGACTACAGTTATTATGGGTGGCATTCCATTTATAACCATTAGTGATCCTATAATAACCTGCAGGGCTAAGGGGAATATCAGGTGATATATACAACAGTCCACGTCTGCATCCAAAGTTTTTTTTCTGCACAGCCTTATTACCATCCATACGTCGTCCAATTCATACGCGTTTCCCTCAAGCAAAGACTCAACAACCATCAACCCATCATCCCTGGGAAAGTCTCTAAACCAGCACCTCCTCGTGGATACAGGAATGGAGTTGCATGAATCAGTAGAGTATAACACCCAAATCTCAGGAATATGGGACTAAGAAGCAGAGCAATGTTTTTGCCTCATTGCTCTACAGAAACCTATTGTAACTTTTTGATTAACATTAAATCACATTTTATTATGTTACGAACACTATCTCCTGCTGTCTGACCACATTCGTAATTGTTTGCTCAGCAGTACTGTTACCATGTGCCTGATGTTGACCATCTTTGCAAAATAAAAATAGAATAAACACAATGTATCAGAACTTTTTTTTTTTTAAGAAATTTATTTATATTTACAGTTTGTAACTTTTTACAATTATACGTTATGGGAAAGGGGAGTTAAAAAAAAAGTTGGGCAATAATTCGGAATCTTTATGGCAAGTATAATAGATCTTTATTAATAAAGTTCTTTATCCACCCAACCTGGAAAAAACGGATTCGAAAATTAACAATCGCACTCATAATTCCATGTATGACATTTTCTATTATCAAAATTATTGTTTTTAACTCTTTACATCTTTTCTGCTGAACTAGTCAACATTTAGAGGACAAAAACATGTTGAATCTACATTCATAAGAACTAGTCATCAATTAAAGGTCGAGACCATGTATATTGGGAAGAACTGGTCATCAACTAGAAATGGAGACCATGTCCAAACTATAGCAATAGGAACTAGTCACCATTTAGAAGTTCAGACCATGTACAAACTAAATCGATAACAACTCATCATCATTTAGAGGTTCAGACCATGCCTAAACTATATCGATAAGAACTACCGTAGTCATTTAGAGGTTTAGACCATGTCCAGACTATATCGATAAGAACTAGTCATCAACTAGAGGTGGACACCTTGTCCAAACTATATTGATAACTAGTAATCATTTAGAGGTTCAGACCATTTCCCATTTATATCGATTATAACTGGTCATCAACACATGTCTAAATCATATATGTAAGAATTAGTCATCAACTAAAAGTGAAGAACTTGTTCAAACTATATCAATAAGAATTATTCATCAACTAGAGGTGGAAACTATGTCCAAACTACATTGATAAGAACTAGTCAACATTTAAAGGTTTAGATCATGCTCCATCTATATTGATACTGGTCATCAACCTATGTCTAAATCATATAGAGCTTTTGGAATGTAACCTTAAACACCAAAGAGAGCTCCATCAAAGAGAGCTTCTGAAATGTAACTCTAAACACCAAAGATTGCTCCACCAAAGAGAGATTCTGTAAAGTAAACTTAAGCACCAAAGAGAGCTTCACCAAAGAGAGATTCTGGAATGTAACTTGAACGCCAATTAGAGCTTCACCAAAGAGACCTTCTGGAATGTAACCTTAAATGCCAAAGAGAGCTTCACCAAAGAGACCTTCTGGAATGTAACTCTAAACACCAAAGAGAGCTCCACCAAAGAGACCTTCTGTAAAGGAAATTTAAACGCCAAAGAGAGCTTCTGGAGTGAGATACAACCAGGTACCTCAATTACCTCATACTTGTTGCTTGAATTGAATGGGATTTCCAATACTTTCTCATTCCGGCTCCTAATATCCATGACTTTTCCTATAACGTTCTTGGTAAATTTCAATAAAGCGGCTTCGGAAGCATCTCCATTGACTGATCTCTGCATACAAAAATAGCAGATTATCAACTTTTTTTTTATCGAGATGGAATAAAATGACCCTAATGGAGATGTCTTATGTTGCCTTCATATCTCTAAATGCTATCAGCTAACATTCCCTAGGAAAGAATATGATACATGAAATTCTTGATCAGGACAGAATTCAGCTCGGTTACACAGGCAGGCAATTCTACCCATTTCTGGCCAAGTCAGGGAGCTTTGATCAAACATTTCACGTAAACAAACAATTAGCAATGGTTACCTATACATCCCTCAGCAATGTTTGGTGTGCCATTGGGAGAACCATTATCTACCAGGTAATGGCAAGATATTCATGGGTTCTTACCAGTGTGTTCTTCACTGGTATCTGCATTGTGGATTTGGTCGTCAAACCACACAGTCATCCAGTTTTGTTGATGGTCCCAGTCTTGTCTGAGCAGATGACTGATGTGGAAGCCAAAGTCTCCACAGCTTCCAGATTCTTCACCAGGCAATTCTTCTTTGCCATACGCTTTGCAGTCAAGGATAGACGTAAATGCGATTAAGGCAAACATAGAGTTTCAAAAGAAGCTCTCGTCAAAGATAAGATCATAATGGGCTTATTAACATGCACAACTCACCGTTACAGTTGCTATTAGTTTTTCAGGTGCATAGGCTACCACAATGCCAATGCAGAATATTATAGCATTGAGGGCACTATATCCCATGGTGACTGTAGTAATGAAGAAAACTACTCCAACGAATACTGCAAAACCAATGATCATGTGCACAAAGTGCTCGATCTCCAGGGCAATGTAGGTCTTCTGGTCCCCGACTTGTGAAGCCAGTGATGCAATACGTCCAATGACTGTATGGTCACCAGTGTTAATTACCATACCACTCGCTGCCCCTATAGATTAAGCATGGAATATGAGACGGGGTTTAGTGATCTCTTTAAAATGCACACCATCTTAGGTGCTTGTACTATGTAAATAAAGAGTACCTTAAAGAGGACCGAAAAATAATGATTTTCAGCTCACCTTCCAAACACGTTGTAGAAAAGAAGCCCAGATTTTTGGTCTCTAGAGGATTATCATCAGTACACTCCACGCTAAGTGGTTGCGCTTCTGATTCACCAGTGAGGGATGAGTTATCAACCTACACGTTAAAAGATACAGGTCATTCTCATGATGCAATGGCTTCCAAGATTTCATCAAACTCCTTAGCATGACTTAAATAAAATCCAAAATAGTCTTCTCTACTTTTCTCACCTTGCAACCATGACTCTCAAGTATTCGTATATCAGCCGGGATTTTATCACCTCCTTTAATAAAGATGATGTCCCCTGTAACAAGGTTCTCCGCTGTCATCTCAATACGTTTGCCATCACGAAGAACCAAGGCTTTCTAAATCAAGAAAAAAATGTATAAGAAACAAGTCTAATCATCTATGATTGTACAAATTCACAGTAATGCTTCCTACTTGAGGCACCATGTTCTTAAAGCCAACCATAATATTGGTACTTTTAGCTTCTTGATAATATGAAAAGAGAGCCGCCATCACCACCACTGCAATCAGAATGATCGCCAACCAGCGCTAAAGACATGGAGGAACCATAAGTCAAAAATACAACAGGAGATACAACCACAGGCCAGCATTCAAAATATTCATCCTAAGATCTATTGGTTTTCTTACATTGTCTTTAGCATCCGTAGGATCTTGGGCAGCTTGAAGGCCATATGCCAGGAAGCACAATGCAGACAAAATCCAGAAGACAATAGAGAATCCACCAGCTATTAGCAACAAAAACTTAACAATTTCAGGGGTTTCTTTTGGAGGAGTGAGTTTGTTAAGTCCATCTCGGCCCAAAACTTCTTGAGCAGCTGCCGTGCTCAAACCCTTGAAAAAATAAAAAGCACAAATGTTAAAATCCTTACACGCTTTTATACTTTACTGCACTGACAGTAGGGTTGAAACATGAGACCATAAAACAAGCTTTCATCATGGTGTTGGAGGGTATGTATACTTTCTACAATCTCCTGGAATTCCACATAATCTGAGGCAGAACCAGGCAGCACAAATTAATGTCCTCTATGGTAGCACCACAGATGAAATGAAAAATGTTACACTGGAATAGATGGGCCTTCCATCTAATAATTGGATATACCAGGTCCTCAGAGCAAAGAACATGTTTTGTATCTACTCTCGTAGCTCCAGAGAGAATGACCATGTAATAATGGATAAGCCATGTCCTACAGAGGGAAAGGCATGTTTTGTATCTACTCTCGTAGCTCCAGATAAGATGACCATGTAATAATGGATAAGCCATGTCCTACAGAGGGAAGAGCATGTCTTGTATCTACTCTCGTAGATCCAGATAGGATGACCATGTAATAATGGATAAGGCATGTCCAAATAGGGAAGGTCATGTTTTGTATCTACTCTCGTAGCTCCAGAGAGGATGACCATGTAATAATGGATAAGGCATGTCCTACATAGGGAAGGTCATGTTTTGTATCTACTCTCGTAGCTCCAGAGAGGATGACCATGTAATAATGGATAAGCCATGTCCTACAGACCATGTCCTACTAGTTGATAGTCTTGGTTGATGTAGCGCTCTCTTCTAAGTCAGAAATACAAAACAAAACCGTTTTTGGAAACCTCCTTTAAAACTCACCTGTTTGATGTCCACTGAATATTTCTCTTCCAGTTCGGTGACGCTCAACTTGTGGTCAGTCTAAAAGATAAAATATGTAGTCATTACCATACCTCCTAATAATAAATATTTTTTACTCCATACCATTTTTAATTTTCCATCACTTACAATCTCTATCTCATTTTTCAAGTTTTCTACTCTGTTAGCATTCTTTTTTCCTTTAATTCCTGCAAAGATCGTCTCCTTATTTTTCTCCTTTTCTGGCTTTTCATCAATGGAGATGGTGTAAATATCAGGTGGCTCCTGCAGAAGAAAGAGAAGGCATGATGGAAAAAGTCCAGATATTACACTACACTTACTGTGACATTTAACCCTTGTCTGGTACATGTGAAGAAGGTTAATATATATATATATATATATATATATATATATATATATATATATATAGCTGAATGTGTGTATATATGTATGTGTGTATGTGTGTGTGTGTGTGTGTGTGTGTGTGTGTGTGTGTGTGTGTGTGTGTGTGTGTATGTCCGTGTGTGTATGTATGTATGTATGTCTGGGATTGGCATCTGCACTGTCGCAGCTACAGTCACAAAATGTTGCACACTCACACGTCTGGACCCCGAGAGCATCATAGGCTAGGTTGTGAGGTGAAATTTTAACCCCGCGCGTTCCAATTTACCAATCAATTTTGCCCCTATCTACATAATGGGGAAAAAGTGAAATGAAAAGTGTATCCGCACCGTCGCATTTACAATCAAAAATTTTGCACAGACACCTCATGTTACCCAGGGAACGTCGTAGACTATGTTTTGACAGGAAAATTTAACTCCGCACTTTACAGTTAAGGCCACTTTACACACTGCGATATCGGTACCGATATCGCTAGTGTGGGTACCCGCCCCCATCTGTTGTGCGACACGGGCAGATCGCTGCCCGTGGCGCACAGCATCGCCCAGAGCAGTCACACATACTTACCTTCCTTGCGACGTCGCTGTGACCGGCGAACCGCCTCCTTTCTAAGGGGGCGGTCCGTGCGGCGTCACAGCGACGTCACAGTAGCGTCACTGAACCGCCGCCCAATTGCAGATAACATAACATCCCGCCCACCTCCTTCCTTCCGCATTGTGGCCGGGAGGCAGGTAGGGGAGCTTCCTCGTTACTGCGGCGTCACACGTACCGATGTGTGCTGCCGCAGGAACGAGGAACACCTTCGTTACTGCTGCAGTAATGATAATCGAGAATGGACCCCCATGTCACCGATGAGCGATTTTTCACGTTTTTGCGACGATGCAAAATCGCTCATAGGTGTCACACGCAACGGCATCGCTAATGCGGCCGGATGTGCGTCACGAATTCCGTGACCCCAATGACTTAGCATTAGCGATGTCGTAGTGTGTAAAGCCCCCTTTACTCTCCAAAAAACATACCTTCATTAAAGTAAATGGAGCCTGGAACTACGGGTTATTAGTAGGAGCTCTGAGTGGTTGCTATAGGAACAAAAGACATTCATAGTATAAGAAGCTTATATGTGAGGTAATAAGATGTCGGTGAGGAGACGGATAGAGAGAGACAGAGGGAGGCAGACAGAGAGAGAGACAGACAGACAGGGAAAGAGACAGACAGAAACAGACTGTGAAATAGACAGACAGAGACAGACCTGGAAAGAGACAGATGGGGAAAGAGACAGACAGACATGCAGACATGGACAGAGACAGCAGACAGGGAAGGAGGAGACAGCCAGAGAGTAAGACAAAGATAGATGGGGAAAGACACAGACGGGGAAAGAGACAGAGAAATAGAGACAGACAAAGACAGGCAGACAGGGAAAGAGACAGACAGGAAAAGACACAAACAAAGAGACGGGGAGACAGACAGGGAAAGAGACAGACCTGGGAAAGAGACAGATGGGGTAAGAAACAGAGAGATAGAGACAAAGAAAGAGACAGAGACAGGCAGATGAGGAAAGGGGCAGACCTGGAAAGAGAGACCTGGAAAGAGATAGACCTGGAAAGAGACAGATGGAGCACATTACTTGGCCAATTTAGTTAAATCTGTGTGGAATATCTGTGGTGTTGAAATATATGTTGTGAAATGCTTCTATTAGCTTAGTATTTGCCTTTTAATAATTACATTTCTCTCTATTTGCTTTGTGGTTTTTGTGTGCAGAATACATTTTTGTTAATACATTCTATTTTGTCAACAGCAGTTATTAACCCCGGCGAAGTCGGGTAGTACAGCTAGGATATATATACAGTATATATATATATATATATATATATATATATATATATATATATGTGTAATATCGGTTTATGGCCATTATTTAGATTAATATTAGACATTAGGCAAAACATTCTGCACGTGAGGGCAGTTAGAGAGTGAAACAGGCTACCACAGGTGGCAGTGAGCTCTCCATCAATGAAAATCTTCAAGCGGAAGCTGGATAAAGATATAGCTAGGACGAGTTAGAAAAATCTGCATTCGCAGGGGTTTGGACCTGTTGGCCCTTGAGGTTCCTTCCAACTCTACCATTCTATGATTTTTTTACAGGAGGTAGGGAGCTCTCCATCAATGGAAATCTTCAAGGAGAAGCTGGATAAACATATAGCCAGAATGATTTAGGAAAGAAATCTTGCACTCATGGGGGATGACCCGATGGTCCTTGAGGTTCCTTCCAACCCTACCATTTTGTGATTCTATACAGAAGGTAGTGAGCTCAACATCAATAGAAATCTTCAAGCAAAAACTGGATATACATATAGCAAGGACGATTTAGGAAAATCTACATTTGCAGGGGCTGAGACCCGATGGCCTTTGAGGTCCCTTCCAACTCTACTATTCTATGATTCTATACAGAAGGTAGTGAACTCTCCATTAATGGAAATCTTCAAGCAGAAGTTGGATATACATATAGCCAGGACGATTTAGGAAAATCTACATTCGCAGGGGGATGGACACGATGGTCCTTGAGGTTCCTTTCAACTCTACCATTCTATCATTCTATTTATTTGCATATGGACATATACTGTTTATATATTTTTATTTGATTCTTTTCATCTATTTGATCCTATGAAAATCCAGACTCAAGTCATTTTACAAGAAAAGTAAAGTGCACTTACCTGGGAAGATGCATTTTCAGGCTGGGAAATGCTGGACATTCTGACTTAGTAAGTGGCTGGAGGCTTCTTCAGCTGATCCTATGAGGTCCAGGCAGTGAGTCGATGGAGGATACCATAGCTTTGAAGGATGAAATCCTCTTCTTATATACTGTGCAACGCCTCCCATTATCACCGCCTCCAGGTATTGAGTTAGAACATCTCGGATCTAGCTGACAGTTGGATTCCTCTAGACAAACCAGTATTTCTTATTCTTCTCAAAAACCTGTCCAGATGCTGAAAGCAAAGGTGCAGAAAAGAGAGATGGCTTTTTTTTTTTTTGCTTTTTGTTTAGTTTTTGCTTTGCAGATATAACAGTTCCCTCCCTTTTTGGAGCGTTTTCTACAAGATTTTGGAAGCGTCTTTTTTTTTGCCTCTTCGTCTAGGAGAGCGTTTGTAAGCTGACCCTGAAATTAGATGAGAAGTTCACAATCTCCGTTCTAGTTCATTCGAAGGTGTTGGATAGGGTTGAGGTCCAGGCTCTGTGCAGTCGATCATGTTCTCGCCCTACCATGTCTTTGTGACCACACCACCAATGATTCCTAGAATGGAGGACTTGTGTTTCCCCCGAGTTGTACATTTCTCTGGTAATACCCAACAGAGGCAAATGCTGTACTCAGACACAAATTAAATTGAGAATCAGTGCGCAAGTGCAACGGGCGCTCCATTAAAATGCAGAACAGACATCCCCAGTTCTGGCAATTAGTGGGGATCTCAAGGGTTAGACCCCTCCTGAGTAGAAATGAACACCTATCTTGACAATCTTTGTTCTAGTTCATCCAAAGGTATTGTATGGGGTTGGGGTCTGAGCTCTGTGCACACCGCACAGTTGGTCATGTTTTTACCCAACCATGTGTTTGTGTCCCCCAATGATTCCCAGAATGGAGGACTTGTTTTTCCCCTGGGTTGGGTCTTGAAATACCTGGGAGAGCTGACTGCTGTACTCGGATGTAACACCCCAGCAGCGGTCCAACCACTTGAATCCGGACGTCGCTACTCGTGGCTCAAGGGTCTCCAGACCCGGGGGCTAAAGGGTCACACCCAGTGGCGTAGTTACTGCTTTTGCCGCCCGGGGCGGTCGTCAAATTTGCCGCCCCCCTCCGTTGGCCGTTGATAATCCAGAAATTTTCAAAAATTTGGAAAACCATCAAAATATTTATTTTTTATGGAACTACAATCAAAGATCTAAGTGTAGACTGCTGCTATTAGTCCTAGACTTTCACCTTTTTACACACATGTAGGGCTATTATACACACACACAGCTCTGCTGCATACATACAGACACACACAGCTCTGCTGCATACATACAGACACACAAAACTCTGCTGCATACATACAGACACACACACAGCTCTGCTGCATACAGACAGACACACAACTCTGCAGCATACATACAGACAGACACACACAACTCTACTGCATACATACAGACACACACACAACTCTGCAGCTGCTGCATACATACGGACACACACAACTCTAGCTGCTGCATACATGAATACATACAGACACACACAACTCTGCTGCATACATACAGACACACACAGCTCTGCTGCATACATACAGACACACACAGCTCTACTGCATTTATACAGACACACAGCTCTACTGCATACATACAGACAACTCTGCAGCATACATACAGACACAGAACTCTGCTGCATACAGACACACAACTGCATACAGACAGACACACAACTCTGCAGCATACATACAGACACACACAGCTCTACTGCATTTATACAGACACACAGCTCTACTGCATACAGACACAAAACTCTGCAGCATACATACAGACACACACAGCTCTACTGCATTTATACAGACACACAGCTCTACTGCATACAGACAGACACAAAACTCTGCAGCTGCTGCATACATGCATACATACACACAACTCTGTAGCTGCTGCATACATGCCTACATACAGACACACAACTATGTAGCTGCTGCATACATGCATGCATACAGACACAACTCTGTAGCTGCTGCATACATGCATACAGACAACTCTGCTACATACAAACAGACACACACAGCTCTACTGCATACATACATACACACACAACTCTGCTGCACATATAGACACACACGAGGCTTTTGGGGGCCTGCACACGTGGCTGCTGCAGAGCTGAGGCTGCACCAAGCACAGGGCAGATGTAGCAGAGATGAGCCTGCACCAAGCACAGGGAATATGTAGCAGAGCTGAGCCTGCACCGAGCACAGGGCAGATGTAGCGGAGCTGAGCCTGCACCAAGCACAGGGCAGATGTAGCGAAGCTGAGCCTGCACCAAGCACAGGGCAGATGTAGCAGAGCTGAGCCTGCACCGAGCACAGGGCAGATGTAGTAGAGCTGAGCCTGCACTGAGCACAAGGCAGATGTAGCAGAGCTGAGCCTGCATCGAGCACAGGGCAGATGTAGCAGAGCTGAGCCTGCACCGATCACAGGGCAGATGTAGCAGAGCTGAGCCTGCACCGATCACAGGGCAGATGTAGCAGAGCTGAGCCTGCACAGGGCAGATGTAGCAGAGCTGAGCCTGCACCGAGCACAGGGCAGATGTAGCAGAGCTGAGCCTGCACCAGACACAGGGCAGATGTAGCAGAGCTGAGCCTGCACCAGACACAGGGCAGATGTAGCAGAGCTGAGCCTGCAACAGACACAGGGCAGATGTAGCAGAGCTGAGCCTGCACCAGACACAGGGCAGATGTAGCAGAGCTGAGCCTGCACCGAGCACAGGGCAGATGTAGCAGAGCTGAGCCTGCACCAGACACAGGGCAGATGTAGCAGAGCTGAGCCTGCACCAGACACAGGGCAGATGTAGCAGAGCTGAGCCTGCACCGAGCACAGGGCAGATGTAGCAGAGCTGAGCCTGCACCGAGCACAGGGCAGATGTAGCAGAGCTGAGCCTGCACCAGACACAGGACAGATGTAGCAGAGCTGAGCCTGCACCAGACACAGGGCAGATGTAGCAGAGCTGAGCCTGCACCAGACACAGGGCAGATGTAGCAGAGCTGAGCCTGCACCAGACACAGGGCAGATGTAGCAGAGCTGAGCCTGCACCAGACACAGGGCAGATGTAGCAGAGCTGAGCCTGCACCGAGCACAGGGCAGATGTAGCAGAGCTGAGCCTGCACCAGACACAGGGCAGATGAGCCTGCACCAGACATAGGGCATATGTAGCAGAGCTGAGCCTGCACCGAGCACAGGGCAGATGTAGCAGGGCTGAGCCTGCACCAGACACAGGGCAGATGTAGCAGAGCTGAGCCTGCACCGAGCACAGGGCAGATGTAGCAGAGCTGAGCCTGCACCGAGCACAGGGCAGATGTAGCGGAGCTGAGCCTGCACCAGACACAGGGTAGATGTAGCAGAGCTGAGCCTGCACCGAGCACAGGGCAGATGTAGCAGAGCTGAGCCTGCACCAGACACAGGGCAGATGTAGCAGAGCTAGTGCCCCCAATCTCTGAGCTTTGTGGGAACAGTCCATATAGACCCTGTCCTCTGCAGGTTAATTGCCGGGTTGCTTGAAGCTTTTCCCCAAACCTTGGGTCCATGTACCCCGACGTGCCTTCGGTCCCAGCCCGACTACTGAACTGCGGCTGCTGGCTATCCTTCAAGACTAGCCCAGCACCCAGTCATAATCTCCCGCGACCGGGTCTCCGACTCCTCCGGGTCCAGACCACCATCTGCGACCTAGTCTGCTTCTCCCCTGGGAGCTACAACCCTCAGCTTCCTCCGAGCTCCTCACAGCTCGAGGGCTACCACTCAACTGACTTATCACCTCCCACCTCCCTGCCTGACCCCTAGGTGGGTGGCCCTATTCCAGCTTAAGCAGCCCACTGGTGTGCCAGACAGGTGTGGTGCGAGGTGTAGCTAGGATTTGTGGATGCTGGTGGAGGCAGTATTGCAGGATGGAGACCCAGAACCATGGGGGGTTGAGTCCTGCACGGGGAGAGAAAGATTGTGCAGAACCCTGTGACGACCTGACTAGTCCAGGGCGTCACACAGACACGAATTAAATGGAGATTCAGTGTGCAAGTGCAACAGACACTGCATTAAAATGCGGAACAGAAGTCCCCAATTGCCAATTGTTGGGTATCTCAATGGTTAGACCCCTCATGAGTAGTAGTAAATGCCTATCCTGACAATCTCCGATCTAGTTCATCCAAAGGTGATGGATGGGGTTGGGGTTCGGGCTCTGAGCAACCAGTCATGTTTTCACCCAACCATATGTTTGTGAACGGCAATGATTTCCAGAATGGAGGACTTGTGTTTCCCGCGGTTTGGGTCATCAAATACCACTCCTACTACTACCATTGCCTCCAGGTATTGAGTTCAGCACACTTCGGATCTAGCTCAAACTTGGTTTCCTCTGGATAAACCAGTATTTCTCAGAAACCTGTGGTGCAGATACGAGAGATGGCAATTACTAACGTCAATCGTCATTGTTGCATTGGTCGTATGCTATCAAATGATAATAATGAAATATTTCACAATCTTTCTTAGACTACTGTATTTGGGATTGCACATCGATAGGGGACATTTCAACTTTATGCCGTATGTACAGGATTGAACTTGTGAGCTTCATAGACTTTATATCCATATAATATTATCTAAGACTTTGTTTTGTACATTGTGATAATGAAATACACTATATATTACACCTACAGGAGCTTTAATGACCTCCCATTCTACAGCCATTGATATTATGGAGTTATTGGCTTTGGAGATCTAACGGCTCCCACTCTTCTGGGAAGGATTTCTAAAAGATTTTGGAAGCTTCTTGTGGGAATTGTTGCCCCTTCATCTAGGAGAACATTTGTAATGTGACCCTGATGTTGGATGAGAGGTTCACAATCTCAGTTCTAGTTGATCCAAAGGTGTTGGATGGGGTTGGGGTCCAGGTCCTGGGCAGTCAATCATGTTCTTTCCCAACCATGTCTTTGTGACTACACCACCAATGATTCCCAGAATGGATTGCTTGTGTTTCCCCCGAGTTGGGTCTTGAAATATCCGAAGGAGCTAAGTGCTGTACAAGACACAAATTAAATGGAGAAACAGTGCGTAAGTGCAACAGGCGCTCCATTAAAATGGGGAACAGAAGTCCCCTGCTCCGATAATGGTGGAGAGCTCAATGGTTAGACCCCTCCTGAGGAGTAGTTAATGCCTATCCTGACAATCTCCGTTCTAGTTCATTCAAAGGTAATGGATGGGGTTGGGGTCTGAGCTCTGTGCAGCCGGTCATGTTCTCACTAAACCATGTCTTTGTGTGTCCCAATGATTCCCAGAATAGAGGACTTGTGTTTCTTCTAGGTTGGCTCTTGAAGTACCCAAGAGAAGTACCCTCTCTCCTACAGATATTGACTTGGTCACTTCCAGTAGGTAACCAGTTGGCGTTGGAAATGACTTGCTTACTTTTGGACATTCTTGAAAGACGTTCCCTCAATATGCCCATCACATCCAAAGTGGAAATTGGTATGGATGTATGTTTGGCAACATTGGGTAATGGTTATTAACATTGGTGGATGTATTCCACGTAAAATGGATATAGGCAACATTGTCTATTTCTCTGAACCTAGGTTTTCTTGAAATATTCTGCCTGAAAGCGAGAATTTCAATCTGATTTTACATTAATACATATGCCAGACTGTTGCTATGAAACGACAAAGCCAACACTTACAGTGCCTACAAGTAGTCTTCAACCCCCTGCAGATTTAGCAGGTTTGATAAGATGCAAATAAGTTAGAGCCTGCAAACTTCAAACAAGAGCAGGATTTATTAACAGATGCATAAATCTTACAAACTAACAAGTTATGTTGCTCAGTTAAATTTTAATAAATTTTCAACATAAAAGTGTGGGTCAATTATTATTCAACCCCTAGGTTTAATATTTTGTGGAATAACCCTTGTTTGCAATTACAGCTAATAATCATCTTTTATAAGACCTGATCAGGCCGGCACAGGTCTCTGGAGTTATCTTGGCCTACTCCTCCATGCAGATCTTCTCCAAGTTATCTAGGTTCTTTGGGTGTCTCATGTGGACTTTAATCTTGAGCTCCTTCCACAAGTTTTCAATTGGGTTAAGGTCAGGAAACTGACTAGGCCACTGCAATACCTTGATTTTTTCCCTCTTGAACCAGGCCTTGGTTTTCTTGGCTGTGTGCTTTGGGTCGTTGTCTTGTTGGAAGATGAAATGACGACCCATCTTAAGATCCTTGATGGAGGAGCGGAGGTTCTTGGACAAAAATTCCAGGTAGGCCGTGCTATCCATCTTCCCATGGATGCGGACCAGATGGCCAGGCCCCTTGGCTGAGAAACAGCCCCACATCATGATGCTGCCACCACCATGCTTGACTGTAGGGATGGTATTCTTGGGGTCGTATGCAGTGCCATCCAGTCTCCAAACGTCGCGTGTGTGGTTGGCACCAAAGATCTCGATCTTGGTCTCATGAGACCAGAGAACCTTGAACCAGTCTGTCTTAGAGTCCTCCAAGTGATCATGAGCAAACTGTAGACGAGCCTTGACTTGACGCTTTGAAAGTAAAGGTACCTTACGGGCTCGTCTGGAACGGAGACCATTGCGGTGGAGTACGTTACTTATGGTATTGACTGAAACCAATGTCCCCACTGTCATGACATCTTCCCGGAGCTCCTTCCTTGTTGTCCTTGGGTTAGCCTTGACTCTTTGGACAAGCCTGGCCTCGGCACGGGTGGAAACTTTCAAAGGCTGTCCAGGCCGTGGAAGGCTAACAGTAGTTCCATAAGCCTTCCACTTCCGGATGATGCTCCCAACAGTGGAGACAGGTAGGCCCAACTCCTTGGAAAGGGTTTTGTACCCCTTGCCAGCCTTGTGACCCTCCACGATCTTGTCTCTGATGGCCTTGGAATGCTCCTTTGTCTTTCCCATGTTGACCAAGTTTGAGTGCTGTTCACAAGTTTGGGGAGGGTCTTAATTAGTCAGAAAAGGCTGGAAAAAGAGATAATTAATCCAAACATGTGAAGCTCATTGTTCTTTGTGCCTGAAATACTTCTTAATACTTTAGGGGAACCAAACAGAATTCTTGTGGTTTGAGGGGTTGAATATTAAATGACCCTCTGAATAAACTTTTCACAATTTTAAAAAAAAATAAAAAAAAGAAATAACATTCTTTTTTGCTGCATTTCACACTTCCAGGCTGATCTACAGTCCAAATGTCACAATGCCAAGTTAATTCCGAATGTGTAAACCTGCTAAATCTGCAGGGGGTTGAATACTACTTGTAGGCACTGTATATTGGCACTAGCTGTATTACCTGGTGTTGCCCGGGATAGTAACTAACTATTCTTAACTAATACAAAATAAAATGCATTAACAAAAAATTATTTTGCACATAAAAATCACAAACTAAACAGACAGAATATAAAACCCCACACAATTAGTATACTGGTAAGGTCATGTGACTTACATCAGCCTCTACAACAGCGTTGCTGAGCGCCACCACCGAAATCATATTACCTCACACATGAACAGTCTTATACTAACAATGTCCTTCATTGCCTATAGCAACCAATCAAAGCTTGACCTCTAACAAAATAGAAGAAGAGCTGGGATTGGTTGCTATAGGCCACCTGATAAGTATCCAGGCAAACTGTCAAGACAGCTAATATATTACCTCAAACATCTAAACAGTTTCTGTGTGTGTGTCTCTTTCTGATGTGTCTTTCGGTGTGTTTCTCTTTCTTTCTGAGTGTGTGTGTGAGTGTGTCTCTTTCTATGTATGTCTGTGCCTGTCTCTTTCTGTCTGTGTGTCTCTGTCTGTCTCTGTGTCTGTGTGTCTCTTTCTCGGTGTGTCTGTGTGTGTGTGTGTGTGTGTGTGTCTGTCTGCGTGTAGCTTTCTCTGTCTTTCTGTGTGTGTGCCTCTGTGTGTGTCTCTTGCTATGTGTGTGTCTCTTTCTATGTGTATGTCTCTTTCGGTGTGTGTCTCTTTCTATGTTTGTGTCTCTTTATGTGTGTGTGTCTCTTTCGGTGTGTGTCTCTGTCTATGTGTGTGTCTCTTTCGGTGTGTGTCTCTTTCTATGTGTGTGTCTCTTTCCATGTGTGTGTGTCTCTTTCCATGTGTGTGTCTCTTTCCATGTGTGTATGTCTCTTTGTGTGTGTCTCTTTCCGTGTGTTTGTGTCTCTTTCCATGTGTGTCTATGTCCCTTTCCATGTGTGTGTTTCTTTCCATGTGTGTGTGTCTCTTTCCATGTGTGTGTGTCTCTTTGCGTGTGTGTGTCTCTTTCAGGGTGTATGTCTCTTTCGGGGTGTGTGCTCTTTCGGTGTGTGTTTCGGTGTGTCTTTTGGGGTTTGTGTCTCTGTGTGTTTCTGTGTATGTGTCACTTTCTGTGTGTCTCTTTCATATGATGTTATGCTCTACTGGCCATTCGCTCTCCTGATGAGTCCATAAACGAAACGTGTCTGGAGGACCAGGGGCATTATTCAACAATAAGACAGACAATAATAACAGAGCGTTGGCAATCAATTGATTGTGTGAATGAGGAGCAGCAGTATAATTTCTCTCCACTAGATGGCCACACCTGTATATTTTGACTAACCAGCCAGGGAATAATTTTGCTTATAACCAGGGGTGGAATGATCGCGGTCACTGGGGTCCCGACAGCGACCAAGCCCGATTGTTCAAGGGGCCCGAGGATCTCAGCACTTTGTTCAGCTGGATGTGCGTTTGAGCATGCACATCCAACTGAAATGCATTGCAGCCCTGAGACCCTCCAATGCTTCTATTTGCATAGGCTGGAGATGGCCCAACCTGGACACCCTGTATGTGTGTTGCAGCTTGTCAGTGGTATACAGCTTGAGTCTGAAGCCAGTGATTGTCTACAGTGGTCACATGGGGTACTTGGGCTGTGATGTCTGTGTACCGCCCCAGCAGCGGTCGAACCGCTCGGATCCGGATGTCACTACTCGTGGCTCAAGGGTCTCCGGACCCGGGGGCTAAGGGTCGCACCCAAATGAAGAAGGGGACTTTTTACAGGGGAGATATATAGTTTGTGACGCCACCCGTGGTGTGCGGTATTAGGGAGTACCACCGCTGCCGTTGGGAGAACCCGGGGTGATGGAGTGGGGCAGCTAGATGACGTTACTCTCCATGGGGAGGGAAGGCCCCGGGACTCTGGATGGTGGAGTGGAGTGCAGGGGGAGCGCTGGTTCGCTCGTTGCAGGGGTTAATCAGGTGCTCACTTAGCAAGAAAGCAGACGCTGACAACGTGGTAAACCAAGTCTCAGGGTGCAGCTGCCCTCTTGGGGAGCTTGTCCGGGTCCTGTCCCCTGCAGCACTCCCTGGTGATCTGTGGGCTACTTCCGGGCACAGTAATTTTAAAGTGTCCAAGTGGCCCGTAAGCTTGGAGCTTTCTGGGCCCCGCTCCCTGCTAAGAGTAGCATAGGAGCTTGCTTTCAGGAGCTCACGCTTGGGATTTCAGTGGGCTGCTTTGCTTGGAAAGCCCTACCCCCCTCGTTGCGCTAGTGCCCCCAATCTCTGAGCTTTGTGGGAACAGTAAATATAGGCCCTGTCCTCCGCAGGTTAATTGCCGGGTTGCTTGAAGCTTCTCCTCGACCTTGAGTCCATGTACCCCGATGTGCTTTCGGTCCCAGCCCGGCTATTGAACTGCGGCTGCTGGCTATCCTCCAAGACTAGCCAGGCACCCAGTCCCAATCTCCCGCGACAGAGTCTCTGACGCCTCCAGTTCCAGACCACCGTCTGCAACCTAATCTTCTTCCCTGGGAGCTACAACTCCCAGCTTCCTCTGAGTTCCTCACAGCTCGAGGGCTACCACTGTCCTCTTTGCTCCCCTGGAGCCAACTTTCAGCTCCTCTCTCCTTGCTCCCCTGGAGCCGACTGACTTGTCACCTCCCACCTCCCTGCCTGACCCCTAGGTGGGCGGCCCTATTCCAGTTTAGCAGCCCACTGGTGTGCCTGACAAGGTGTGGTGTGAGGTATGACTAGGATTTGTTAATGCTGGTGGAGGCAGTACTGCAAGATGGGGAACCAGAACCATGGGGGTTTGAGTCTTGCTCTGGGAGAGAAAGATTGTGCAGTACCCTGTGATGACCTGACTAGTCCAGGGGCATCACATCTGCAGCCATTGTAAACAGAAGCATCAGGGAATGAAAGAGCTGTCAGGTGGAAGAAAGATGAGGATTTATAGTTTATTAAAGGGATTGTCCAGACAAAATTCTGTAGAACTATAAATTGTACTTACCTGTTGTCACCCTCCTGGATCCAGCGCCGGCCGCCCTGTGGTCTTTGCCAGCATTAATTATGTCACCGTTATACCAGATACAGGACCGCTGCAGCTTGTGATGCCTGCAGTTCAAGTCACCTGAGCGCTGCAGCCGATCAGAAGCCGCACCGGTCCTGTGTCTGGTAGAATAGTCACATAATTATCACAGGACGGTCGGCGCTGGATCCAGGAGGGTGACAGCAGGTGTGAATAATTAATTTTGTTATTTTTACAATATTTAACCCCCATTAGATCTTTTTGATAGACAATTTCTTTACAGTACATGTATTATTTCGGACATCTTCTTTAAAGGGATCCTGACAGCTGATACCCATGAGCCGTGGGCAGCCTGTACCCGGCAGTGGCTGTATGATCATAGCCAGGTGTGTGTGACTCTGACAGCTTATACCCATGAGCCATGGGCAGCTTGTATCAGGCAGTGGCTGTATGATTATAGCCAGGTATATAAAACAGAGGAAATGCAACAAAAATAGCAGCACCATAGACATAATTAAAGAAGCTCCCACTAACTTGTTTACTGATGGAATGTGTGTGTATGATGTAGTGTCATAATATACTCACATACCACCGCTCTCTGATGTCCAGAGCTGTTCTGCTCCTCTTCTCAGTGACATCACCACCGCTTTCTAATGTCCAGACCTGTTCTGCTCCTCTTCTCAGTGACGTCACCGCCGCTCTCTGATGTCTAGAGCTGTTCTGCTCCTCTTCTCAGTGACATCACCACCGCTTTCTAATGTCCAGACCTGTTCTGCTCCTCTTCTCAGTGACGTCACCGCCGCTCTCTGATGTCTAGAGCTGTTCTGCTCCTCTTCTCAGTGATGTCACTGCCGCTCTCTCTGATGTCCAGCGCTGTTCTTCTCTCTTCTCAGTGACGTCGCCGCTGCTCTCTCTGGTGTCCAGCGCTGTTCTGCTCCTCTTCTCAGTGATGTCACTGCCACTCTCTCCAGTGTCCAGCGCTGCTCTGCTCCTCTTCTCAGTAACGTCACCGCCGCTCTCTCTGGTGTCCAGAGCTGTTCTGCTCCTCTTCTCAGTAATGTCACTGACACTCTCTCTGGTGTCCAGCGTTGTTCTGCTCCTCTTCTCAGTGACGTCACTGCCACTCTCTCCAGTGTCCAGCGCTGCTCTGCTCCTCTTCTCAGTAATGTCATCGCCGTTCTCTCTAGTGTCCAGCGCTGTTCTATTCCTCTTCTCATTAATGTCACGGCCACTCTCTCTGGTGTCCAGCGCTGCTCTGCTCCTCTTCTCAGTAATGTCATCGCCGTTCTCTCTAGTGTCCAGCGCTGTTCTATTCCTCTTCTCATTAATGTCACGGCCACTCTCTCTGGTGTCCAGCGCTGCTCTGCTCCTCTTCTCAGTAACGTCACCGCCGCTCTCTCTAGTGTCCTGCGCTGTTCTGCTCCTCTTCTCAGTGACATCACAGCCCAAGTCCAAATTTTGCCGGCCCATCAAACTCTAGTTATGCCACTGCTTATAATTATTTGTGAGATTGTGCTTTTTTTATAGAACATTAATTATAGTCTATTGTAGTTTTTATATTTTGTCTAGGGCCTGCAAATACTGGCAATCCTTGCTTATAACAATTTTCATAAATTATGTCTATACTTTCAATTTATGAATTAATGAAATAATTGAGCTTCTATTACTCGTGTGAGGGAAGTTTTTCCCTAGACATGGGTTACAGATATTGTGACTGTAGGTTTCCAGGTGCAATCAATGCTTCTTTGTGCATCTTGTTTTTAACCTTTTAAAGAGATTCAGTAAAAGTTACGTTTTTCCTCTTGTGTGGCAAACACATTTTTCCCTTTACCCTTCTTCTTTAGTTTTATTGATTTATTTGGGTACACACACATTTTTGCTCAATGTCATCAGCACCCTACACCAGAGATGTCTATTGTGATGTCACCAGAAGTCAACACCACAGATGTCTCCTGTGATGTCATCAGCAACATACACAAGAAATGTCTCCTGTGATGTCATCAGCAGCCTACACCAGTGATATCTCCTGTGATGTGATCAGCAGCCTATGCCAGAGATGTCTCCTGTGATGTCATCAGCAGCCTCCACAGGAGATCTCTCCTGTGATGTCATCAACATCCTACACCAAAGATGTCTCCTGTGATGTCATCAGCATCCTACACCAAAGATGTCTCCTATGATATCATCAGTAGCCTATACCTGTAATATCTCCTGTGATGTGATCAGCAGCCTATGCCAGAGATGGCTCCTGTGATGTCATCAGCAGCCTACACCAGAGATGCCTCCTGTGATGTCTAGAGCAGCTTTCACCAGATATGTCTCCTGTGATGTCATCAGCAACCTTCACCACAGATGTCTTCTGTGATGTTACCAGCAGCCTACACCAGAGATGTCTCCTGTGATGTCATCAACAACCTACACCAGAGATGTCTATTGTAATGTCACCAGGAGTCAACACCACAGATGTCTCCTGTGATATCATCAGCAGCATACACCAAAGATGTCTCCTGTGATGTCATCAGTAGCATACACCAGAGATGTCTCCTGTGATGTCATCAGTAGCCTACACTAGAGATGTCTCCTGTGATGTCACCTCCGCCAGGGTACATAATGTGGCTCCAGGTACGGAGCAGAAACTCATCAGCTGAATGTGACAAATGACTATTGCACGAATTATTACAGTTATTATGGGTGGCATTCCATTTATAACCAGTAGAGATTCTATAATAACCTGCAGGGCTAAGGGGAATATCAGGTGATATACAGTACAGACCAAAAGTTTGGACACACCTTCTCATCTCCAGAACAACTATTAAGAGGAGACTTTGTGCAGTAGGCCTTCATGGTAAAATAGCTACTAGGAAACCACTGCTAATGACAGGCAACAAGCAGAAGAGACTTGTTTGGGCTAAAGAACACAGGAAATGGACATTAGTCCAGTGGAAATCTGTGCTTTGATCTGATGAGTCCAAATTTGAGATCTTTGGATCCAACCACCGTGTCTTTGAAGAAAAGGTGAACGGATGGACTCTACATGGCTGGTTCCCACCGTGAAGCATGGAAGAGTAGGTGTGATGGTGTGGGGGTGCTTTGCTGGTGACACTGTTGGGGATTTATTCAAGATTGAAGGCATACTGAACCAGCATGGCTACCACAGCATCTTGCAGCGGTGTGCTATTCTATCCGGTTTGCGTTTAGTTGGGCCATCATTTATTTCTCAACAGGACAATGAGCCCAAACACACCTCCAGGCTGTGTAAGGGCTATTTGACTAAGAAGGAGAGTGATGGGGTGCCACGCCAGATGACCTGGCCTCCACAGTCACCAGACCTGAAACTAATCGAGATGGTTTGGGGTGAGCTGGACCGCAGAGTGAAGTCAAAAGGGCCAACAAGTGCTAAGCATCTCTGGGAACTCCTTCAAGACTGTTGGAAAACCATTTCCGGTGACTACCTCTTGAAGCTCATCAAGAGAATGCCAAGAGTGTGCAAAGCAGTAATCAAAGCAAAAGGTGGCTACTTTGAAGAACCTAGAATATAAGACATATTTTCAGTTGTTTCACACTTTTTTAAGTATTTAATTCCACATGTTTTAATTCATAGTTTTGATGCCTTCAATGTGAATCTACAATTTTTAGAGTCATGAAAATAAAGTAATCTCCTTGAATGAGAAGGTGTATCCAAACTTTTGATCTGTACTGTAGACAACAGTCCACTTCTGCATCCAAAAATGTTTCTGCACAGCCTTAGTGCCATTCGTTACATCGTTCAAGTCATACGAGTTTCTCAGAGAATTTCCCTCAAGCAAAGACTCAACAACCATCAACCCATCATCCCCGGGAAAGTCTCTAAACCAGCACCCCCTAGTGGCTACAGGAATGGAATTGCAGTAGACTATAAGACCCAAATCTCAGGAATATGGGACTAAGAAGCAGAGCAATGTTTTTGCCTCATTGCCCTACAGAAATCTCTTGTAACTTTTTTATTAACATTAAATCACATTTTATTATGTTACGAACACTATCTCCTGCTGTCTGACCACATTCGTAATTGTTTGCACAGCAGTACTGTTACCACGTGCCTGATGTTGACCATCTTTGCAAAACAAAATAGAATAAACACAATGTATCAGAATTTTTTTTAAGAAATTTATTTATATTTACAATTTGTAACTTTTTACAATTATACAATATGTACAAAATGGGGAAGGGCAGTTAAACAAAAGTTGGGCAATAATTCGGAATTTCCATGGCAAGTATAATAGATCTTTAGTAATAAAGCTCTTTATCCACCCAACCTGAAAAAAAAGGAGTCAAAAATTAATAATCGCACTCATAATTTTATGTACGACATCTTCTATTATCAGAATTATTATTTTTCACTCTTTATCTACATCTTTTCTGCTGAACTAGTCACCATTTCATGGATAGACAATGTCAAATATAGATCAAGAACTAGACATCAATTAAAGGTCGTGACCATGTCCCATGTATATAGGTAAGAACTGGTCATCAACTAGAGGTGGAGACCATGTCCAAGCTATAATGATAGCGGTTAGTCATCAACTAGAGGTGGAGACCATGTCCATAGTACATTGATAGAAACTAGTCATCAACTAGAGGTGGAGACCATGTCCAAACTACATTGATAGAAACTAGTCATCAACTAGAGGTGGAGACCATGTCCAAACTATATCAATATGAACTTGTTATCAACTAGGAGGTGGAGACCATGTCCAAACTATATCAATAGGAATTTGTCATCAACTAGAGGTGGAGACCATGTCCAAACTACAGTATATCAATAAGAATTAGTCATCATGTAGAGGTTCACACCATATCCCATCTATATTGATTAGAACTGGTCATCAACCCATGTCTAAATCATATTTAAGAATTACTCATCAACTAGACGTGAGGAGCATGTTCAAACTATATCGATAAGAACTAGTTATCAACTAAAGATGGAGACCATGTCCAAATTATATCAATAGAAACTAGTCATCAACTAGAGATTGCAACCATGTCCAACTATATCAATAAGTACTAGTCATCAACTACAGGTGGAGACCATGTCCAAACTATATCAATAAAAACTAGTTATCAACTAGAGGTGGAGACCATGTCCAAACTATATCACTGTGAACTGGTCATCAATTAGAGGTTGAGACTGTGTTTAATCTATATCGATAAGAACTAGTCAACAATTAGAGTTTGAGACTCCATTCACTCAATATCGATAAGAACTCGTCATCATTTAGGGGTCCACACTAAGTCAATCTTTATCTATAAGAACTAGTCAACAATTAGAGGTTAAGACCATGTCCAATCTATATTGATATGAACAAGTTATTAACTAGAAGTCGAGACTATGTCCAATCTATATTAGTAAGAATTCGTCATCAGTTAGAGGTTGGGAAAATATCCAATCTGTATCGATAAGGACTTGTCAACAATTATAGGTTTAGACTATGTTGAATGTATATCAAGAGCTAGTTATGATTTGGAGATCTATATCGATAAAAGCTAGTCATCAAATAGAGATGAAGAGTCAAAACCATGTTGAATCTAAGCTGGTAAAAATGTATGGTTAAGAATGGGCAAAAAAAACCACATTTTGTGCGTATTTTGACCAAAGTCAGGTTTTTGTAATACTATTTGAGGTATTTGAACTACTCCTGTGATGTTTAGAATTCACATAGATGGACAAACAAGTCGTTGTAGACTTCTTGGTAGTGAAAATGAGCTATGATGACCTTGGACAACCATGGTCAATGTGATACATAAAAGAAAGTTGGTCCTCCGTGACCTACATGCTACAATGAAGCCATCAATACCATTATATCTAGAGGTCGAAAAACAATGTTCTCTGCGTGTATATAAATATCTATGTATCTACAGTGATCTACAATGGTATTGAACCAAACTTTCATACAACAGATACTTACTGCCAGGAAATTTTCTTATGAGAAGTCTTCGGAGTTCATCGTAAACAAAGATAAGAAATGTGTACTCAATTCCAACAAACCAGTATTGGATTCTGTGAGAAATAATGAAACAGATGTCAGCATTCATCCAGATTAGGAAAAAGATGGAAAAGACAAATCTCGAATTAGGGGAGTAGCACAATAAACTTATGACTAGACAGCTACTTCAATGTCAACACCACAGCCAAAAAGTTGCTCCAAATTCTATCATTTCATCATGTCATGGACAACCGGAAGCAGATGGAGAACCACCAACCTCTGCTGCACCATCTTGTGGTAACAGGGTTGCAGCAGTAGTTGATTGGGATTTGGATGGTAAATGGTGATGTCAACACCACAACCAAATAGCTGCTCCCAATCCTATAATTTTATCATATCAGGGAGAAGCAGAAGCAGATGGAGAGCCACAAACCTCTGCTGCACCGTGTTGTGGTAACAGGGTTGCAGCAGTAGTTGACGATTAAAATAGAGATAGTAAATGATGACTGTCATTGCTACATTATAATATCTACCACTTCTGTATAGCCTGATACTTACCGAATGGGCATAAAGTGCAAGGCTTCGTTTAACCCAGGGATATAACAGAGGATTACGCCAATGGCAATTTGTGAGAGTAAGCCCAAAAAGATGATCTTGTTCCTGTAGAAAAAAAAAGAAGTGTAAAGTAAGGGAATGCCAAGTTGTTTTTGTCTTATTATTAAGGTCTAACCCGCTTGCTTCTGTGCCATGAATGCCGTGAAGTTAGCCGGAGAGGTTACCTGTGTTGGCATCTGCTCTGTCTATACCTCTTCCCGAAAATGACCCTCCTCACTGGAACTGAGAAGTAACTATACATTTCTGATCTATAGTCACCCTTCCTGCTGTCCTCTGTTTACACAGGAGCCCTCTTCAGTCTACGTCCGCCCCTGGATTACACTTAGCACTGCACTCCCCATGCCACTGAGGCAGCTATTTTTCAAGCAGGAGGAATGGACCACCGATGGAGGCAAGCAGAGGTCACCAGGTAGGGTGGCTATATGTGGCGCCCCTGAGTGTCAGGTGCCACAGGGTACTACATCCAACTCCGGATTCCTGGAAGACCAGTGCTGGTAAACACCACAACACACACACAAATCCACGCCCTTTTTCCCAGATTGGGTAACAGGCTAGATATGGATTTCACAGGTGGTCATCTATTGGCTGGGATGCATCCAATCCACTAGTCAGAAACCCTGGGAGGAGGAGGGGCTAGCCACTGAAGTGGACGGATGACAGACATCTTGTTAGTTAGAAAGTAACCAGACACCAAGTCAGTCAGAAGTTGACGTGCTGACTGGAAAGTGTGAAGTGACTACTGAGTAAAAGGAATATGGTTGCCAGGGAGAGTACGGTGAAGTACTCACTGGACCGAGCACCGACGGGGTACAGAGCCCTAGTTCAGGAAGACGCTCTAAGCTCGCCTGATAACAATCTGCCTGGTGAGGGGACCATCAAGGACCCTGCTGACGTTAGTGTCCGGGGCACAGCAGCAGAGAGGGAACATGGGAACGGGGACAGAGGTCCGACCCAGGAGAGGTTCAAGCTGCCTGCTGTACGGGCCAGGACGGAGACAACAGGAGGGGACCCCAAGCCACGGGGACCCACAGACAACTACTACAGGGTGCATGGAGGGAAAGATCACCAGTTCACAAACCGGCACTGGAACAAAGGTAATACCGGATTGGTAAAGACAAGCATAAACCGGGTGGCAGCAACTCCAAAGAAGTGAGTAATGCACAAGGTAACCTGCAGCACCTATGTCGTCTGAGTTCTTCCTACATCTCCGCACCCATATACTACAACCAACATCATCTTCCCCTGGGGCCTAGCTCTACTTGCGGAGAGCCATCACACCTAAGCTGCCCAATACTACCAGCCCCAGCAGTGAGAGACTTTGCAGCGGCGGCTTTTCCCATATAGCCGCATACCGCAGGTGGCATGACGAAAACCTCTTTATTTTTGTTTATTTCTTGCCCCTGTACAAATTTCCCTTTTAAGCGACCCCCAGGGTCACGGAACCGGGCAACAGCCACCCAGAGAACTGTCCCAGTAATATACGGCCCGGGACAGAGTAGCCCAAAGCCCTGGGGTGCGTCCTATACATGAGAAATATAGAGATGCTTTTCAGTCCCAGGATGGAGCGATGCTCTAAACCTATTTATAAATGGACGTAACGTGGCACCGAAGTGTAAAAAGTCATGCACTATACACAACCAAAAACTTCTACTCACTTGAAGAAACGAGGAGTCAGCAGGGTGTTCCTTCTTACTTTTCGGATAATTGTGTTCATCATCTGGCAGACCACAATGCTGATAAAGAAAGCTGAGTAGCAGTACCACTCTTGGTAGAGACGCTGTCTGTAGGTCTACAAAATAGAGATGTGGTCATACAGATTAGATTTGTTTAAAAAAACAACACTTTTTGCCAAAAATGACACTGATGAATATGTTCCATAGCTAGTAATTGGAGACTGTACTGGGCACAAAGCAATCAGTAATGTTTTAAAAAATGGCACCCTTTACACTAGCAAGGTCCAGTTTACATGACTGTGGGACATCAAGTGCAGAGAATTCGGACCAGTAAGTGTAGAGATGAGGAGCAAAGCCAGTGTTTCTCATACAACGGAAAGTGTGGTGTCCACTACTCAAGAGTTTAAGGACAGACAAAAGTACTGTATCTGCTATGGCAATCCTTAAAGGGAGTTTTCCAACCAAAACTGATAATTGGCCGTATGTTAACAAATTAAAAGTTAAAGCAGTAGACAAAATTTGGGAAGTTTGTTGTATTTGCTTCAAGAGATATTCCCATTTCTCTCTTGTTGTTTTACAGCTGACATTTTCCAACAGGAAGAGGAGCTACTTTGGTTTTCACCTTTGAACCAGCTTCTCAAAAAACGATGATAATTGCTATACCGTTGGTATGTTTCACTAAAGGTCAACATAACAGATAATCGGTGTTCTAGTTCAAACCAATAGCTGTACTTCCTGTTGCCAGATTTTCAAAATGGCTGACGCAAGAAAACAGAAAAATGGTTATATCTTTGGAAGGAAATGTAATTTCATGACCAAACTTTGGCTAGCTCTCTAACTTCTAATTTACTAATATACAGAGAATATTATATTTTGGGTGGAAATTCTCTTTAATGAAGGTCCGGAGACCTTGTCTTGATGTTCTTGCATGCGTGGCAAAAAGCAAGGAAAGGTAGCTCCATTGTGCCTCTTGATATCCATCACCCATGGCACAAGGTCCACCACCTCTCACCCTAGTGGCACCTTAGTTTAACCCTAGTAGTTCCCTTGGCTTCTGGATCCCCATTCTTACCCATTCCTGCCCATAACTGTCCTCCAGTTCATTGACGGTTTTGTCTTCCCAGTTGACTCGAAGTCCAATTAATGAAGCTGGTAGGAAGCCTTGTTGAGCCATGACGGTGAAATAGTTTACAAACCCAGAATACGATTCCATTGCAGCTATGAGACACATAATAAACATACATGTAAGCCTCTTGGTGTGGCATTTTTTTTTGTTTTGTAGCCATTTAACTTGACAATAAGAAAAATCCAACTTTTGAGAAAATGAAATTTTTACCTATGTGAAAGTAGGAATATGACAGCAACTGCATGTTCACCAGTCGGTCTTTATATGGGTTCCGTGGCTTTCTGAGCATGATGTCACTTTCGGCTTTCTCATATGCCAAAGCTATGGAAGGGATCTGAGAGGACACAGAAAAAATTAAGGTTGTTAGGAAATGTGAAAAATTTTGAGCAAATTATTTATCCTTAGGTCCGATAGGATGACGTCATGGTGTTTGTAAAATACTGTTTCCAATGTCACCTCCAATGTCATCTCCACCGCGACTTGTGCATCGGATGTATCAGTGTACGAAATCTACACGTATGTTCCAAAAAATCAACTTACAATGTCAGTTCCCAGCTCTATGAAGAGGATGGTGATGGCTCCGATTGGCAAGGGGCAACTAATGATCACATAGACCATAAAAGGAATCATCTCTGGAATGTTCTTGGTCACTGTGTATGAAATGGACTTCTTCAGGTTGTCAAATATCAAACGTCCTGCAGGAAAATTAGATTCATGAGTGATTAGAGAAATAAATGGAAATCTTGGCACAAACTAGAAAAATATATCCCCCGAAAATAACGTCTCAGTGTTTTAGAAGATCAGTCTCCTCTTCTCCTCAGAAACCTATGATCTTAATGTAAGGTGGCTGGCTACAGCAGAAGCTGCCCCCAAGATTTGTTCAAGATTGTTTTGAATATTGAAGCAGTTGTTTCCCTCTTGGATCATATTAGCTTATGCTTTATATACTTTTTTCTTTTTTTGGATCAATAGGGGAAGCAGCGTTCAGAAATGTATCCCTTCGTAGTCCCTTATTATAGACATCTTCCCCCATTTTTTGGCTCAGCTTCTTAGCATAAAACCAATTTAATAAAGCAAAGATCCTAAAAATTAAGGCGCTCTTGAAAGATCCTCTATCAGTTGAATATATCTCGTAGATGGAACTTCTAAGGTTAAAAATAATGTATTAAAGCAAAGATCCTAAAATTAGAAGATTTTTCGAGAGCTCCTCAATCAATTGAGAAGTTTCTGTTCCTAGAGTGTCCATCTTACCTTCTTCAACTCCGGTCACAATAGAAGCAAAATTATCATCCAGAAGAATCATATCGGCAGCGTGTTTAGCAGCATCAGAACCAGCAATTCCCATCGCAACACCAATATCGGCTTTTTTCAATGCAGGGGAGTCGTTAACACCATCACCAGTAACCGCAACAATGTTACCCTGAAAGTATTGGAAGTTTATGTTTTTCAGGGGTATATCCACCTCAAGTCAACCTTGAGATACATTAGACTGTCCTTCAAGACTACGGTACAATGTAACTTACCAGCCTCTGACATCCTTCGACAATGAGAAGTTTTTGTTGGGGTGACGTCCGGGCAAACACAATTTCTGTGTGATATCTCAAGATGTCATCCAGTTCATCGGAGCTCATGTCATTGATTTCACCTCCATTCACTACAATGGCGCAGGCATCCCTGTAATTGAAATGAACTGATTAAAAACTTCAAGATCACAAAGATTACAGGATTTTCCAAAAACAACCACCCTTGTATGTGAGTTGTGCCTTTTGGATGTCAAACAATAGTTTCATAGTGTTTAAGGTTGAAGGTAGACTTAAGTCCATCAAGTTCAACCCATGACCTAACCCAACATGTTGAGAAGTTGACGGCTGGCTCATAAAGTGGAAAAATCCATAATGTACTGACCTAGGGTTGACTCTTTCAATAGGGACTCCTAGCCTTTTGGCTATATCATCTGCGGTCTCGCCAGTACTTGAGATAATCCCGACATTTTTTGCAATTGCTTTGGCTGTGATTGGATGATCCCCAGTGACCATAATAACCTGCCATAAATAGTACAGATTATTAGATATATTTAGTGATTACTAACTACAAATATCACCATGATCAATATTTTCTGAAATACTAACCTTAATGCCGGAACTACGACACTTCATGACTGCATCGGGAACAGTGGAACGAGGTGGGTCAATCATGGAAATGAGGCCAATAAAGCATAATTTGTCTAGAGGGAAATTTCCACTATCAGCATCAAATGGGTAACCGCTGCCATACATAGAGGCAGGAAGATTCAGTTGACAAAAACCTATAGAAGAAAAAAATATTTTGAAAATATTGGATTCAAGGCTTCTAACTAGGTTGTGTAGAAATCTCCAGAATGTCAATGAGAAGTTGCATATACTTACCAAGAACTCTCTCTCCGAGACCCCCCAAGGTCATATAGGCATTCTGAAATTTCTCCTTCATTTCATCATCCAGTGGCAATTCCTGTCCTTTAATCATGATTGTGCTACATCTCTCCAAGATTCGTTCTGGGGCTCCTTTCATCACTAGTATGTAACCCTTTTCAGAAGAATCCCCTGGGAAATGAATAGAGACCTAAAAAGTAAGAAAAAAAAGTCAATTGCCAATAACCTTTAACGCCAAAGAGAGCTTCTGGCATGTAACGTTAAACACCAAAGAGAGCTTCACCAAAGAGAGCTTCACTAAAGAGCTTCTGGAATGTGACTCTAAACACCAAAGAGAGCTTCACCAAAGAGACCTTCTGGAATGAGATATAACCAAGTTCCTCAATTACCTGATACTTGTTGCTTGAATTGAATGGGATTTCCAATACTTTCTGATTCCGTTCTCTAATTTGCATGACTTTTCCAATAACGCTCTCTGTAAATTTCAATAAAGCGGCTTCTGAGGCATCTCCATTGACTGATCTCTGCATACAAAAAAAAGCAGATAAGCTATCATTTTTTTCATATTGGGATGTGACAAAATGACCCTAATGGAGATGTCTTATGAAGACAACCCATCTCCAAATGGTATTCGCTAACATTCGCTAGGAAATAATCTAATATGTGAATCTGCCAGGTTCTCCGGAATGGAAGATCCTCTTATAGAGTGACATCCATATATACCATAATAGATCATATGGGCAAGTTGTCTATGTGAGACAGCACCATAGTTTCCTTATATATAGGTAGAATGTATATAAATTAATATTTACCCTGTTGATGGCCAGTCCTTCTTGATCAGGACAGAATTCAGCTCGGTTACACAGGCAGGCGATTCTACCCAGTTGTGGAAAAGTCGGGGAGCTTTGATCAAACATTTCACCTAAACAGATAAACAATTAGCAATGGTTACCTATATATCCCTCAGCAATGTTTGGTGTGCCGTTGAGAGACTCATTATCTACCAGGTAATGGCAAGAAATTCATGGGTTCTTACCTGTCTGCTCTTCACTGGTATCTGCATTGTGGATTTCGTCGTCAAACCACATATGTGCCACAGTCATCCGGTTCTGGGTGAGGGTCCCAGTCTTGTCTGAGCAGATGACTGATGTGGAACCCAAAGTCTCCACAGCTTCCAGGTTCTTCACCAGGCAGTTCTTCTTTGCCATACGCTTTGCAGTCAAGGATAGACAAACCTGTAGGACACAAATGTCATTAGGACAGACATAGTTTCAAAAGAAGCACTCGTCAAAGATAAGATCCTAGTGGGCTCATTAACATGCACAACTCACCGTTACAGTTGCGATTAATCCTTCAGGCACATAGGCTACCACAATGCCAATGCAGAATATTATAGCATTGAGGGCACTATATCCCATGGCGACTGAAATAACGAAGAAAACTACTCCAACGAATACTGCAAGACCACTGATCATATGCACAAAGTGCTCAATCTCCAGGGCAATGGGTGTCTTCTGGTCCCCGACTTGTGAAGCCAGTGATGCAATACGTCCAATGACTGTACGGTCACCAGTGTTAATTACCATACCAGTCGCTGCCCCTATAGAGTAAGCATGGAATATGAGACCGGGTTTAGGGATTTTTATGAAATGCACATCTTCTTAGGTGCCTGTACTATGTAAATAAAGAGTACCTTAAAGAGGACCTTAAAATAATGATTTTAAGCTCACCTTCCAAACAGGTTGTAGAAAAGAAGCCCAGATTTTTGGTCTCTAGAGGATTATCATCAGTATACTCCACGCCACGTGGTTGCGCTTCAGATTCACCGGTGAGGGATGAGTTGTCAACCTACACGTCAAAAGATACAGGTCATTCTCATGACTTAATGGCTTCCAAGATTTCAGCAAACACCTTGATTTAGATAGAATCCAAAATGGACTTCTCTACTCTTCTCACCTTGCAACCATGACTCTCAAGTATTCGTATATCAGCCGGGATTTTATCACCTCCTTTAATAAAGACGATGTCCCCTGTAACAAGGTTCTCTGCTATCATCTCATTACGTTTGCCATCACGAAGAACCAAGGCTTTCTAAATCAAGAAAAAAATGTATAAGAAACAAGTCTAATCATCTATGATTGTACAAATTCACAGTAATGCTTCTTACTTGAGGCACCATGTTCTTAAATCCAGCCATAATATTGGTACTTTTAGCTTCTTGGTAATATGCAAAGAGAGCCGTCATCACCACCACTGCAATCAGGATGATCGCCAACCAAAGCTAAAGACATGGAGGAACCATAAGTCAAAAATACAACAGAGATACAACCACAGCATTCAGAATATTCATCCTAAGAGCTATTGGTTTTCTTACATTGTCTTTAGCAACCGTAGGATCTTGGGCAGCTTGAAGGCCATATGCCAGAAAGCACAATGCAGCCGAAACCCAGAAGACAATGGAGAATCCACCAGCCATTAGCAACAAAAACTTAACAATTTCAGGGGTTCCTTTTGGAGGAGTGAGCTTGTTAGGTCCATCTCGGGCCAAAACTTGTTGAGCAGCTGCCGTGGTCAAACCCTTGAAAAAAAAAAGCACAAAAGCACAAATGTTAAAATCTTTACACGCTTTTATACTTTAATGCACTGACAGTAGGTTTGATACATGAGACCATAATATAAGCTTTCATCATGGTGTTGGAGAGTATATCTACTTTCGACAATCTCCTGGAATTCCCCATAATCTGAGGCAGAACCAGACAGCACAAATTAATGTCATCTATGGTGGCACCACAGGTAAAATGAAATATTACACTGGAATAGATGGGCCTTGCATCTAATAATTGGATATACCAGGCCCTCAGAGCAAGGAACATGTTTGGTATCTACTCTCGTAGCTCCAGATGGGATAACCATGTAATAATGGATAAGCCATGTCCTACAAAGGAGAGAGCATGTTTTGTATCTACTCTCGTAGCTCCAGAGAGGATGATCATGTAATAATAAATAAGCCATGTCCTATAGAGGGGAGGGCATGTTTTGTATCTATTCTTGAAGCTCCAGATAGGATGACCATGGCATAATGGATAGGCCATGTCCTACAGAGGGAAGAGCATGTTCTGTATCTACTCTCGTAGGTCCAGATAGGATGACCATGTAATAATGGATAAGCCATGTCCTACAGAGGGAAGGACATGTTTTGTATCTACTCTCATAGCTCCAGATAGGATGACCATGTAATAATGGATAAGCCATGTCCTACTCCATTAGCTCTACTAGTTGATAGTCTTGGTTGATGTAGCGCTCTCTTCTAAGTCAGAAATACAAAAACAAAACAGTTTTTATAAACTTCCTTTAAAACTGACCTGTTTGATGTCTACTGAATATTTCCCTTCCAATTCGTTGATGCTCAACTTGTGGTCAGTCTAAAAAATAAAATATGTAGTCATTACCATACCTCCTAATAATAAATATTTTTTACTCCATACCATGTTTAATTTTCCATCACTTACAATTTCTAGCTCCTTTTTCAAGTTTTCTACTTTCTTAGCATTCTTTTTTCCTTTAATTCCTGCAAAGACCGTCTCCTTTTTTTTCTCCTTTTCTGGTTTTTCATCCATGGAGATGGCGTAAATGTCAGGTGGCTCCTGCAGAAGGAAGAGGAGACATTATGGGAAAAGTCCGGATATTACACTACCCTTACTGTGACATTTAAACCTTGTCTGGTACCCTGGGAAGCAGGTATATATACGGTATATATGTAATATTGGTTTATGGCTACTATTTAGATTCAGATTAGACATTAGGAAAAACTTTCTGATAATGAGGGCAGTCAGAGAGTGAAACAGGCGGCCACAGGTGGCAGTGAGGGCAGTCAGAGAGTGGAACAGGCGCAGCTATGAGAGGTAGTGAGCTTTCCATCAATGGAAATCTTCATGCGGAAGATGGATATACATATAGCTGGAATGATTTAGGAAAACCTACACTCACGGGTAATGGACCCGATGGCCCTTGAGGTCCCTTCTAACTCTACCATTTTATGATTCTAATCTTATAGCTGGGATGATTTAAGAAAACCTGCACTTGCAGGGGTTTGGGCCCGATGGCCCTTGAAGCCCCTTCCAACAATACGATCCTATGATTCTATATAAGAGGTAATGAGCTCTCCATCAATGGAAATCCTCAAGCGAAGGCCTGATAAACATATAGCCAGGATGATTTAGGAAAACCTGCACTCACAGGTGATGGACCCGATGGCCCTTGAGGTCCCTTCCAACTCTACCATTCTATGATTCTATACATATAGCTGGGATGATTTAGGAAAACCTGCACTTGCAGGGGCTTAGACTCGATGGCCCTTGAGGTCCCTTCCAACTCTACCATCCTATGATTATATATAGGAGGTAATGAGCTCTCCATCAATGGAAATCTTTAAGCGGAAGCTTGATAAACATATAGCCGGGATAATTTAGGAAAACCTGCACTCACAGGTGATGGAACCAATGGCCCTTGAGGTCCCTTCCAACTCTACCATTTTATGATTGTAAACATATAGTTGGGATGATTTAAGAAAACCTGCACTCGCAGGTGATGGACCCGATGGCCCTTGAGGCCCCTTCCAACTCTAGCATTCTATGATTCCATATTTATATAGCTGAGATGATTTAGGAAAACCTGCACTTGCAGGGGCTTAGACCCGATGGCTCTTGAGGTCCCTTCCAACTCTACCATCCTATGATTCTGTATAGGAGGTAATGAGCTCTCCATCAATGGAAATCTTCAAGCGGAAGCTTGATAAACATATAGCCAGGATGATTTAGGAAACTACACTTGCAGAGGTTTGGACCCGATGGTCGTTGAGGTCCCTTCCAACTCTACCGTCCTATGATTCTCGTATACAGGAGCTCTCCATCAATGGAAATCTTCTAGAGGAAGCTTGAGCTCGATAAACATATAGCCGGGATGATTTAAGAAAATCTGCATTCGCAAGGGTTTGGACCCGATGGGATGGTCCTAGAGGTCCCTTCCAAACCTACCATTCTATGATTCTATACATATAGCCGGGATGATTTAGGAAAACCTGCACTCACAGGGGATGGACCTGATGGTCCTTGAGGTCCCTTCCAACTCTACCATTCCATGATTCTATCATTCTATTTATTTGCCTATGGACATATACTATGTTTAGATATTTTTAGTTGATTCTTTTCATCTATTTCATCCTATAAAAATCCAGACTGAATAAGTCATTTTAGAAGAAAAGTAAAGCGCACTTACCTGGGAAGATGTATTTTCAGGCTGGGAAGTCCTGGTCATTCTGACTTTGTAAGTGGCTGGAGGCTTCTTCAGCTAATCCTATAAGGTGCAGGCAGTGAGCCGATGGAGGATACCATAGCTTTGAAGGATGAAATCTTCTTCTTATATACTGTGCAACTCCTCCCATTATCACCGCCTCCAGGTATTGAGTTAGTACATCTCGGATCTAGCTTACAGTCGGATTCCTCTAGACAAACCAGTATTTCTTATTCTTAGAAACCTGTCCAGATGCTGATAACTAACACGCAGATAAGGGATTCACTAAAGTGAATCTTCATTGTTGCACTGGCCGGGTGATAGCAAATGAAAACAGTGAAATATTTCACAATCTTTCTTAGAATATATGAGACTGTAGATTGATAGGGGACACTTGAACTTTATATGTGCAAGACTGAACTCATGAGCTTCAGAGAATACTGTATATATCCATATGTATCTATATAGTAGTATCTAAGTCAGGGGTCTCAAACTATTATAACAAATGTGCACTTTTTTGTTTAAATATCTAAAAAAAAAATTTGATGGTAATAAAGTCATGTTTTATACAGTACAGACCAAAAGTTTGGACACACCTTCTCATCTGTAGAACAACTGTTAAGAGGAGACTTTGTGCAGCAGGCCTTCATAGTAAAATAGCTGCTAGGAAACCACTGCTAAGGACAGGCAACAAGCAGAAGAGACTTGTCTGGGCTAAAGAACACAAGGAATGGACATTAGACCAGTGGAAATCTGAGCTTTGGTCTGATGAGTCCAAATTTGAGATCTTTGGATCCAACCACCTTGTCTTTGTAGAAAAGGGGAATGGATGGACTCTACATGGCTGGTTCCCACCGTGAAGCATGGAGGAGGAGGTGTGATGGTGTGGGGGTGCATTGCGGGTGACACTGTTGGGGATTTATTTAAAATTGAAGGCATACAGAACCAGCATGGCTACCACAGCATCTTGCAGCTGCGTGCTATTCCATCCGGTTTGTGTTTAGTTGGACCTTCATTTATTTTTCAACAGGACAATGACCCCAAATACACCTCCAGGCTGTGTAAGGGCTATTTGACTAAGAAGGAGAGTGATGGGGTGCTACGCCAGATGACCTGGCCTCCACAGTCACCAGACCTGAACCCAATCAAGATGGTTTGGGGTGAGCTGGACCGCAGAGTGAAGGCAAAAGGGCCAACAAGTGCTAAGCATCTCTGGGAACTCCTTTAAGACTGTTGGAAAACCATTTCCGGTGACTACCTCTTGAAGCCCATCAAGAGAATGCCAAGAGTGTGCAAAGCAGTAATCAAAGCAAAAGGTGGCTACTTTGAAGAACCTAGAATATAAGACATATTTTCAGTTGTTTCACACTTTTTTAAGTATTTAATTTCACATGTCTTAAGCCATAGTTTTGATGCCTTCAATGTGAATCTACAATTTTCAGAGTTCTGAAAATAAAGAAAAGTCTTTGAATGAGAAGGTGTGTCCAAACTTTTGGTCTGTACTGTATATATTTTATTTTTTTACATTTTATCCCTTTTTTGTAAGTAATATAGTTTTATAATTAGCACCATATAGTAATTTTGGCCAACATATTTTAGTATAGTCCCCCATCCTGTTCCCTTCCTTGTAGTAATGTTCCTATCCTGGTCCCCATCCTGTAGTAATGTGCCCATCGTTGTCCTCAACCTCCAGTAATGTCTCCTTCCTGTAGTAATGTGCCCATCCTGTAGTAATGTGCCCAACCTTGTCTCCTTTTACTAATGTGCTGCATCCTTGTCTTCATCCTGTAGTATTGTGCCCATCCTGTAGTAATGCGCCTAATATGTAGTCATGTGCCCATCTTTGTCCCCTTTTACTAATGTGCCCTATCCTTGTCATCATCCTATAGTATTGTGCCCATCCTGTAGTAATGTGCCCATCCTGTAGTAATGTGCCTATTATGTAGTAATGTGCCCATTCTTCTTCCCTTTTACTAATGTGCCCATACAGGTCCACTTCTTGTAGCAATGTCCCCTTTACTCCTCGTCTACTTATAGCAATGCCCCATCCTGATCCCCTATTGTGCCATTCTTCACACATACAAACACACACACTCTCTACAAAACATTTTTCTCACCCGTTTTCTGTTCCCTCAGTGTCCTCTTCCCTGCTTCTTGTGGTCCACAGGCATGAGCCCCCCTTGACGATTGTGGCCGCTGTCATTGCTTCATCTAAAATTCAGATAAATGTTTTGCCGCCATTGGACTGAGAAAAGCTCTCTCTGCACTATTCCAACGGCAGTCGGCAGCCAATCAGAGGCAACCAGGTAACGTCATATGCATCAGCTGCTTGCCTCTGATTGGCCAGTGGCTACAATTGGAATAGTGCAGAGAGAGCTTGACTCTGCGCAGCACCGGTAAAATGTTCATCTCAAATAAAGCAGTGACGGCTGCGGCCACTGCATCGGCCGTGATCGTCAATGGAGGCATGTGCCTGCGGGCTGCAAGAAGCAGCCTGAGGGGCCGCATTGCGGCCCACGGTTCATGTGTTTGAGGCCCCTGATCTAAGGCTTTGTTTTGTACATTGTGATAATGAAATACACTATATGGACATATTACACTTATGGGAGCTTTTCTGACCTTCCACTCTACAGCCATTAATATTATTATGGAATTTTTGCTTTTCAGATATAATGGCTTACGCTCTTCTGGGAAGGATTTCTAAAAGATTTTGGAAGCTTCTTGTGGGAATTCTTGCCCCTTCATCTAGGAGAACATTTGTAAAGTGACCCTAATGTTGAATGAGAGGTTCACAATCTTCATTCTAGTGCATCCAAAGGTGTTGGATGGGGTTGGGGGTCTGGGCTCTGTACAGCCGGTCATGTTCTCACCCAGCCATATCCTTGTGTCCCCCAATGATTCCCAGAATGGATGACTTGTGTTTCCCTCGGGAAAGACCAGAGGAAGCTGAGTTCTGTACTAAGTGTCACGCTCCCCGGCTCCCCTGCTAGGCTCCCCGGCTCCCCTGCCATGCTCCCCGGCCCCTCTGCCTTGCTTACCGGCTCCCGTGCCAGGCTTCCCGGTCCCCCGCTCCATAGCCTTCCTGTCCCCTCGCCTGCGGTCCCCAGGCAGCCCGGTCCCCGCTCCCGGCGCCCGTCGGCATCTCTGCCTCAGCCCGGCTCTCCTGCTTCCTCCTCACCGCTCCCTCCTCTGACTTCTGGCACCCGGGCCTCGCGCATGCGCATTAGGGCGCGCGCGCGGTCATTGACCCTCTCTTAAAGGGCCAGCACCGAGAAACAGGAAATTACATAGACAGGTACAGGGTATATTAAGAATCACTTTCCTGGTGGGCGGGGCCTGTTCTACATGTTTAGCAAGCTAGTGTTCAGGTCCCCTATTGCTTTGCCTTGTGCTTTGCCTGCATTAACCCTGTCCTGTCTCGTAGAGCCTGTCCTGCCACGCCAGCCGCTCCGAACCACGCTCATTCCCGTACCCTGACGGTGACCTCGGCGAATGTTCCACCATCCCTGCAGCTCCGCCAGTCTCCAGTCCCTGGCTCCGCTTGGTGACCTGTTCCATCGCTCAGCAAGTTCTGGATCCCGCCTGACCTTACCACCTGGCCTCGGACTCTGAGCCTCGTCACCCGGACCACCGTCCAGAACTCCGTCCACCTTCTCCTGCTCACCTACGGACTGTCCGGCTACCAATAGTGCTTCGGCTGCCGTGCACCCAGACCCTCTGGCGGGGTGACCTGCCTGGCTGCCTCCTCAAGAGAAACCGGTGTACAGTCCAGAGGTTCCACCACCCGGACGTTACAGCTAGAACAGGCCATGGATCCCGCCGAAGCACTAGCGGCCCTGCAGCAGGAACTCACACGACAGCGCGAGACCCAGACCCGCATGCTGAACTTCATGACTTCTGTGGATGCCCGTCTGAACGCGCTACAAGCAGCGGCCACGCCTGTGGCATCTCGGGATTCCACTGCACAATCCACGTCCGCAGCTCCCGTGGCAGCCTCCTCGGATGCTTCCAAGCTTCGTTTGGCCTCACCACCCCGGTACGCTGGAGATCCCAAGACCTGCAGGGGGTTTATAAACCAATGCTCTCTCCACTTCCAGCTGCTGCCGCACCTTTTTGCCTCCGACCAAGCCAAGGTTGCGTTCATGATGTCCCATCTAGAGGGAGAAGCACTGGCCTGGATGAACCCCTTGTGGGAGAAGGGGGATCCGGTGACCACTGATATCCAGGACTTCCTGCAGGCTTTCCGTACCACCTTTGACGAGCCCGGACGCACCGCCGCCTCTGCTTCATCCCTCCTCCGGCTACGTCAAGGGACTCTGATGGTGGGCCAATATGCTATTCGTTTCCGCACCTTGGCCTCGGAACTCGGGTGGAACAATGAGGCCCTAACCGCCGCCTTCTGGGAAGGACTCTCGGCTCGCATTAAAGATGAGCTGGCTGGTCGTGACGTGCCTTCTACCCTGGATGCCCTGATTGCTCTAGCGACTCGCGTGGATCTTCGCTTTCAGGAACGATCCAAAGAGGTGTCCCGCGAGAGGCGTCCAATACGGCACTCCTCCCCACCACAGAAGTCCACCGCTCCTCAGTCGGCGTCCTCTGGCGCAGCTACCTACGAGCCCATGCAGATTGACCGCCTGAGGCAGTCGGAGCAACGCCGAGCAGAACGACTAGCAAAGGGCCTCTGCTTCTACTGCGGTGATGGTTCCCACCTGCTACGCTCTTGTCCCGAGAAGCCGGGAAACTCCAAAGCCTAGGCTTGGTAGGAGAGGCCACCCTAGGTGCTGGGACACTCTCAGACTCCGTTACCTGGACTATTCAAGTCACTACAGAAGAGACCCGGTTCACGGCAGAGGCGTATCTTGATTCCGGAGCAGCAGGCAACTTCATCCAGCAGGCCACGGTGGATAAGTACCAGGTGCCGGTCCTCCCACTAGAGAAACCGCTGGTGATCGCCTCTGTGGATGGGAGACCCCTCTCTGACACCGTCTCACTGATCACCAAGCCTGTGGAAGTACGGATCGGTGCTCTGCACATGGAGAAGATCACCTTCTACGTCCTCCCGCGTATGTCTCATCAGATCCTGCTGGGACTCCCATGGTTACGGACACACGAACCATCGGTCAGTTGGAGTACAGGTGAAATCACCTGATGGGGCTCCTCGTGCCACGAGAGATGTCTGAAAACCATCCAGCCCGTTCGACGCTCTCCGGTTCCAGAGTCTCTACCAGGACTGCCTTCTGCCTACTGGTCCTTCTCGGACGTTTTCGATAAAAAGGAGTCAGAGGTGCTACCGCCTCATCGTCCCTACGATTGCGCCATCGATTTACTGCCAGGAACCACGCCTCCTAGAGGAAGAATATACCCCTTGTCCCCTGCGGAAACACGAGCTATGTCTGCCTATATTACCGAGAGTCTGGCAAAGGGATTCATTCGGAGGTCCTCATCCCCTGCCGGAGCAGGGTTTTTCTTCGTCAAGAAAAAGGAAGGTGATCTGCGCCCTTGCATCGACTACCGGGGTTTAAACCAGATCACCGTAAAGAACAAATACCCTCTGCCGCTTATCCCCGAACTATTCGATCGACTCCGAGGAGCCCGTGTATTCACCAAGTTAGACCTCCGTGGGGCTTATAACCTGGTTCGCATTCGCTCCGGAGACGAATGGAAAACCGCATTCAACACTCGAGATGGGCACTACGAGTATTGTGTCATGCCCTTTGGTCTGTGTAATGCTCCGGCAGTCTTCCAAGAACTGGTGAACGACGTGTTCAGGGACCTCCTCTATGTCTGTGTCGTGGTATATCTTGATGACATCCTGGTCTTCTCTCCGGATCTACAGACCCACAGAGCAAACGTGCAGCTAGTTCTCCAGAGGCTTAGAGAAAACCGTCTGTACGCCAAGTACGAGAAATGCATCTTTGAGAAGTCGTCTCTTCCCTTCCTGGGTTATGTAATCTCGGACACTGGCCTGCAGATGGATCCTGAGAAAGTGTCTGCCATCATCAACTGGCCTCCTCCTTCCGGACTGAAGGCTATCCAACGCTTTCTCGGCTTTGCGAACTATTATCGGCAATTCATCCCGCACTTCTCTGCCTTGACTGCGCCTCTCTCTGCCTTGACTAAGAAAAGAGCTAATCCTAAGGACTGGCCCCCGGCGGCCGATGCCGCGTTCTGCTCCTTGAAACAGGCGTTTGCTTCTTCCCCGGTTCTCCATCGCCCTGAATTGAACCGACAGTTCACCTTGGAGGTGGATGCCTCTTCCTCAGGATTCGGGGCAGTGTTGATGCAGAACTCCCCCTCCGGCAAGATGGTCACTTGTGGGTTCTTCTCCAAGAGCTTCTCGGCACCCGAACGCAACTACACCATCGGGGATCGGGAGCTACTGGCCGTGAAGCTTGCCTTGGAGGAATGGCACTACCTCTTGGAGGGAGCAGTATACCCTGTAATCATATACACGGACCACAAGAATCTGGAGTACCTGCGGTCAGCCCAAAGACTGAACCCAAGACAAGCCCGCTGGTCCTTGATTTTTGCTCGATTTGATTTCCAACTCCATTTTCGACCTGCGGACAAGAACGTGCGGGCAGACGCTTTGTCCAGGTCCTTCGTGCCCGTGGAGTTGGAGGAGGAGACGTTCCAGCCCATCATCAACCCCAGCAAAATCATTCCAGTGAATCCTGTCGCTTTAACTCAGATACCTCCTGGGAAAACCTATGTTTCAGATACGGACAGACAGAGAGTCCTGCACTGGGGCCATGCCTCGAAGATCGCCGGCCATGCTGGTCAGAAGAAGACTTGGAGTACGATTGTCCGTCACTACTGGTGGCCGTCCCTCCGTAAAGACGTCACATCCTTCGTCTCAGCCTGTCCGTCCTGTGCCCGGAACAAGACACCCAAGCACCTACCATATGGACGTCTCCTGCCTCTGCCCATTCCTTCTTTTCCGTGGCAACATATCGCAATGGACTTCATTACGGACTTACCCTTATCCTCCGGACACACAGTCATATGGGTTGTGGTGGACCGTTTCTCAAAAATGGCTCACTTCATTCCCATGGCCGGGCTGCCTTCTGCCCAGGAGCTAGCTGACTCCTTCATCCAACATATATTCCGATTGCATGGCTTTCCCGCACACATTGTCTCCGACAGAGGAACTCAGTTTACCTCGTGCTTCTGGAGGGCCCTCTGCAAACATCTGGGAGTATCTCTGGACTTTTCTTCGGCCTACCATCCCCAGTCAAATGGGCAAGTGGAGCGGGTCAATCAAATCCTGACCTCCTTCCTGCGCCACTACGTTAATGCCCATCACGATGACTGGTCCACGCTTCTTCCTTGGGCTGAGTTCTCCCACAACCATCACATTAGCGAGTCCACCTCCAGCTCTCCATTCCGAGTCGTTTACGGACTTCAGCCTTCTGTTCCATTGCCAGTATCCTCGGCTTCCGATGTCCCCGCAGCAGATGCTCTGGTCCAGGACTTCTCAGCCATATGGAGCTCTGTCAAGACCTCCCTTGAGCGTGCTTCTTTGCGGATGAAGAGACATGCGGACAAAAGGCGCCTGGATCCCCCGTGTATCTGTCACGCTCCCCGGGTCCTCGGCTCCCCTCCCCGGGTCCTCTGCTCCACTCCCCGGGTCCTCAGCTCCGCTCCCCGGCTCACCTACCCTGCTCACCGCTCTCCAACCTCCGGTGCCCGTCCTTCCCAGGCTCCCTGGTCTCCGCTCCCGGCGCCCGACGGCTTCCCTGGTCCTGGCCGGCTCCCCTGCGTCCTCCTCTCAGCTTCCTTCCCTGGCTTCTGGCACCCGCGCCGCGCGCACGCGCATTAGGGCGCGCGCGCGGTCACTGACCCTTTCTTAAAGGGCCAGTGTCAAATTACAGGAAATGATGCACAGAGGCACAGGGTATATAGGGGGTTAATGTCCAAGGGAGCGGGGCCTGTTCTTCGTGTTTTCCCAAGCTAGGAGTCAGGTCTCCTTGTGTTTTGTGAGATACTTACCTCTCTATCTTCTAGAGCCGATCCTGCATCGCCATCCGGTTCTGCGGTACCTCGAACCCCGAACGCTGTCCATCTGCCATCCTGACAGTCCGTACCATCTCGGATCCCTGCGGTGACCCGTCATCTCGCTCCAACGGTTCCGGACCCCGCCTGACACCATCACGGCTTCCGAACCTGAGCTCCGTCACCCGGACCACCATCAGTGACCTCGTGGTCCCAGCGACTTCTCCATTTTCTCCCAGTGCACGGACTGTCCTGCTACCTACAGTGCTCCGGCTACCGGACTCCTTTCCCTCATCCGGGAGTTCGGCCCAGTGGATCCACCTCCAGGGTCTACCCGTCCATCTGGCCCTAACAGTAAGAACAGGCCATGAATCCCGCCGAAGCACAAGCGGCCTTGCATGAGGAACTCCAACGCCAGCGTGAAGTTCAGACCCGCATGCTGAACTTTATGACTTCCGTGGACACCCGCCTGACCACGCTACAAGCGGCAGTCACGTCTTCCACATCCCGAGCCTCCACTAGTCAAGCCACGACCCCCGCTCCTGTGGCTGCCTCTTCGGATGCTTCCAGACTGCGTTTGGCCTCACCACCCCGGTACGCCGGAGATCCCAAGACCTGCAGGGGGTTTATAAACCAATGCTCCCTCCATTTCACGCAGCTGCCACATCTGTTTGCCTCCGACCAAGCCAAGGTCGCCTTCATCATGTCTCACCTAGAGGGCGAGGCACTGGCGTGGATGAACCCCTTGTGGGAGAAGGAGGAACCTATGACCAAGAACCTCCAGGAGTTCCTGCAGGCCTTTCGTAGCACCTTTGACGAACCCGGACGCGCCTCCGCGTCTGCGTCATCACTTCTCCGGTTACGTCAGGGAACACTGACGGTGGGTCAATACGCCATCCGTTTCCGCACCTTGGCTTCAGAACTCGGGTGGAATAACGAGGCCCTAACCGCCGCCTTCTGGGAAGGACTCTCGGGTCGAATCAAAGATGAGCTGGCTGGACGTGGTGTACCGTCCACCCTGGACGCCCTGATTACCCTAGCGACTCGAGTGGACATACGCTTTCAGGAGCAGTCCAAAGAGGTATCCCGTGAGAGACGTCCGGTACGGCATTCCTCTCCTCCACGGAAGCCCGCCGTACTCCAGTCAACGGCCTCTGGTGTCTCCGTCCATGAGCCCATGCAGATCGACCGTGTGCGACAGTCTGAACAACGTCGAGCAGAGCGGCTCGCCAAGGGTCTCTGCTTTTACTGCGGAGAGGGCACACACCTGCTACGCGCCTGCCCAGAGAGGCCGGGAAACTCCAAAGCCTAGGGTTGGTAGGAGAGGCCACCCTAGGTGCTGGGACTCTCTCAGACCCAGTCACATGGACTGTGCAAGTAACAACGGGAGAGACGCGGTTTACGGCTGAGGCGTACCTCGATTCTGGGGCAGCAGGCAATTTCATCCAGCAGGCCACGGTGGACAAGTACCAGGTGCCTGTTACTCCACTCGACAAACCCCTCGTGATCGCCTCTGTGGATGGGAGACCTCTCTCTGACACCATCTCCTGGATCACCAAGCCGCTTGAACTGCGTATCGGTGCTCTGCACACCGAGAACATCGCTCTCTACGTCCTCCCACATATGTCACATCAAATTCTGCTGGGTCTTCCCTGGTTGCGGACACACGAGCCTTCAGTCAGCTGGGGCACTGGTGATATTACTCGATGGGGGCCTTCTTGCCATGAGAGGTGTCTGAAGACCATACAACCCATCCGGCGACCTCCGGTTCCCGAGTCCCTACCGGGACTGCCCTCAGCCTATTGGTCCTTCGTGGACGTCTTTGACAAGAAGGAGTCCGAAGTACTTCCGCCACATCGTCCTTACGATTGTGCCATTGACCTGCTCCCGGGAACTACACCACCTCGAGGACGGATATATCCACTGTCTCCAGCCGAAACAAGGGCCATGTCTACGTACATCACAGAGAGCCTGGCTAAGGGATTCATCCGGAGATCCTCCTCTCCTGCTGGAGCAGGCTTCTTCTTCGTAAAGAAGAAAGAGGGTGACCTACGCCCATGTATAGACTACCGGGGATTGAACCTAATCACCGTGAAAAACAAGTACCCCCTGCCGCTCATCCCCGAATTGTTTGATCGGCTCAGAGGAGCTCGTGTGTTCACCAAGTTGGATCTTCGGGGTGCCTACAACCTGGTCCGTATCCGCTCAGGGGATGAATGGAAGACCGCGTTCAACACTCGCGATGGGCACTATGAATACTGCGTGATGCCCTTCGGCCTGTGCAACGCACCAGCAGTCTTCCAAGAATTAGTGAACGATGTGTTTCGGGACCTTCTCTACGTCTGTGTGGTGGTATATCTGGATGACATCCTTGTCTTCTCTCCGGACCTCCAGACCCACCGAGAGAACGTGCAACTGGTTCTACAACGACTGAGAGAGAATCGTCTGTACGCCAAGTACGAGAAGTGCGTCTTCGAACAGTCTTCTCTCCCCTTCCTGGGGTACCTCATCACCGATACCGGACTGCAGATGGATCCCAAGAAGGTATCCTCCATTCTCAACTGGCCTCCTCCTTCTGGATTGAAGGCAATCCAACGCTTTCTCGGATTCGCTAACTATTACCGCCAGTTCATTCCTCACTTCTCGGCTCTGACTGCTCCTCTCTCCGCTTTGACCAAGAAGGGGGCTAATCCAAAGGACTGGTCACCTGCGGCCGACGCCGCGTTTGGCGCTCTAAAACGAGCCTTTGCCTCCTCTCCGGTACTCCACCGTCCAGAGTTAAACCGCCAGTTCACCTTGGAGGTGGATGCCTCCTCCTCGGGAGCCGGAGCAGTACTCATGCAGAAGTCCTCCTCCGGGAAGATGGTGACGTGCGGTTTCTTCTCCAAGAGCTTCTCCGCGCCTGAACGCAATTACACCATCGGTGACCGAGAGCTATTGGCGGTCAAACTGGCTCTGGAGGAATGGCGCTATCTTCTGGAAGGAGCAGTGTACCCTGTCATTGTTTACACGGACCACAAAAACCTGGAATACCTGCGGACTGCTCAGCGACTGAACCCACTGCAAGCCAGGTGGTCCTTGTTCTTTGCCCGGTTCGACTTCCAGCTTCATTTCCGACCCGCAAACAAGAATGTACGCGCTGATGCCTTGTCTAGGTCTTTCGTGCCCATGGAACAGGAGGAAGAGACATCTCAACCCATCATCTGTCCAAGCAAGATTATTCCGGTGGCTCCTGTCACCCTGGCCCAGATACCGCCCGGGAAGACCTATGTCTCTGAGACTGACAGGCAAAAAGTGTTACACTGGGGCCATGCCTCGAAAATAGCCGGTCATGCAGGTCAGAAGAAAACATGGAGCGCTATTGTACGTCATTACTGGTGGCCATCCCTGCGCACGGACGTCGCCTCTTTTGTCTCTGCCTGCTCCTCCTGTGCCAGGAACAAGACACCCAAACACCTGCCATACGGCCGTCTTCTGCCTCTGCCCATACCCTCAGTTCCCTGGCAGCACATAGCGATGGACTTTATTACGGACTTGCCATTGTCCTCCGGACACACAGTCATATGGGTCGTGGTGGATCGATTCTCTAAAATGGCCCATTTCGTTCCTATGGCTGGACTGCCCTCTGCTCAGGAACTCGCGGACGCCTATATACATCACATCTTCCGCTTGCATGGCTTTCCATCACACATAGTGTCCGACAGAGGAACTCAGTTCACCTCCCGCTTCTGGAGGGCTCTCTGCAAACATCTGGGAGTGACTCTAGACTTTTCATCTGCCTACCATCCTCAGTCTAATGGCCAAGTGGAGAGGGTCAATCAGATATTGACCTCTTTCTTACGTCACTACGTGAACGCCCATCATGACGATTGGTCCACGCTTCTTCCTTGGGCAGAATTCTCCCATAATCACCACGTCAGTGAGTCCTCCTCCAGTTCTCCCTTCCATGTCGTCTACGGACTTCAGCCGTCTGTCCCATTGCCTTTATCCTCGTCCTCCGACATCCCTGCTGCTGATGCAGTACTCCGTGACTTTACTACCATTTGGGACTCAGTTAAGGCGTCCCTTGCACGGGCAACCCTGCGGATGAAGAGACACGCGGACAAGAGACGCCTAGATCCTCCGTGTTTCTCTCCGGGAGATCTCGTCTGGCTTGCTTCCAAGTACATCCGACTGAAGATACCATCCTACAAGCTGGGACCCCGCTACATCGGGCCGTTTAAAGTCCTCGGCAAGATCAATGAGGTTTCCTACAAACTACAGCTCCCGGCCACAATGAGAATACCCAACTCCTTCCACGTCTCTCTGCTCAAGCCGGTTGTCCTTGGTCCCTTCTCCGCTGCCGCCAGTCCGGCTCCTCCTCCTATTGCTGAGGACGACATCTATGCGGTAAGGGATATCGTGGCCATGAAGACCGTACGTGGTCGGCAGTTCTTCCTGGTGGACTGGGAGGGGTATGGTCCTGAGGATAGGTCCTGGGAGCCCAGGGAGAACGTGGGCACTCCTCTGATCCGTGCCTTCATGTCCCGGTTGCGGGGAGGGGGGCGTGGGGGGGGGGTACTGTCACGCTCCCCGGGTCCTCGGCTCCCCTCCCCGGGTCCTCTGCTCCGCTCCCCGGGTCCTCAGCTCCGCTCCCCGGCTCACCTACCCTGCTCCCCGCTCTCCAACCTCCGGTGCCCGTCCTTCCCAGGCTCCCTGGTCTCCGCTCCCGGCGCCCGACGGCTTCCCTGGTCCTGGCCGGCTCCCCTGCGTCCTCCTCTCAGCTTCCTTCCCTGGCTTCTGGCACCCGCGCCGCGCGCACGTGCATTAGGGCGCGCGCGCGGTCACTGACCCTTTCTTAAAGGGCCAGTGTCAAATTACAGGAAATGATGCACAGAGGCACAGGGTATATAGGGGGTTAATGTCCAAGGGAGCGGGGCCTGTTCTTCGTGTTTTCCCAAGCTAGGAGTCAGGTCTCCTTGTGTTTTGTGAGATACTTACCTCTCTATCTTCTAGAGCCGATCCTGCATCGCCATCCGGTTCTGCGGTACCTCGAACCCCGAACGCTGTCCATCTGCCATCCTGACAGTCTGTACCATCTCGGATCCCTGCGGTGACCCGTCATCTCGCTCCAACGGTTCCGGACCCCACCTGACACCATCACGGCTTCCGAACCTGAGCTCCGTCACCCGGACCACCATCAGTGACCTCGTGGTCCCAGGGACTTCTCCATTTTCTCCCAGTGCACGGACTGTCCTGCTACCTACAGTGCTCCGGCTACCGGACTCCTTTCCCTCATCCGGGAGTTCGGCCCAGTGGATCCACCTCCAGGGTCTACCCGTCCATCTGGCCCTAACAGTATCTCCCCTGGTGATCTGGTCTGGCTTGCATCCAAGTATGTCAGATTGAAGTTGCCATCGTACAAGTTGGGTTCTCGTTACATCGGGCCGTTTAAAGTCATCAGCAAGATCAATGCAGTCTCCTACAAGCTGCAGCTCCCGGCCACGAGGCGGATACCCAACTCTTTCCATGTCTCCTTGCTCAAGCCTGTTGTCCTTGGTCCCTTCTCCGCTGATGCCGGTATTGCTCCTCCTCCCATCGCTGACGATGACATCTATGCGGTAAGGGAGATCGTGGCCATGAAGACCGTACGAGGTCGGCAGTATTTCCTGGTGGACTGGGCGGGGTATGGTCCCGAGGATAGGTCCTGGGAGCCCCGGGAGAATGTGGGCACTCCTCTGATTCGTGCCTTCCTGTCCCGCTTGCGGGGAGGGGGGCGTGGGGGAGGGGGTACTGTCACGCTCCCCGGCTCCCCTGCTAGGCTCCCCGGCTCCCCTGCCATGCTCCCCGGCCCCTCTGCCTTGCTTACCGGCTCCCGTGCCAGGCTTCCTGGTCCCCCGCTCCATAGCCTTCCTGTCCCCTCGCCTGCGGTCCCCAGGCAGCCCGGTCCCCGCTCCCGGCGCCCGTTGGCATCTCTGCCTCAGCCCGGCTCTCCTGCTTCCTCCTCACCGCTCCCTCCTCTGGCTTCTGGCACCCGGGCCTCGCGCATGCGCATTAGGGCGCGCGCGCGGTCATTGACCCTCTCTTAAAGGACCAGCACCGAGAAACAGGAAATTACATAGACAGGTACAGGGTATATTAAGAATCACTTTCCTGGTGGGCGGGGCCTGTTCTACGTGTTTAGCAAGCTAGTGTTCAGGTCCCCTATTGCTTTGCCTTGTGCTTTGCCTGCATTAACCCTGTCCTGTCTCGTAGAGCCTGTCCTGCCACGCCAGCCGCTCCGAACCACGCTCATTCCCGTATCCTGACGGTGACCTCGGCGGATGTTCCACCATCTCTGCAGCTCCGCCAGTCTCCAGTCCCTGGCTCCGCTTGGTGACCCGTTCCATCGCTCAGCAAGTTCCGGATCCCGCCTGACCTTACCACCTGGCCTCGGACTCTGAGCCTCGTCACCCGGACCACCGTCCAGAACTCCGTCCACCTTTTCCTGCTCACCTACGGACTGTCCGGCTACCAATAGTGCTTCGGCTGCCGTGCACCCAGACCCTCTGGCGGGGTGACCTGCCTGGCTGCCTCCTCAAGAGAAACCGGTGTACGGTCCAGAGGTTCCACCACCCGGACGTTACACTAAGACACAAATTAAATGGAGAATCAGTGCGCAAGTGCAACAGGATCCATTGAAATGAGGAACAGAAGTCCCCAGATGGCAATTGGTAGGGATCTGAATGGTTAGACCCCTCCTGAGTAGTAGTGCACCTAGTATCTGCTTCTCCAGATATTGTCACTTCCAGTAGGTAACCAGTTGGTGTGGGAAAGGACGTGATGACTTTTTTGACATTCTTGAAAGACGTACCCTCATTATGCCTATCACATCTAAAATGGAAATCCATATGGATGTATGTTTAGCAACATTGGGAAATGGGTTGGATGTATGCCACGTACAATGGAGATGGGCAACATTGTCTATTTTTTGGAACCTAGGTCTTCTTTTTCTGACTTGTTTCCAAATTCAGACAATTTTTTCAAATATTCTGTCTGAAAGCGAGAATTTTTTATTCAATTTTAAATATGCCATAACTTGTATGAAATGACAACCTCAATACATATAGGCATTAGTGTAGGTCCAGAGGGTTCCATCATGTAATCTAGAGAAGGATCCCATAATATCAGTGGAGGTCCTACAGAAAAGTCTGAAAAGTAGCCCAAGTCATTGTTAACCCACATTCAATGGAATCATATAGGACGTGGTTTATGCTGGATTTGTCACCAGTGGAATACCTTTAGTGTCACCTCTGAACACTTAGTACATAGACTTCATAATTAATTCTCTGAAGGAACATAAGACATAACCATAATATAAATAGATTTCATGAGCAATTGATGTTTTATAGCTCGTGTTCTTTGCTTGCCAAGAAAGCTATACTAATCATTAGCTGAATGATGACAGTCAGCCCTGTCGCCTGGAGGGAAGACAGGTTGTACTGGGGAACGCGAGTGGAATCTATAGCTGGAGACGACCGGTTCTAATATCTAAATATGACAGGAGTAGACTGATGTTGAGGAATGCAAATCAGATTTAACCAGAAGTGGAGAAGAACACCAGCCAGAAATGGTCAATTCAATTTTAGTGGTAAGTGGGAGGAAAAAAAAGTTGTCCAATTGAATCAAAGATGAGAAATTAAAACTAAGGAATTAGAAAAATGAAGGAATAAAACAAAAAACTATAGGCTATGAAGTGTTCCCTGTCATGCTGCCATAAGATTGAGGGGCTACCATCTCCGCATTAGCCATTCTCATGGGTGGAACCACTTGGCATTTTTGAGGTTCCATATGGATACAATCTTAGGGCTTGTGCACACGACCAATTTTCTTAGGTTTTCTTGGATAGCCTTTGGACCTATGATACTGTATGAGGCTGTGCACACATCCGATTATTTCCTCGGACTGAGTGGTCCAAGGAAAAATATTGGTGTGTTGGACCAAAATCATGAATGCAAGTCTACGGGTCCATGAGAAACATTGGACCACACTCGGATGACATAAGGTGGAGAGACTTTCTTTTTTTTCTCCACCTTCAAGAAAAAATGATGCCACTTCGATCAAACTCTAATCAGAGCCTAGTCGGAATAATTGGACCTTTTTTCTCGGATGGAGTCATGTACACCTACCTTTTGAGAAAGGTGCAATGTGCCCATCACTTGATTCCTATGTTACAAATAGAGGATCGTCCCAGATCCAGGAAAGGCAATACGTTTCTCGTCTAAGGGTATAGAATCTATGGTATCAGTTCTTTAGGAACCACAAAGGAACTTGCCTGGTTACAAACCATAATTCACAAAGTCTGGTTCTAGACTTTTGGGATAAGTGTATCATCCCCAAGTCTCACCAGCCCAAACATTGGGGGTCCCCATGGAAATATAACTTTCCTTTTCTCTGCTCCCCAGAAAAGAGGATCAGAAAGAGGCAATGCTGAGGTCTACACTGATGCCACGTTCCTCCATCTCCCTACTGGATGGTCGTAAACTCATATTTTGGTCAAGAGGAAGGCTGTAAGTGTTCATCACCTGCCTCATTCCGAGCCTACCAAACAAAGGTGTTATCATATCAAACTAACTCCAAATGGAGGGATTAATTTCGACTTTTGACCTATCTTTTGTACATAAGTTTTTCTTATGCTTGACCAGGACTTTGAGCTCTGACGAAGCCCCAGAGGGTTCTGCAGAAGCGCATAAAAGGTAATGACATTGCAACATGTACTATGTCCTTGTGCGCGCATGCGCTGGACATTCACGGGCTCTCATGCTAGGCTGGGACTTGTGGCTGCCCGGGTTTTTCAGAGCATGAGGTTATGATTAGAAGATGTGTCAAGGACTGGAAAGGTGACAGTGAGGAAAGTAGGTGCCGGAGAGGTGAGTAGAGGGTGAGTATGCTCTTTGAATCGAATTTCCAAGGAAAATCTGCATAAATAAGCAATTTCTAAATTCCGTTCATCTCCAGCAGTCAACCATCCAACTCATCAGGGAAGACAGAATCTGATAAGACATGGCATCTGTTGGTATATTATACACATTATCTTCTCAATTAAAGTTCATAAGGCAGTTTGCATAGTTTTTGTATGGGTGAAGAGCTGGAAATTCTGGATTGCCACCCTCCTATTTCTTTGTAATTCTAAATATACGATGACAAGCTACTTACAAGTGCCTGTGAGTGGCCCAGTACTGTCTGTATCTTGTCTAGTGAACTCTGGATAGATCTGCTTCCTTAATTACATAGCTCATGTTCTTCCGTGTCTTCCAAGCACAATTACATTTTTGACTGTCCCTTGCCATACGTTACATTAACATCTCTCATAATATCCAATTATTGAGTGCCCCTCTCTGTGAATAACTCAGAGGGTCAAGTATGGGTTGCAGAAGATGTATATAACAGCAAGATAGGCAGTGGCCTGCCACTATGGGGCCCGTGAGTCGAGGGGGCCCAGTGCTAACGCCAGTACAGTTAAAAGGAATGGTAAAAGAGGGAGAGGTCCGCTGAATCTCCCTTCTCCATCATTGTCTCTCCCCATCTGACATCTTAATGCAGCGACGTCACTATTGTGCCCCCGCTGTGCTGAGATGAACAGAGCTGCAGTCCTCTCACCATAGAGATCAGATCAGCAGGGGAACAATGAAAGGTACATTTTTTTTTTGTTTTAATCAATGAGTACACTTTTAGCCACAATACTTTACGAATGACCATGGACGTGCATTATATTATATGGAGGACTATGGGGGTGCATTGTTTTATATGGAGGACTATGAGGGTGCATTATATTACATGGAGGACTATGGGGTGTGCTTTCTACTATCTTTCTACTATATGGAGGACTATTGGAACATTATACTATACAGAAGACTATAAGGTTTTTATTATTCTATATGAAAGACTATGGGGTGTGCATTATATTATATGAAGGATTATGGGGTGTACATTGTATGATCTGGAGGACTATGAGGTGTGCTTTATACTATATTGGGGACTATAATGTGTGCATTATACTATATGGAAGATTATGGGGTGTGTATGGTACTACACAGAGGACTATGGGGTGTGCATTATATGGAGCACGATGAGGTGTGCATTATACTATATGGAATACTATGGGGTGTGGCTTATACTATATGGAGGACTATGGGATGTGCATTATATGGAACAATATGGGGTGTTCATTGTACTATATGGAGAACTATGGGGTGCAGATTTTATTATATAAATGACTATGGGATGTTCATTATACTAAATGGAGGACTATGGGTTGTGCATTATATTATATGTAGGATTAATGGTTGTGCATTGTACTATATGGACGACTATAAGATGTAGTATACTATATGGATGACGATAGGGTGTGCATTATGCTATATGGAGAACTATATGTTGTGCATTATGCTATATGGGGGACTATCGGGGGTATATTATACTATATGGGTCACTATGGGTTGTGTATTGCACAATATGGATGACTATTGGGGGTTCATTATACTATACAGATGACTATGGGGTGTGTATTATTATATATGGAGAACTATGGGGTGTGCATTATATTATATATAGAACTATGGGATGTGCAGTATACAATATGGAGAAATAGGGGGGTGCATTATACTATATGGCGGACTATAAAGTGTGCATTATAATATATTGAGGACTATGAGGGGTGCATTATACTATATGGAAGGCTATGTCAGGGCCATTTTACTATGTGGAGGCCAATATATTAGGACAAAAGAAAACCGACTCAAAACGTCCAGTGAATAGAAATTTGTATTTATTAAAAGCTGTGTTATAAATAATCAGGATAGAGGAGGAGAGCCACATGCAATAGGAACACGGGTAGTGCCAAACAATCAGGACAGCTATATTTATATATCAATACCAGACAGATCTAGAGTAAAGTGCAAGTGATAACATATTGCTGATTAGTTGCCTAATATCACTTGTATGTTTACAACCAGTATTTCCAGATACCTATTGGGTGTTATTGGTGAGAGACATGTTTCAAAAACCAATAGATAGAAAAGTTTTAAACTAGTATTGATCAAAAAATAGTATATGTACCTGATCAGTAGATACTGCTATTCACAAGAGCATATGGATGGCCTCCAGCCCGACGCGCGTTTCGGCTAGCGCCTTCATCAGGGCATGGCTTTTGTTAGGCGGGCCAAAGATTATAATAGGCATGGTGGCCAATGAAAGGGCTTGCAGCGGCGATCATTGGCATATATTGGCGCATGCCAATTAAAGCCATCAGCACTGACATCACTGCGGTCACATGAGACATCACGTGAGCGATGCGTCATGTGACACGCGGCAGTCCGCGCTAGAGATGCAGGCATGCAGATGGGAGACGGGTGCCAAAGGGCACATACGTACTACCGACAATAGCTTCTGCAAGCTATTAGTGCCTACTACTATAGAATCTATCTGCCATTGCTTCAAGGGGGAAGAAGAGTTGAAAGGGTAAGGTGGGTATTGATTTGGGACTTCCAGTCAGGTATAGGCCCTAGTGGCCACTGTTTTATCTCCTTTATCCATTTGGCTCTCTCTTTGCCATTTTGCCCTATCGACTATCTTCTTTTTTCAACTTTATCCTTAAGGCCCCTTTTTTTTGTTTTTTCTTCACATGGATACGTTACTGCCCTAATTGCATTGATGGTAGTGTTGTTCATATGTGCTAAAGACACAGCATAGACATGAGTGCTTGCTTTATTTGTCCTTAATGCGCATGCGCAAGGGATGGGCGTTCCTTTCTCCTTACTTCCTGCCTCTGTAAATGCAACCAGACCCATTGTATCCAATGGAGCACAATCTGTGTTCCATAATCCAAGATGATGTCACTTCCTGTACGTGGTTGTTGTCATTTCCTGTGTGCGGCATCTCCTGGAGTTAATCATGAGTTCCACCACTCAGGGCAATATTACCTCTTATCTTATGCTTGGTGAACGTCACTACCGGCACGCACAATCCTTTGCGTTCCACCATGCTCAGTAGCGTCACTTCCTATCTATCGAAGGAGACGTCTCTTCCAGCTGTTTATGGTGTGCTCGTTGCTCTGTTATCTGTACGCACTACTATTATATGTTGCAGCTATTGATGCCAGATGCTATATTACCGGTATCGCACTCTCTAATATTTAATATTAATATGGTCCCTTGATCAGACTGGGATCTGGTGGGAAACGCGTTGGGACAATTTACTATGTATTTATGGATTCTTATTAGGACTTGCAGTTTAATCTAAGTTCCCTCAGATTACCCATTTCTCATGGGGATCTTCTTCCTTATCAATAATTGACTGCTTTTCTTAATTCATTTATCATCATGAAGGTTATGGGTCTGAGTACTAAATCTGTTTAATATCGTATATTAGGCTATTTTTGGATTGGGACGGACATTGTCTATCGTAGGACCCTGCATCTTTATCTTAATAACTTTATGGTTCTGAGGATTATATTTCTTAGATATTTTGCCATTGGGCTGTGTATACAGTCATTAGGGCTATAGAGAGGCCGGCAGCAGATTTTGGCTTGCCAATGATAGGTGGCGCATGACAATGACGTCATGTGCTGCCTGTGTCGGCACACAGAAGTCAGCTGTCAGCTTTTGTATTGGCTATAGAAGAGGACCTCCACATGCCGAGGGAGCAAGGGAAAGTGAAAATAAGTGTTTGTGTCTTTTTAAAAAGTACTGGAGAAAAACAGAAGGGGCACTGGATGTGGAACATTATACATTGATGGAATATTATTACAGGACAGAGGACATTATTACAAAATGGGGGCCCAGGTTAGGGGATCTTATTATAGAATAGGGGCCCAGGAAAAGGGGACATTATTACAGAATGGAGTCCCAGGGTGGGAGACATTATTACAGGACTGAGGACATTATTACAGAATGGGAGTCTAGATCAAAGGATCTTATGATAGAATAGGGGTCCGGGGTGCGAGACATTATTACAGAATGCGGGCTCAGTGTGGGAGACATTATTACAGGACAGAGGAGATTATTACAGAATGGGAGTCTAGATCAAGGGATCATATTATAGAATGGGGTTTGAGGTGGGAGACATTATTACAGAACGGGGACCCAGGGTGGGAGACATTATTAAAGAATGGAGTCCCAGGGTGGGAGACATTATTACAGAATGGGGGCCCAGGGTGGGATTTCTTATTACAGGTCAGAGGACATTATTACAGAATGGGAGTTTAGATCAAAGGATCTTATTATACAATGGAGTTTTAGGGTGGGAGACATTATTCCAGAATGTGGGCTCAGGGTGGGAGACATTATTACAGGACAGAGGACAGTATTACAGAATGGGAGTCTAGATCAAGGGATCATATTATAGAATGGGGGTTCAGGGTGAAAGACATTATTACAGAATGGGGGCCCAGGATGGGAGACATTATTACAAAATGGGAGTCTAGATCAAGGGATCATATTATAGAATGGGGTTCCGGGACAGGGGACATTATTACAGAATGGCGGCCCAGGGTGGGAGGCATTATTACAGAATGGAGTCCCAGGAATGGAAGACATTATTACAGAATAGAGGTCATTATTACAGAATTAAAGTCTAGATCAAGGGATCTTATTATTGACTGGTGGCCCAGAACAGGGGACATTATTACTGGATGCGGCCAGCAGGAGGGTCATTATTATAGGACAGGGAACATTATTACAGAATTAGAGCCATTATTAGAGGATGGAGCATGTCATTAGAGGATGTGGGTACAGGATGAAGCACATTCTACAATACAGAGACCATAGAGGAGGACATTATGAAAGAAAGGGGCCAGGATTACAGATTAACAAACCTTAAAAAAGTTTTTTGACACCGACTTGATCTGAACCTCAATGGAAGTCAGTAATTGGGCAGTTTGTGGCTCCAACCACATGCTGCCAGCCATGAGCAGAACACTTCCAGAGGAGACTGGGTGGGGTTTTTCAATTTTTTTCTTTGTGTGTCTACACCACATCCGATAACACCGTTGTTACCCCAAGTGGGAGCCGTGCAAACACTCCAAGTGGCTCGCACAAGCACAGCACTTCTCACTTGAGTGGTTTGCACTTGTAACTCACTCAAACTTTGAACCTGAACTTCATTTTTTTGGACGTCTGTTTCCGAACCCGAACTCGAACCATCAAATTTCGGGTTTGCTCATCTCTAGCCAGAATGGGAGGACATTATTACCAGTTGGGGGACATTATTGCAGTATAGGGGCTAGGATGAAGGACATTATTACAGTATAGGGTCCAGGATGGAGGACATTTTTACAGAATAGGGTCCAGGATGGAGGACATTATTACAGTATCATTGTCCATCTGACCAACATACCGGTGGGGGCCCAGGTCTAAATTTTGCACTGTGGCCCAAAGGACACTAGATAAATCACTGTTTGGAAAGAAGAGTCTCATACCATCTTGAGCCAAGAATAAAACATTAGTTGCATAGATCAGATTCTCAAAGAACAGAAGACTTATTATTTCAGAGGAGTCATGAATGGGTATATACAGTCAGGAAGAAGACATGTTGAGTTTGGATGAAACTGTCTCATAGGATAGCTACTTAATGAATGGGCAACCAAATAACTAAGGCGTAGTTAACCCAAGACTGATTGTACGTAGTTGCCCTCTGCTCCGGTAGACCTCTTCCATTATACCTATATACCCTTATGTTGGTTGGAGACCTGTAAGGCTATTGGCATGCCTTTCGCGTGTGTCATTGACTGGGAAACCTCTTTCGTGTTTTGTTTTGTTTTTCTAAAAAGCATGTAGTTGTCGTGTTAAGTTGTTCGAAAAAAGACAGTGATGGAAAGTGTCGAGGATCCTCTTCACAGCAGAAAGAACTGGTCTTTTTCAGAAATTTGCCACTGAACTTTGAGACATGAAAAATTCCATTAGTTTTGTAACAAAGGTCCCTCGGCTACGAAACAGAAAATAATCTACAGTAAGTATTCATCACTTCCAAACTGAATACTTTTTTGTGTATTATTTATGATATATTTTGTTATATACAGTATATTTATTTTGTTGTATATACATGTATATATATATATATATCTCAGTCATTAATTAGTTATCAATTATTTATCATTAATTAGAATTTACGGTACTTGATTCTATTTACTAATGTATCTACCCATCCAAGTACAGTAATACTTGAAAGTTTGTGAACCCTTAAGAATTTTTCATCCTAAAACTAGGTTTTATTTTCACACCAGTCCTAAAAGTAGATAAATAGAACCAAACGTAAAAAATATTGGAGGAAAATAATCCAATATCACATGTCTATCATTGGCAAAAGTATGGGAAGCTTTAGTATTAGCGGATGATTCGAAGTTAAAAATGAAGAGTTTGTTTCTTTCAATCAATGGGATGACAATCGAGTGTGAGTGGGTGACCTGTTTTACTTCAAGACCAAGAATCTATTAAAGTCTAATCCTTTCGACATACATTGTGAAAATATATCTTGCCAGGAACAAAGAAGATTTCTGAAGATGAATTGTTGATGCTCATCAGGTTTGAAAAGGTTAGAAAAACCATCTCTATAGAGTTTGGACTCCACCGTCAAACAGTCTATAAATGAAGGAAATTTAAGATCATTATTGCCCTCCTCATTAGTGGTTGACCAACAAAGATCACTTCAAGAGTAGAGATAATTGAAGTTCTGTTCCGCGGGTTCATCCGGAATGTTGAAAAAGTTTGGTTTAGGATCTGGACTTGACTTGAACCCCAATGGAAGTCACTAATTGGGCAGCCCAGGTCTCCACCCACGTGCAGCCAGCCATAAGCAGATCACTTCCGGAGGTAAGCTTTTTCCATATTTTGTTTGGTGCACACTACATCCAATCACGCTGTCACCTCCAGTGCGAGCCAATCAAACACTGCATTGGGCTGAGTACTGAGTGTACCCAAGCACAGCGAAGCTCAAGCAAGTGGTCTGCATACGTAAAGCACCCGAACTCTGTTTTTTTGTAAAGTATGTGTTCAATATGAACACCGAACACTTAACCTCGGGTTCGCTCATCTCTAAAGATGAGTTGTTGATGCTCTTCAGGCTGGAAAAGTTTAAAAAAACCATCTCTAAAGAGTTTGGACTCAACCATTCACAGTCAGGCAGATTGGGTAAAAATTGATGAAATTCAAGACCATCAATGCCCTCCCCATTTGTGGTCGACCAACAAAGCTCACTCCAAGAGTAAGGTGCATAATGGTCAACGAGGACAACAAGGGAACCAAAGAATTTGCTTTGTGCTGCCATTTCCTGAAGTCTATCACTTTTTACTTTCCTGTTGATGCATCTATACAAACTTTTTTTCTTCTACTTGTTTTTGTATAGCGAGCTGACTTATTTCTATTGATACGGTTTTGGGGTACATATGATGTTCTGATTAGAGATGGACAAATATTGAAATATTCGGGTTTGGATTATGCTATCCGAATACCAAGTACTATTCCGGTACTCATCACAAATACCAAATCTAATGCAAGTCAATGGGAAACCTGAGGAATTTTATTGAAGATTTCCCAGTGAAATGATTGGGTTCCCCATTGACTTGCATTAGGTTCGATATTCGTGATGAATACGGAAGAGAACTTGGTATTTGGATAGTATAATCCGAACCCAAATATTTTACTATTCGCCCACCTCCAGTTCTAATCATTTCTATTGGTTGAATGTTTTCTTTCTTTCTTTCTTTCTTTCTTAATTTCTTTCCTTCTAAAGGAGGAAAATTCATTGAGCTAAAATATCACAGCCAGTGGAAGAAAGACAATTCTGTCAGCTAAATAATAGGAATGGGTTCTTTACAGTTATGGCTGTCAGACTTTGGAATGCCCTACTAGAAGAGGTAGTAATGGCAGCTACTATAACAGCTTGTGAAAAAGGGCTGAAGGAGAAAGGTTGAACTTGATGGACCTATGTCTTTTTTTCAACGTATGTAACTATAACTATGTAACAGTTATAGCAGTCAGATGGTGGAAAGCCCTACCACAAGAGGTAGTAAAGACAGACACTATAACAGCTTATGAAAAAAGGGCTGGATGATTTCCTCAGTAGACACAGCATTGTGAGTTATAGATTGTTTAGTGACAAAAAGATATATAATTAGTGGAGGAAGCTTGAACTTGATGGACCTAGGTCTTTTTTCAACCTATGTAACTATAAATATTCTGTCTGTCTCTCTGTCTGTCTGTCTTGCTCCAAAATTCTGTCCTTACCGCGACAAGCGTCTCATTGGCCGCTCGCCTCACCTCGGCTCCGCCCCCCCGCACGGATGGGCCGCTCGCCCAGGCTCCGCCCCCCACACGGATTGGCCTCTCGCCCCGGCCCCCTGCACGCATTGGCAACTCAGCCACGCCCCGCCCCCTCACACATTGCACGCTCGCTCTGGCCCCGCCCCCTGCACGCATTGCCCGAACCGACACGGAGCCCCAACTCCCAGGTGAGTGCTGTACCCCCGGGAGCCCACATCAGCGTACGCCGCCAACCCAGCCGACACATACCCTTGCATTGCTGGGGTTGCCGGCGTACGCTGATGTGGGCTCCCGTGCGAGCGGTTGACGGGGTATGCTGGTAACCATGTAATATTGTGTAGCATGGTTACCAGCGTACACCGGCTCCCAGGTGAGCGCATCAAGGTCCTGCAGCGGCGGAATACACACACACGCACACACATAAGAACAGACACACGCACACACATATCAGATCACACTCACTCTCACACACACCTCACACACACATCAGATCGCATCCACACACTCACAACATCCCGTGATATCGTTTGCTTCTCGGCGGCGATACTGTGCGTGCAGTGATCTTCCAGGACCTGCCGGAGGATCACATGGCCAGAAGCATGTGGTATCTCTGGATGTTGTGAGTGTGTGAGCGCGTATGTGCGATATCGTCAGTGTGTGTGTGCGTGTATGCGATCGGATGTGTGCGTGTATGCGATTGGATGTGTGCGTGTATGCGATCGGATATGTGCGTGTATGCGATCGGATGTGTGCATGTCGGCAGAAGGCAGAGGAGCACTGCGTGCAGCACAGCTGCTGGGACCGCACACTGGAGGGCACAGGCAGAAGTGGGGTGTGAGTGTATGCGATCAGATGTGTGCGTATATACTGTCTGATGTGTGACTGTGGAGCACGATGGGGGGTGCACAGCATGGGGGATGAAGCATGATGGGGAGTGCGCAGCATGGGGGATGGAGCACGATGGGGAGTGCGCAGCATGGGGGATGGAGCACGATGAGTGCGCAGTATGGGGGATGGAGCACGATGGGGGGTGTGCAGCATGGGGGATGGAGCACGATGGGGAGTGCACAGCATGGGGGATGGAGCACGATGGGGGGTGCGCAGCATGGGGGATGGAGCACGATCGGGAGTGCGCAGCATGGGGGATGGAGCACGTTTGGGAGTGCACAGCATGGGGGATGGAGCACGTTTGTGAGTGCGCAGCATGGGGGATGGAGCACGTTTGGGAGTGCGCAGCATGGGGGATGGAGCACGTTTGGGAGTGCGCAGCATGGGGGATGGAGCACGTTTGGGAGTGCGCAGCATGGGGGATGGAGCACGTTTGGGAGTGCGCAGCGTGGGGGATGGAGCACGTTTGGGAGTGCGCAGCGTGGGGGATGGAGCACGATGGGGAATGCGCAGCATGGGGGATGGAGCACGATGGGGAGTGTGCAGCATGGAGGATGGAGCACAATGGGGAGTGCGCAGCATGGGGGATGGAGCACGATGGGGGGTGCGCAGCATGGGGGATGGAGCACGATGGGGGGTGCGCAGCATGGGGGATGGAGCACGATGGGGGGTGCGCAGCATGGGGGATGGAGCACGATGGGGGGTGCGCAGCATGGGGGATGGAGCACGATGGGGCGTGCACACCTCCCCCCAAAGCACACACACACACACACCGCCACATACGCACTGCACAACACACCACACACACACTGGGAACCACAAACACCGCCCTACACAGACACCCACACACACAGACAACGCCGCACACACACAACACCCAACACACAAACACCGCGGCACACACAAATATACACACATACCGCACAACACACACATTGCATAAAACATACCTCCCCCCAAAACACACACACCCCACACCCACACAAACCGCACAACACACACACACAACACTACAGACACACAGCGCTCCACAAATAACGCAACACACAAACAACACCGCTATCACCCCCCGCCACACCCAGACAACACCCAGAACATGTACAGCGCCCTACACAAACACTTGGTAACTACACACAACAACATCTATATATATATATATATATATAACAAAAATCATACATTAACTACACAATACAGAAATTCTAGAATACCCGATGCGTAGAATCGAGGAGCACGTTTGGGAGTGCGCAGCATGGGGGATGGAGCACGATGGGGAATGTGCAGCATGGGGGATGGAGCATGATGGGGAGTGCGCAGCATGGGGGATGGAGCACAATGGGGAGTGCGCAGCATGGGGGATGGAGCACGATGGGGGGTGCGCAGCATGGGGGATGGAGCACGATGGGGGGTGTGCAGCATGGGAGGTGGAGCACGATGGGGGGTGCGCAGCATGGGGGATGGAGCACGATGGGGGGTGCACGCCTCCCCCCAAAACACACACACACCGCCACACACGCACTGCACAACACACCACACACACACTGGGAAGGAACCACAAACACTGCCCTACACAGACACCCACACACACAGACAACGCCACACACACACAACACCCAACACACAAACACCGCGGCACACACAAATATACGCACATACCGCACAACACACACATTGCACAAAACATTCCTCCCCCAAAACACACACACACACCCCACACCCACACAAACCGCGCAACACACAATGCTACAGACACACAGCGCTCCACAAACAACGCAACACACACAACGCAACACACAGACAACACCGCTCTGACCCCCCGCCACACCCAGACAACACCCAGAACATGTACAGCGCCCTACACAAACACTTGGTAACTACACACAACAACATCTATATATATATATATATATATATATATATATATATATAACAAAAATCATACATTAACTACACAATACGTAAATTCTAGAATACCCGATGCGTAGAATCGGGCCACCTTCTAGTGTAACTATAAATATGTAAATGTTATGGCAGTCAGATGGTGGAAAGCCCTATTGGAAGAGGTAGTAATGGCAGTCAGATGGTGGAAATCCCTACTAGAAGAGGTAGTAATTACAGTCAGATGGTGGAAAGCCCTACTAGAAGAGGTAGTAATGGCAGTCAGATATTGAAAGCCCTACTAGAAGAGGTAGTAATGGCAGTCAGATGGTGGAAAGCCCTACTAGAATAGGTAGTAATGGCAGTCAGATGGTGGAAAACCCAACTAGAAGAGGTACTAATGGCAGTAAGATGGTGGAAAGCCCTACTAGAAGAGGAAGTAACGGCAGTCAAATGGTGGAAAGCCATACTAGAAGAGGTAGTAATGGCAGTCAGATGGTGGAAAGCCCTACTAGAAGAGATACTAATGGCAGTCAGATGGTGGAAAGCCCTACTGGAACAGGTAGTAATGGCAGTCAGATGGTGGAAAGCCCTACTAGAAGAGGTACTAATGGCAGTCATATGGTAGAAAGCCCTACTAGAAGAGGTACAAATGGCAGTCAGATGGTGGAAAGCCCTACTAGAAAAGGTAGTAATGGCAATCAGATGGTGGAAAGCCCTACTAGAAGAGGTAGTAATGGCAGACACTATAACGGCTTTTGAAAAAAGGGCTGGATGATTTCCTCAGTAGACACAGCTTTGTGAGTTATAGATTGTTTAGTGACAAAAAGATATATAATTAGTGGAGGAAGCTTGAACTTGATGGTCCTAGGTCATTTTTCAACCTTGGTAACTATGTTTATAGCTCCCAACAGGTACATTTCATGTCCAGAAGGGGCAAAGAAAGATATATGAATTGTAACTTTTAAAAACAAAAAAAAAATAACAAAAAAGTTGCAACACATCAGTAGGGAAAAGAGTAAAAAAACAAAAAATGTATAAAATATATCACTGTGATACATTTTTCGGAGACTATGGCAACGCAGCCTCAAGCAAAAGTGACTTTAAAAATTTTCTTTATGATAAATTCCCACCATTATCTTAATTTATTTTTTTTTTACTTTATTTTTAACTTATAGACTTCGGAAACAATACCCTGTGAGACTGTGAGAAAGGTGAATTGGTAAAAAAAAAAAGATCTAAAGCCTACTTGCTGCAGATTGAACCGGTCTCTCGGAGAAAGATCTCATTTTGCCCAAGGGTAATTTATCAGTTAATGTTTCCTTTGGGCCATTGGAAAGATTGTATAACACATTCAAAGTGTCCGGCATTGTAAAATCTGTAACCAAATGCCAGCCCATTTCTGAAAGACAAGATGATCAAGCTGGTTAAATCTGTGTACATTTACATACTATATAGATAAGATCACACACAGTGGGGGGTATTTCCTAATTATATATAACATTTTTTTTAATTTTTATTATATCTGTTAATAATCAATCAGCATCATTTTTTTTTGATAGATACATAAATGATTATATAGTGCATGTGCTCAAAATGAAAAAGTAAAAATCTAAGGATTTTTAAGATCTAAGAAAATTCTTTGCCAACAGACCATAAAAAGTGCAACTAAAGGTAAGAATGCATTTTTCTTTTGCAATTTTTTAAAAAAATCTATATATTAACTTGTATATTATTTTTAATCTGCTTTTTTAATTTTTTATTTATATTTTAGCGTTTATATTGTTTTTAATCTGTGAATTATTATTTTTTTTTTACAATTTTTATTTATATTTTAAATTTGATCTTACTTTTAATATTTGAATACATATTTTTTTACAATGTTAATTTTTTTTAATTTATTTTTAATCTGTGAATTCATTTTTTTCACAATTTTTGCATTTTTTATTTATATTTTAAATCTTATATTATTTTTAATCTGTGAATGCATTTTTTTCACAATTTTTGCATTTTTTTATTTATATTTTAAATCTTATATTATTTTTAATCTGTGAATGCATTTTTTTACAATTTTGATTTTTTATTTAAAAATTATGTTTTAAACTTTATATTATTTTTCATGTGTGAGTGCATTTTTTTTACTATTTAAATTTTTTTTCAATTTTATATTTTACATTTTATATTATTTTTAATCTGTGAATGCATTTTTTTACAATTTAGTTTTTTTTTCAATTTTATATTGTACATTTTATATTATTTTTAATCTGTGAATGCATTTTTTTTACAATTTTGATTTTTTTTATTTATCTTTTAAATTGTATAATATTTTTTATTTTTAATCTGTGATATGTTCATGATATGAAATAGCAAAACATACATTTTGATTAAATTCACATTTTTAAAAATTATTTATCTGTTCTGAGAATTTAATGCCCATTGTACCCAAATTTTAACTTTTTAGGGACTGTTTTAAAAAAATGAAAGTCAAAGTGGTAAAAACATTTTTTTGCACCATTATTAATAAATCTTTCCGTGAAGCATTTAGTGAAAGTGCATAAATGCTGTAGATTAATTTTTTCAGGTCTGACGATGAAAAATGTTAGAATGTCATGAAATATAAACATTTTGCCTTTTGGTTGCAGTTTTAACTATAAACAGTTATATGACAGTTAGTGCACTGTGCAGTGGGATCAGTATTTTACTAAAGTAATCGGAAAAGAAAAAACACCCAAAAAGGGCAACAAAAAATGTACGAATAGCACATGCTGAAATTTTCAAATATTTTGACCTTTTGCGCAGCATGGGGGATGGAGCACGTTTGGGAGTGCACAGCATGGGGGATGGAGCACGTTTGTGAGTGCGCAGCATGGGGGATGGAGCACGTTTGGGAGTGCCCAGCATGGGGGATGGAGCACGTTTGGGAGTGCGCAGCATGGGGGATGGAGCACGTTTGGGAGTGCGCAGCATGGGGGATGGAGCACGTTTGGGAGTGCGCAGCGTGGGGGATGGAGCACGTTTGGGAGTGCGCAGCGTGGGGGATGGAGCACGATGGGGAATGCGCAGCATGGGGGATGGAGCACGATGGGGAGTGTGCAGCATGGAGGATGGAGCACAATGGGGAGTGCGCAGCATGGGGGATGGAGCACGATGGGGGGTGCGCAGCATGGGGGATGGAGCACGATGGGGGGTGCGCAGCATGGGGGATGGAGCACGATGGGGGGTGCGCAGCATGGGGGATGGAGCACGATGGGGGGTGCGCAGCATGGGGGATGGAGCACGATGGGGCGTGCACACCTCCCCCCAAAGCACACACACACACACACCGCCACATACGCACTGCACAACACACCACACACACACTGGGAACCACAAACACCGCCCTACACAGACACCCACACACACAGACAACGCCGCACACACACAACACCCAACACACAAACACCGCGGCACACACAAATATACACACATACCGCACAACACACACATTGCATAAAACATACCTCCCCCCAAAACACACACACCCCACACCCACACAAACCGCACAACACACACACACAACACTACAGACACACAGCGCTCCACAAATAACGCAACACACAAACAACACCGCTATCACCCCCCGCCACACCCAGACAACACCCAGAACATGTACAGCGCCCTACACAAACACTTGGTAACTACACACAACAACATCTATATATATATATATATATATATATAACAAAAATCATACATTAACTACACAATACAGAAATTCTAGAATACCCGATGCGTAGAATCGAGGAGCACGTTTGGGAGTGCGCAGCATGGGGGATGGAGCACGATGGGGAATGTGCAGCATGGGGGATGGAGCATGATGGGGAGTGCGCAGCATGGGGGATGGAGCACGATGGGGGGTGCGCAGCATGGGGGATGGAGCACGATGGGGGGTGTGCAGCATGGGAGGTGGAGCACGATGGGGGGTGCGCAGCATGGGGGATGGAGCACGATGGGGGGTGCACGCCTCCCCCCAAAACACACACACACCGCCACACACGCACTGCACAACACACCACACACACACTGGGAAGGAACCACAAACACTGCCCTACACAGACACCCACACACACAGACAACGCCACACACACACAACACCCAACACACAAACACCGCGGCACACACAAATATACGCACATACCGCACAACACACACATTGCACAAAACATTCCTCCCCCAAAACACACACACACACCCCACACCCACACAAACCGCGCAACACACAATGCTACAGACACACAGCGCTCCACAAACAACGCAACACACACAACGCAACACACAGACAACACCGCTCTGACCCCCCGCCACACCCAGACAACACCCAGAACATGTACAGCGCCCTACACAAACACTTGGTAACTACACACAACAACATCTATATATATATGGTTAAATCTGTGTACATTTACATACTATATAGATAAGATCACACACAGTGGGGGGTATTTCCTAATTATATATAACATTTTTTTTAATTTTTATTATATCTGTTAATAATCAATCAGCATCATTTTTTTTTGATAGATACATAAATGATTATATAGTGCATGTGCTCAAAATGAAAAAGTAAAAATCTAAGGATTTTTAAGATCTAAGAAAATTCTTTGCCAACAGACCATAAAAAGTGCAACTAAAGGTAAGAATGCATTTTTCTTTTGCAATTTTTTAAAAAAATCTATATATTAACTTGTATATTATTTTTAATCTGCTTTTTTAATTTTTTATTTATATTTTAGCGTTTATATTGTTTTTAATCTGTGAATTATTATTTTTTTTTTACAATTTTTATTTATATTTTAAATTTGATCTTACTTTTAATATTTGAATACATATTTTTTTACAATGTTAATTTTTTTTAATTTATTTTTAATCTGTGAATTCATTTTTTTCACAATTTTTGCATTTTTTATTTATATTTTAAATCTTATATTATTTTTAATCTGTGAATGCATTTTTTTCACAATTTTTGCATTTTTTTATTTATATTTTAAATCTTATATTATTTTTAATCTGTGAATGCATTTTTTTACAATTTTGATTTTTTATTTAAAAATTATGTTTTAAACTTTATATTATTTTTCATGTGTGAGTGCATTTTTTTACTATTTAAATTTTTTTTCAATTTTATATTTGACATTTTATATTATTTTTAATCTGTGAATGCATTTTTTTACAATTTAGTTTTTTTTTCAATTTTATATTGTACATTTTATATTATTTTTAATCTGTGAATGCATTTTTTTACAATTTTGATTTTTTTTATTTATCTTTTAAATTGTATAATATTTTTTATTTTTAATCTGTGATATGTTCATGATATGAAATAGCAAAACATACATTTTGATTAAATTCACTTTTTTAAAAATTATTTATCTGTTCTGAGAATTTAATGCCCATTGTACCCAAATTTTAACTTTTTAGGGACTGTTTTAAAAAAATGAAAGTCAAAGTGGTAAAAACATTTTTTTGCACCATTATTAATAAATCTTTCCGTGAAGCATTTAGTGAAAGTGCATAAATGCTGTAGATTAATTTTTTCAGGTCTGACGATGAAAAATGTTAGAATGTCATGAAATATAAACATTTTGCCTTTTGGTTGCAGTTTTAACTATAAACAGTTATATGACAGTTAGTGCACTGTGCAGTGGGATCAGTATTTTACTAAAGTAATCGGAAAAGAAAAAACACCCAAAAAGGGCAACAAAAAATGTACGAATAGCACATGCTGAAATTTTCAAATATTTTGACCTGTCCTTAAAAAATTGCTTTTTTTGCATTCAAGGATTCCTATGATGCATAGTTAAATAGATTGCAGAGAGGAATAAAGACACATGTCCATCAAGTTCAGCTGAAGGATGGGAAAGGATGAAGGGAAGGGATATTTTCACATCCATGATGCAGGACTCGGTTTGCCCAAAAGAACAAGTTTTTCCCTCTTGATCCCAATTGTTGTTCGGCTGGATCAACTTTCGGAACAAGAATTTGATACATTTACATAAATATTTATTTTATTTGCTTCTATAAAAAAATGTCCAAGCCTTTTTTTTTAACTTTTTTTTTAACCAATCATGATGTAAATATGATCTAAACCAACAATAATGTCACTGATGACATCACAGTTATCAAACTGCACTCTATATTGTATATATTTTCCATTTATCATGTAACTAGCTGTAGTACCCGGGCGTTGCACAGGATAGTAACTGTCTCTCTGTCTCTCTCCCAGTCTCTGTCTCTCTGTCTCTGTCTGTTTGTCTCTGTCATTCTGTCTCTGTGTGTGTATCTATCTGTCTCTGTCTGTCTCTCTATCTGTATCTGTCTGTCTTTGTGTGTCTGTCTCTGTCTCTTTCCCTGTCTGTCTCTGTGTGTCTGTCTCTTTTCCTGATTGTCTCTATCCATGTGTGGCTGTCTCTATCCATGTCTGTCTGTGTCTATCTCTCTCTGTGTCTATCTCTCTGTCTGTCTCTGTATTAGTGTCTATGTCTCTCTCTATCTCTGTGTGTGTCTGTCTGTCTCTTTCCCCATCTGTCTCTTTCCCATCTGTGTCTTTCCCCATCTGTCTCTGTCTCTTTCCCTGTCTCTGTCTCTTTCCTTGTCTCTGTCTCTTTTCCTGTCTTTTTCCTTGTCTCTTGCAAATCTAAAAATAAAGAGCGCTAATAGTGTAATACCAGATGGACAAGTGTAGTATATAGGAAATATACACTCACCTAATTCAGTTGTGAAAGTCACAACCACTAATACGCATGAGATAATGGCGTCTGCTGCAGCCCCACGTGGATGAACATTCAAAATGGAGTAGAGAAGGGGGTTACGCTGCGCATCAGCCAAATGAAGATGTAGAAATGTTGATGATAAATAACTTTCCTTTTATTACATAGGTCTACGTGTTTCGAGGTGAAAGCCTCTTCCTCAGGACCAGTACATCAACAAAAACAAACAAAAAACATTTCTACATCTTCATTTGGCTGATGCGTGGCGTTAACCCCTTCTCTACTACATTTTGAATGTTTTTCCTTGTCTCTGTCTCTTTCCCTGTTTTTGTCTCTTTCCTTGTTTTTGCCTCTGTCCTTGTCTATCTCTTTCCCTGTCTCTGTGTCCTTCCCTGTCTCTTTCCCTCTTTGTCTGTCTCTTTCCTTGTCTGTCTTTTTGTCTCTCTGTTTGTCTCTTTTCCTGTCTGCCTGTCTGTTTGCCTGTCTGTGCCTATCTCTTTCCCCGTCTGTCCGTGTCTGTCTGTCTCTTCCCTGTCTGTCTGTCTCTGTCTGTCTGTCTCTATCCCTGTCTGCCTCGTACTCTGTCTGTGCCTATGTCTGTCTGTCTCTTTTCTTGTCTTGCGCTCTCTCTCTTTCTCTCTCTCTGTCTGTCTCTTTCTGTCTCTCTCTATCCATCTCTCCACCGACATCATATAACCTCACACCATAAGCTTCTTATACTTACAATTTATTTTTTTCCTATAGCAACCAATCACAGCTGCTATTAATAACCTGTAGCTCACAGCTCCATTCACTTTAATGGAGGCAGGTTTTCTGGAGAGTAATAGTAAATCGCCGGGTTAAATTTTCTAGTCAAAAACGTAGTCTATGACATTCCCTGAGTCACATGGGGCTTCTGTGCAAAATTTCGTGATTGTAAATGTGATGGTGCGGATTCCTTTAGCGGACATACACACATACACATACATACAGTTAGGTCCAGAAATATTTGGACAGTGACACAATTTTGGCGAGTTGGGCTCTGCATGCCACCACATTGGATTTGAAATGAAACCTCTACAACAGAATTCAAGTGCAGATTGGAACGTTTAATTTGAAGGTTTGAACAAAAATATCTGATAGAAATTGTAGGAATTGTCACATTTCTTTACAAACACTCCACATTTTAGGAGGTCAAAAGTAATTGGACAAATAAACCAAACCCAAACAAAATATTTTTATTTTCAATATTTTGTTGCGAATCCTTTGTAGGCAATCACTGCCTTAAGTCTGGAACCCATGGACATCACCAAACGCTGGGTTTCCTCCTTCTTAATGCTTTGCCAGGCCTTTACAGCCGCAGCCTTCAGGTCTTGCTTATTTGTCCGTCTTTCCGTCTTAAGTCTGGATTTGAGCAAGTGAAATGCATGCTCAATTGGGTTAAGATCTGGTGATTGACTTGGCCATTGCAGAATGTTCCACTTTTTAGCACTCATGAACTCCTGGGTAGCTTTGGCTGTATGCTTGGGGTCATTGTCCATCTGTACTATGAAGCGCCGTCCGATCAACTTTGCGGCATTTGGCTGAATCTGGGCTGAAAGTATATCCCGGTACACTTCAGAATTCATCCGGCTACTCTTGTCTGCTGTTATGTCATCAATAAACACAAGTGACCCAGTGCCATTGAAAGCCATGCATGCCCATGCCATCACGTTGCCTCCACCATGTTTTACAGAGGATGTGGTGTGCCTTGGATCATGTGCCGTTCCCTTTCTTCTCCAAACTTTTTTCTTCCCATCATTCTGGTACAGGTTGATCTTTGTCTCATCTGTCCATAGAATACTTTTCCAGACCTGAGCTGGCTTCATGAGGTGTTTTTCAGCAAATTTAACTCTGGCCTGTCTATTTTTGGTATTGATGAATGGTTTGCATCTAGATGTGAACCCTTTGTATTTACTTTCATGGAGTCTTCTCTTTACTGTTGACTTAGAGACAGATACACCTACTTCACTGAGAGTGTTCTGGACTTCAGTTGATGTTGTGAACGGGTTCTTCTTCACCAAAGAAAGTATGCGGCGATCATCCACCACTGTTGTCATCCGTGGACGCCCAGGCCTTTTTGAGTTCCCAAGCTCACCAGTCAATTCCTTTTTTCTCAGAATGTACTCGACTGTTGATTTTGCTACTCCAAGCATGTCTGCTATCTCTCTGATGGATTTTTTCTTTTTTTTCAGCCTCAGGATGTTCTGCTTCACCTCAATTGAGAGTTCCTTAGATCGCATGTTGTCTGGTCACAGCAACAGCTTCCAAATGCAAAACCACACACCTGTAATCAACCCCAGACCTTTTAACTACTTCATTGATTACAGGTTAACGAGGGAGACGCCTTCAGAGTTAATTGCAGCCCTTAGAGTCCCTTGTCCAATTACTTTTGGTCCCTTGAAAAAGAGGAGGCTATGCATTACAGAGCTATGATTCCTAAACCCTTTCTCCGATTTGGATGTGAAAACTCTCCTATTGCAGCTGGGAGTGTGCACTTTCAGCCCATATTATATATATAATTGTATTTCTGAACATGTTTTTGTAAACAGCTAAAATAACAAAACTTGTGTCACTGTCCAAATATTTCTGGCCCTGACTGTACATACATACATACACTCAGCTTTATATATTAGATGATATGAAATAAAACATGAAGCTTTGGACTGGTACTTGGGGATCTTATTAAATGTTGTCATCAATTTATTTAGTTGAAATTGAGATTCAGAATACTTTTTATCTATTTGTATAGCACCAGTTATTTAAAAAAAAAAAATGTATGAAAAGATTCTAAAGAGTGTGCTCATTATTTAATTCTTTTTATTGTATTTTTTGTTATTATTTTACATTTTTGTGTGTTATTTTTTTATTGTTTTTATCATATTTTTTATTATTTTGAATTTTTGTGGGTTTTTTTAATTATTTTCATTGTTTTTTATTATTTTGCATTTTTTGTTCTTTTTTATTGAATTTTTTTGTTACTATTTTGCATTTTTGTGTGTTCTTTTTTATTAATTTGTTGTTATTATTTTACATGTTTGTGTGTTTTTGATTCTTTTTATTGTATTTTTTTGTTATTATTTTGAATGTCTGTGTTCTTTTTTAATTATTTTTATTGATTTTTTTATTATTTTGCATTTTTGTTCTTTTTTTTAATTTTATTGAATTTTTTTATTATTTGGCATTTTTTTGTTTTTTATTTGTATTTTTTGTTATTATTTTGCATTTTTGTGTGTTTTTAAACTTTTTATTGTATTTTTTGCTATTATTTTGAATTATTTTGTTATTTTTAATTGTTTTTATTGATTTTTTTTATTATTTTGCATTTTTGTTCTTTTTTATTGAATTTTTTTATTATTTAGCATTTTTGTGTGTTTTTTTATTGATTTTTTTGTTATTATTTTACCTTGGGTGGCACGGTGGCTCAGTGGTTAGCACTGCAGTCTTGTGGTGGCTCAGTGGTTAGCACTGCAGTCTTGCAGCGCTGGGGTCCTGGGTTCTAGTCCCACTAAGGACACCATCTGCAATGAGTTTGTATGTTCTCCCCGTGTTTGCGTGGGTTTCCTCCAGGTACTCTAATTTCCTCCCACACTCTAAAAACATACTGATAGGGAACCTAGATTGTAAGCCCCAATGGGGACAGTGTTGCCAATGTATGTAAAGCGCTGTGGAATTAATAGCGCTATATAAATGAATAAAATTATTATTATTAAATTAATTATTACCTTTTTGTGTGTTTTTATTCTTTTTATTGTATTTTTTGTTATTATTTTGGATGTTTGTGTGCTTTTTTAATTATTTTTATTGAATTTTTTATTATTTTGTATTTTTGTGTGTTCTTTTTTTAATTTGTATTTTTTGTTGTTATTTTGCATTTTTGTGTTTTTTTATTCTTTTTATTGTATTTTTGTTATTATTTTGAAGTTTTGTGTTCTTTTTTAATTATTTTTATTGATTTTTTTTATTATTTTGCGTTTTTGTTCTTTTTTATTGAATTTTTGGTTATTTGTTTCATTTTTGTGTTCTTTTTTTAATTCCTTTTCTTGTATTTTTTTATTATGTAGCATTATTGTGTGTTCTTTTTTTAATTCTTTTTATTGTATTTTTTTTAATATTTAGCGTTTTTGTGTGTTCTGTTTGAATTTTTGTGCGTTCTTTTTTAATTCTTCAACGTCACTTAAGGGAAACGTTTCACCTGGTAAAACGGCATCGATGTCTAAAACACATTGTGTGCACATAAGCTAAAAGAAGTTTTGAAAAATGACACGGGGGGGGGGGCAGAAATAAAGTGCATGACCCTTATTTGAGACGGATCCTGAAAGAAGCCTCTCCAAAAGGGAACAGTCCAATCGAAAGGCTGCAAAATACTCTTCATAGCAAAGAACTCTTCCAAAGCAATTCAAAAACATTTCATAACAACTTCAGGAAAATAAAAACTCCTCCAAAACCTCAATACCCTGTACCACCTGAGTCTTTGGAGAATTTGTGGCTTCATCCTTTTACATCCCACTATTTCTTTTTGATTATTCTCCATATCAACATTTAGGGTAACTAAAATCCTATTCATTTTTTTTTGGGTGGGGATAAAGTAGAGTTGAGAGGATAGGAAACAACAGCAATTCTTTAACTATTTTTCAGGTTTTTTTTTTATTGTTTTCAAATTTCATATTTTTTGGGGTTCTGTAGTTCAGCTCAGTTTGTTACATTATACCTCCACTAGTAGTGGAACCTCTGCCCCCAACGTATCAGAAGACATGGGCATGTAGTTGTGTGAGTCCTTTGGAGGTCACCCTGTGGAACCTCAGCCCCCAACATATCAGAAGACATTGGCATGGAGTTCTTTGAATCCTTTGGAGGTTCCCCTGTGGAACCTCAGCCTCCAATGTATCAGAAGGCATGGGCATGGAGTTCTGTGAGTCTTTTGGAGGTTCCCCTGTGGAACCTCAGCCTCCAACATATCAGAAGACATTGGCATGGAGTTCTTTGAATCCTTTGGAGGCAGGGCTGTGGAGTCGGAGTCGGAGTCGTGGAGTCGGAGTCGGAGTCGGAGCTCATTTTGGTGGAGTCGGAGTCGGAGTTGGAGTCGGTATAAAATGCACCGACTCCGACTCCTAAAATATATAATAAATTGGGGACAGGAGTGCAATGCAGAATGTGCTGAATATTTTACTAAATAATAACATTTAGTATAATGCTTATATTTAAGTGAAAAATTTATTGTAGTATAATGTGAACATCAGACATTTAATTGTTTTTATGATACAATAATCAAGATATTTGGATAGAACATAAAATATTTATTGGATACAACTTTAGAACACAAAAAACTAATAAATTGTAAATATGTAATATTATATATATATACACAGTGTATATACACACACAAGATATATATGTAATCTACTGTATATTACATAGTGTATTACATATTTACAATTTATTACAGTTTTTTGTGTTCTAAAGTTGTATCCAATAAATATATTTTATGTTCTATCCAAATATCTTGATTATTGTATCATAAAAATTATTAAATGTCTAATGTTCACATACACATATTCATGTACTACAATAAATTTTTCACCTAACTATAAGCAATATATGTAGGAGTCGGAGTCGGAGCCGGAGTCGGAGTCGGAGCCGGAGTCGGAGTCGGTGCAAGAGAATTTGAGGAGTCGGAGTCGGAGTCGAAGGTTTGGCTTACCGACTCCACAGCCCTGTTTGGAGGTTCCCCTGTGGAACCTCAGCCTCCAATGTATCAGAAGGCATGGGCATGGAGTTCTGTAAGTCTTTTGGAGGTTCCCCTGTGGAACCTCAGCCCCCAACATATCAGAAGACATTGGCATGGAGTTCTTTGAATCCTTTGGAGGTTCCCCTGTGGAACCTGTGCCCCAAATGTATCAGAAGGCATGGGCATGGAGTTCTGTGAGTCTTTTGGAGGTTCCCCTGTGGAACCTCAACCTCCAATGTATCAGAAGACATTTTGAAGATGCAGTTCTCCCATCCATGTTGTCAAGAACCACTCATCACTTCATGTCTTCCTCATAAGGATATTGTCTTTTACACAAGGGATTCTATTCATAGACATGTAGACAAATCTTTGACAAGTAAAGCATGTCTCTCGAGCACTACACCTAGAAGTTGTTCCAGGCGTTGTTTGAAATGTTAACTGCATGGAAATATTGGGTGAAGCAAAAACCTCTTTATAGCAGTATGAACCAGTCCTGAGATACGGCACTTAGAGTTGAAACTGAGCCTCAAGGAAGCGAGTGCAAAGAGAAGCATCTTGCATCATGATATAAATAAACTAATTAATGGCTTCTTATGATTATCACACCCAATAATAAGATGGCATATTGCTTTTACAATGGTTTTTCATAAGATTCCTCCATAAATAGGTACAACTGTACGTAATCATTTGGTTGGGCCACAGTGGTTATGAATAGTGATGGGCGGACTCACAGATAACTGGGACCGGCAGATCTAACCAGATTAAAAAAAAAAATTCAGTTTCTGACCCGGAATTGATCCCAGATATCCAGCCAGACCCCACCGGTCCCCATATAAGTTTATGGGGACCAATATCTGGTACGTAAAAAGGTTGGTAGAAAGAATAAGGGGTACTTTGCACGCTGCGACATCGCAAGCCGATGCTGCGATGCCGAGCGCGATAGTCCCAGCCCCCGTCGCAGCTGCGATATCCTTGTGATAGCTGCCGTAGCGAACATTATCGCTACGGCAGCTTCACATGGACTCGCCTGTCCTGGGACGTCGCTCTGGCCGGCGACCCGCCTCCTAGGAGGCGGGTCGTGCGGCGTCGCAGTGACGTCACACGGCAGGCGGCCAATAGGAGTGGAGGGGCGGATATGAGCGGGATGTAAACATCCCGCCCACCTCCTTCCTTCCGCATATCCTACGGAAGCCGCGGTGACGCCGGTAGGAGATGTTCCTCGCTCCTGCGACTTCACACACAGCGATGTGTGCTGCCGCAGTAGCGAGGAACAACATCGGACTGTTGCGTCAGCGTAATTATTGATTACGCCGACGCTGCACCGATGATACGATTACGACGCTTTTGCGCTCGTTAATCGTATCATCAAACCTTTACACACTACGATGTCGCATGCGATGCCGGAAGTACGTCATTTTCAATTTGACCCCACCGACATCGCACCTGCGATGTCGTAGTGTGCAAAGCCCGCCTAAGGGAATTGGAGGAAGTGCTTCATACTTACCGAGGCTCTGACACGGCTGTAACTGCTTCCAGGCCGCTCATTCTTCTTCTGGGGCTGCTCATTATTGCGCATCCATATTCACTGCTTCCCCCGGTCACCGGTAGTCCTGGCATCTGTGATTGGTTGCAGTCAAATGTTCACCCAGCCTGTGTGACAGCATCTAACTGCAACCAATCACAGAACCTGTCTGCAGGCCACTATCATGGTATAAAAATAAATAGAAAAATTGTCGTAGCGTCCCCCCATATTATGATACCCAGCACAGATAAAGCCTACAGCTACAGGCTGCAGCCCCTAGCTATGCTCTTTTGTTGGCTATGTATCAAAATAAGGGGAGGGTTTTTTTTAATTGAATAAATAAGTTAAAAAAAACTAGTGTGCGTTTACCCTCAATTTTGATACCCATCTATGATAAAGCCTGGCAGCTGGGAGATGGTATTCTCAGGCTCGGGAGACCCATGATTATTGCTCCCCCAGCCTAAAAATAGCAGCCTGCAGCTGCCCATAATTGCCGCATCCATTTGATGTGACAGTCCTGTCACTTTACCTGGCTCTTCCCAATTGCCCTGGTGCGGTGACAATCGGGATAATAAGGGGTTAATAACAGCTCACAGCTGCCAATAAGCCCTAGATTAGTAATGGTAGGCATCTATGAGACCCCCCCCCATGACTAATCTGCAGGTGAACAGAATGAAACACAAACACCCCAAAAAATCTTTTATTTGAAATAAAATACAAAAAATACACCCTCTTTCACTCCTTTATTAACCCCCAAACACCCAGAGCCAATGTAATCTACACAAGGTCCCACGATTATTCTAGCTCTGCTACATCTGGAGTCACAGCGAGCAGCCATAGAATATGATAGCATGCTGTAACTTCAGGCAGAGAATGAGCAGCGAGATGAGTGATGACATAACTCAGGTTAGTTGTGTTCACAGCTGGAGGTTCCCATGGTCCTCCACCTGTGATCGCAGGGAACCTGACCTCAGCTGACCTCAGCAAACTCAGTGATCTCACCTCAGGTAAGATCTGAATCCCTTGGCATAAAACCATGTTGTTTTTGCGAGCAGATGTAGATTTGGTGCTGATATTTTTACACCATATGCCTGCACCCAATCTACACCTCCTGGCAAAAAAACGGCATCACTACCGCATCATACTGTAGTTTCCAAGCATTTTTTTGTCAGGAGGTGTAGATTGGGTGTATGAATATGCTGTATGAATTAAATCACCAAATTTGCATCTCTTGGACCAAAAATACAAAAAAAGGTTTTGACGACGTTTCGGTGCAGTTTTTTGCCAGAAGGTACAAATTTGGTGCTGATATGTCTGCACCAGATTTCAGCATAAAATCTGCATCTCCTGGCAGAAAAACTATTTTTTTTTTTGCTTTTTTTGGGCCAAGAGATGCAAATTTGGTAATTACATTTTTACACCATATTTATGCATTCAATCTGCACCTCCTGACAAAAAAACGCATCAAAAACACATGCGGTATAATATGGTAGTGATGAAGTTTTTTTGACAGGAGGTGTAGATTGGGTGCAGGAATATGGTGTAGAAAATTCAGCACCAAATCTGCATCTCTTGGCAAAAAAACCCACAGTTTTCTACTAGGAGATGCAGGTCTGTGAACCTGAGTTATACTGAGGTCTCCTGATGTCAAGTTACCTGCAATCACAAGTGGAGGAACATGGGAACCTCCAGCTGTTACTGCAAATAACTGGAGTGATGTCACTGCTCATCGCAGAGCTCAGACATTCTCTGCTTGACGCTCACAACGAGTGGTCTCTGTGACTTCAGATGTAACAGAGCTGGAATTGTCATGTGACCTTGTGTGGATTACATCAGACCTCTGTGTTTTGGGGGTTAATAAAGTGGTGAAAGAGGGTGTTATTTTATATTTTATTTCAAATAAAGGATTTTTTCTGTGTTTTGTGTTCATTTCTTTTCACTTACAGATTTGTAATGGAGGGGGGTCTCTTAGACTCCTTTCATTACTAATCTATGGCTTAGTGGTAGCTATGAGCTGCGATTAACCCCTTATTACCCTGATTGCCACTGCACCAGGGCAATCAAGATGATCTGGGACTGTCACATCTAATGGATGCGGCAATCCTGGGCAGCTGCAGCTGCTATTTTTAGGCTGGGGAGGCCCATTAAGCATGGGTCTCCCCAGCCTGAGAATACCAGCCCCTAGCTGTCAAGCTTTATCTTAGCTGGGTATCAAATTTGGGCAATTTGTTTTTTTGTTTTTTTTTAATTATTTAAATATTTTTTTTAAAAGCCGCATGCAGTTCCTGTTATTGTGATACACCGATAAGCGCATGGTTGGGGACTGCACAATATACACCCGGAGACAGGGTCTGTGATTAGTTGCAGCCAGATGCTGTCACACAGGCTGGGGGCGCGTCTGACTGCAATCAATCACAGATGCCCGGATGGCCTGTGGTCGGATGAAGCAGTGCATATGGATTAGCAATAATGAGCAGCCCCAGAAGAGAATGAGCAACCCGGAAGCAGTTACAGCCACACTGGAGCCTCGGTAAGTATGAAGCGTTTGCTTCATTCTTATTTTATTTATTTTTCCTTTGCTTTTTTTTTATTTCCCGAGTTGCCGGACCAGGATCATTAGCCGGAATTCCCTCAGAATTCCTGGCCCGGGTCCGGCACTCGGGTATGTTTGAAACTGAGCGGATCCAAACTTTTACAGTCTGGGTTCGCCCATCACTAGTTATGAAGTAAAGAACATGTAACCCATAAGGGTGACTTAAAGCACAGGGTCAGTTTTCATAAGAAAAAGTATGTTGTAACTTGCTGCTTAGTAAAAGAATACATAAATCAGGGCTGTACTGAAACCCTTTAGATGCCACGGTCATTAAAGGATGTGGCGCCTAAGCGGTTAAATAGACAAAGGCTATCTCTTCCAACCTTTTATGCTGATGAAAAATCGCTCCCATGGCTGCCATCTCACAGTAGACTTATGTTACACCTTTCCAGAGGCTTGGTCTAAAAGGATACCTTGAAAATGTATCACTAACAGACTTTAGACACCGCAATACAGAAGTATCGGAGTGTAATATCTGAGCGATTAAGCTTCTTAAAGCTCAAAACCCCAAGTGGGATAAAGTTTAAAAAAAATATATAAGTTAACAAAAGTAAAATAAATAACTTTTTCTTTTTCCCCTAGTCACTTATTCATTATAGAAAAAAAGTAAATAAATAAATAAAAAATAACACAAATACTAAATTATATTCATAAAAAAATAAACATAAAAATTCATCACTCTCTAATAAAATCACGTGCACATAAAGTGTAAGTAAGGGATAATTTTTAGACCAAGAAGAAGAAGAAACTTTGTTAAAAACTCCACTAAAAGTAACACAAATACTAAATTATATTCATAAATAATAGACATACAGAACTCTCTAATAAATTCATGTGTTCATAGAGTGCAAGTTGAGGATAATTTTTAGACCAAGAAGAAACTTTGTAATGTTAAAAACTCAACTAAAAACAACACAAATACTAAATTATATTCATAAAAAATAAATATACAAAACTCTCTAATAAGTTCATGTGTTCATAGAATGAAAGTGGGGGATAATTTTTAGACCAAGAAGAAGAAAAAAATTTGTAATGTTAAAAACTCAACTAAAATTAAACAAATACTAAATTATATTAATAAAAAAATAAACATAAAAATTCAGAACTCTCTAATAAGCTTAAGTGCTCATAGGGTGCTAGTTAGGGATAATTTTTAGACCAAGAAGAAGATACTTTGAAATATTAAAAATGCAACTAAAAATAACACAAATACTAAATTATATTCATAAAAAATTTAAACACAAAAATTCAGCACTCTAATAAAATCACATGTACATAGAGTGCAAGTTGGGAATAATTTTTAGACCAAGAAAAAAGAAACTTTGTAATGTTAAAAACTGAACTATAAATAACACAAATACTAAATTGTATTCATAAAAAAATAAACATAAAAATTCAGCACTCTCTAATAAAATCACATGTACATAGAGTGCAAGTTGGGGTTATTTTTTAGTTCAAGAAGAAGAAACTTTGTAATGTTAAAAACTCGACTAAAAATAACACAAATACTAAATTATATTCATAAAAAATAGACACACAGAACTTTCTAATAAACTCATGTGTTCATAGAGTGCAAGTTGGGGATAATTTTTAGACCAAGAAGAAGAAACTTTGCAATGTTAAAAACTCAACCAAAAATAACACAAATACTAAATTATATTCATAAAAAATAAACATAAAATTCATCACTTTCTAATAAAATCACGTGTACATAGCATGCAAGTTGGAGATCATTTTTACACCAAGAAGAAGAAGAAATTTTGTAATGTTAAAAACTCAACTAAAAACAACACAAATACTAAATTATATTCATAAAAAAATAAACATACAAAACTCTCTAATAAATTCATGTGTTCATAGAATGCAAGTTGGGGATAATTTTTAGACCAAGAAAAAGAAACTTTGTAATGTTAAAAACTCAACTAAAAATAACACAAATACTAAATTATATTCATAAAAAATAAACATAAAAATTCATCACTTTCTAATAAAATCACGTGTATATAGCATGCAAGTTGGAGATCATTTTTACACCAAGAAGAAGAAGAAATTTTGTAATGTTAAAAACTGAACTATAACTAACACAAATACTAAATTATATTCATAAAAAAATAAACATAAAAATTCAGCAGTCTAATAAAATCACGTGTGCAAGTTGGGGATAATTTTTAGACCAAGAAGAAGAAACTTTGTAATGTTAAAAACTGAACTAAAAATAACAAAAATACTAAATTATATTCATAAAAAAGTAAACAAAAAAATTCCTCACTCTAATAAAATTATGTGCACACAGAGTGTAAGTAAGGGATAATTTTTAGACCAAGATGAAGAAGAAACTAAATACTAAATTATATTCATAAAAAAAACCCATACAGAACTCTCTAATAAACTCATGTGTTCATAGAGCGCAAGTTGGGGTTAATTTTTAGACAAAGAAGAAGAAACTTTGTAATGTTAAAAGCTCAACTAAAAATAACACAAATACTTAATTATATTTAAAAAAAAAACCATAAAAATGCAGCACTCTCTAATAAAATGACGTGTACATAGAATGTAAGTTGGGGATAATTTTTAGACCAAGAAGAAGAAACTTTGTAATGTTAACAACTCAACTAAAAACAACACAAATACTAAATTATATTCATAAAAAATAAATATACAAAACTCTTTAATAAATTCATGTGTTCCTAGAATGCAAGTTGGGGATAATTTCTAGACCAAGAAGAAGAAGAAATTTTGTAATGTTAAAAGCTCAACTAAAATTAAACAAATACTAAATTATATTCATAAAAAAAAAAACCATAAAAATTCAGCACTCTCCAATAAAATCACATGTTTATAGTGTGCAAGTTGGGGATAATTTTTAGACCAAAAGAAACTTTGTAATGTTAAAAACTGAACTAAAAATAACACAAATACTAAATTATATTAATAAAAAATAAACATAAAAATTCAGCACTCTAATAAACTCAAGTGTTCATAGAGTGCAAGTTGGGGATAATTTTTAGACCAAGAAGAAGAAACTTTGCAATTTTAAAAACTCAACTAAAAATAACACAAATACTAAATTATATTTATAAAAAATAAACATAAAAATTCAGCACTCTCTAATAAAATCATATGTACATAGAGTGCAAGTTGGGAGATAATTTTTAGACCAAGAAAAAGAAACTTTGTAATGGTACTCAACTAAAAATAACAGAAATGCTAAATTATATTCATAAAAAATAAACATAAAAATTCAGAACTCTCTAATAAACTTGTGTTCATAGAGGGCACGTTAGGGATAATTTTTAGATCGAGAAGAAGAAACTTCCCAAGAAACCACAGAGCTGTCATGAGACTTAAGTTCATTAAGTGTCACTGCAACATCTCAGTGCATTACAAGTGGATGGTGACGCATTGTGACCCCAAAGGGCACTGTGACCAAGACAAGCAAATTGCAAGAAGTCCAACCTTATCTAATGTGACCCCATTCACATAAATTGCTGTGAAATGTAGCAGCGATGCCTATCGACATAGGTCACCCATCAGTAGAGCTGCTCGGACTCGCAAAATAACGGAATCGGTGGAATAACTGCTCAATTTAAAAAAACATGATCCACTCCAGAATCCGGTGCCTATATAAGTCTATGGGGACCAGAATACGGAGATTAAAAATGTTGGTGAAAGGGATAGGGGTGTAGGAGCACGCGCGGTGTACTCACCTAGGCGGTGTCATGGCGGAAAACTCCTTCTGGTTCACGCTATTCACTTCCGGAGCCGACAATTCAGTATTCATCGTTTTGCCCACCGGCGCGTGTAATTGGTTGCAGTTAGACACGCCCCCACCCTGAGGGTCAGCGTGTCCGCTGACTGTAACCAATCACAGGTGCCAGGATGGCCGGTGGGTGTGGAGAGCAGTGCAAGGGTCTGCGGGTCAGTATGATGAGCTTGCATGTAGAAAGAAGCACATGCGGCCCGCTCCTGTCAGAAGTGTGCGCGACTGTGGCAGTGATGCGATGTCAGACTCGTACAGGTCTGGCATGACATCACCCGACACGGCCTGCTGTTCTCTGAACATGAGCGTGCATGTACTAGAAACACATGTGGCCTGCTCTTGTCAGAAGAATGTGCGGCTGTGCCGGTGATGCGATGCCAGACTTGTACAAGTCTGGCATGACATCACCTCGCAAGTGTGACTCCTGCCTAAGAGAAACCACATGCAGCTTTTTTTTTAATATTTAAATAAATATCGTAATTTAAAAAAATGACGTGCGGTCCCCCCAAATTTTGATCTCCAGCCAAGATAAAGCCAGCTGGGGGCTTGTATTCTCAGCCCGCAGCTGCCCGGTATTGCCACATCCATTAAATGTGACAATCCCGGAGCTTTACGGCTCTTCCGGTGCCCTGGTGTGGTGGCAATCGTGGAAATGAGGGGTTAATAACAGTGCACAGCTGCTACTAAGCCCTAGGTTAGTGATGGCACAGGCGTCTATCAGATACGTGTAAATGACAGTAAATATACACAGACGCAGAGAAAAATCCTTTATTTGGCATAAAATATTAAAACACACCCTCCTTCACCACTTTATTAACCCCAACACCCTTCAGGTCTGGCGTAATCCACACGAGGTCCCACGACAACACGCTCTGTTATATCTCACAGCTAGCGACCACAGGAAACGACCGCAAGCTGTAAGTGTAGCAATGAGCAATGACTGCAGGCAGATGCTGTCACAGGCTGGGGGTGCGTCTGGCTGCAACCAATCACAGACAACAGGACGGCTGGTGGGCGGGGAAAGCACAGAAAGCTGTGTATATGCGATGAGCGCAGTACAGGAAGTGAATGCACAACCCGGAAGCAGTTTGCCGCCATTACACCAAGTCTCGGTAAGTATTATTTCCTTAGTTTCCCTTTAATTTCCCCAGTGCCGGATCCGGATCGTGCACCCAGAATCCCGCACCCAGGTCCAGCACCCGGGCATCCTTGAAACCGCGCAGATCCGGACTTTTACAGTCCGGATCCACTCAGCCCTACTCATCAGGCATCGTGGCCAAAGTTGCCGTATTTCCCTAGCCTAAAGGCTGCTTTACACGCAGTGACATCGCTAGCAATGTCGCTCATGAAAGCATCCGCCCCCGTCGTTTGTGTGTCACGGGCAAAACGCTGCCCATGGCGCACAATATCGCTTGGATGCATCACACATACTTACCTTCCAAGCGACGTCGCTGTGGCCTGCGAACAACCTATTTTTTAAGGGGGAGGTTCGTGCGCCGTCACAGAGCGCCCCGACTATAGAAGAGGAGGGGCGGCGACCAACCGCATTAACGACACGCCCACCTCGTTGCCGGAGGATGAAGGAACACTGTTGTTTGTCGTTCCCGGGGTGTCACACGTAGCGATGTGTGCTGCCTCAGGAATGACAAACAACCTGCGTCCAGCACCAGCAACGATATTTGGAAAATGAACGACTTGTCAACGATCAACGATTAGGTGAGTATTTTTGATCGTTAGCGGTTGCTCTTACGTGTCACATGCAACGATGTAGATATCGAGGCCGGATGTGCGTCACGAATTCCGTGACCCCAACGATATCTCGTTAGCGATGTCGCTGCGTGCAAAGCGGCCTTTATTGTCTGTTATATTTGACATGAGAATATAAACTTCTATAATCACACCTAATTAAATACTTTGCAAGGATTGATGGGACCAGAATGTACATATTGTGGGATATACAATACTCTAGGTGTTGGCTTAGACTGCGTTGAACCGGATCACACAAAAGACTATCCATACGTAGTGGTGGAATCTGCTTACTGTTTGTTATAGTAACTTTGACATGTACAGTAAGCTTAAAATTCTTTTCTACTTCTTTGTTGTTCCAGATAGTTGTATTGCTTTGTGTGACGTGTCAATTTTGAAATTGGTGGTGACCCTCACCTACTTATCACTTAAGCAGTATCAACCGGTCCTCTTGTGAGAACTTTACTATGGGTCTATGGGTGAAATGTAAAGCCCTATGGTCACATATTCAATGGTCATATCTATATATGTAGAGTTTTAAAATCAAAAGGTTTACCATGATAGATATAATAAAAAAAAGTCATATACAGTACAGACCAAAAGTTTGGACACACCTTCTCATCTCTAGAACAACTGTTAAGGGGAGACTTTGTGCAGGAGGCCTTCATGGTAAAATAGCTGCTAGGAAACCACTGCTAAGGACAGGCAACAAGCAGAAGAGACTTGTCTGAGCTAAAGAACACAAGGAATGGACATTAGACCAGTGGAAATCTGTGCTTTGCTCTGATGAGTCCAAATTTGAGACCTTTGGATCCAACCACCTTGTCTTTGTAGAAAAGGTGAACGGATGGACTCTACATGGCTGGTTCCCACCGTGAAGCATGGAGGAGGAGGTGTGATGGTGTGGGGGGTGCTTTGCTGGTGACACTGTTGGGAATTTATTCAAAATTGAAGTCATACAGAACCAGCATGGCTACCACAGCATCTTGCAGCGGCGTGCTATTCCATCCGGTTTGTGTTTAGTTGGACCATCATTTATTTTTCAACAGGACAATGACCTCAAACACACCTCCAGGCTGTGTAAGGGTTATTTAACTAAGAAGGAGAGTGATGGGGTGCTATGCCAGATGACCTGGCCTCCACAGTCACCAGACCTGAACCCAATCGAGATGGTTTGGGGTGAGCTGGACCGCAAAGTGAAGGCAAAAGGGCCAACAAGTGCTAAGCATCTCTGGGAACTCCTTCAAGACTGTTGGAAGACCATTTCCGGTGACTACCTCTTGAAGCTCATCAAGAAAATGCCAAGAGTGTGCAAAGCAGTAATCAAAGCAAAAGGTGGCTACTTAGAAGAACCTAGGATATAAGACATATTTTCAGTTGTTTCACACTTTTTTAAGTATTTCATTCCACATGTTTTCATTCATAGTTTTGATGCCTTCAATGTGAATCTACAATTCTTAGAGTCATGAAAATAAAAAAAACACTTTGAATGAGGAGGTTTGTCCAAACGTTTGGTCTGTACTGTATATATATATATATATATATATATATATATATATATATATATATATACACACACACAGTTGGAACCATTAGTTTCCCTCCTCTCTCTATAAAGACACATCTGCAGGTTTTTCCCTCCGCTCTCTATACAGACACATCTGCAGAATTGAGATCAGGGTTTTGTGATGGCCACTCCAAAACATTGACTTTGTTATCTTTAAGCCACTCTGTAACCAGTTTGGCAGTATGCTTCGGTTCATTGTCCATTTGGAAGACCTGAGTTTTACGTTCCTGGCTGATGTCTTGAGATGTTCTTCAGCTTTGCCACGCAATCTTCTTTCCTCATGATGCCATCTATTTTGTGAAGTGCCGCAGTCCCTCCTGCAGAAAAAAAGCCCCACAACATGATACTGCTGCCCCCGTGTTTCACAGTTGGGATGGTGTTCTTAGGCTTCAAAGCTTCTACCTTTTTCCAATAAATGTAACGATGCTCATTATGGCCAAACAGTTAAATTTTAGTTTTGTCAGACCACAGGACATGTCTCCAAAAACTAAGGTCTTTGTTCCTGTGTGCATTTGCAAACATTAATCTGGATTTTTTATGTATCTTTTGGAGTAATGGCTTCTTCCTGGCAGAGTGGTCTTTCAGCCCATGCTGATACAGTACTTGTTTCACTGTGGATAATGACATATTCTTACCAGCTTCCGCCAGCATCTTCACAAGGTCTTTTGCTTTTGTTCTTTGGTTGATCTGCACATGTCTGACCAAAGCACGTACATCTCTAATACACAGAACCTGTTTCCTTCCTGAGCGGTATGATGGCTGGACATTCTCGTCTTATTTGTACTTGCATATAATTGTTTGTACAGATAAACGAGGCATCTTCAGGGATCTGGAAATTGTACCCAAGGATGAAGCAGACTTATGCAAGTCCACAAGTCTCTTTCTGAGATCTTGGCTGATTTCTTTTGACTTTCCCATGATTCTACACAAAGAAGCAGTTTGTTTCAGGTATGCATTAAAATACATCCACAAGTGAGTCTCTAATTTACTCAGATGTTGCCAATAAACCTATCAGAAGCTTCCAAAGACATGACATCATCATATGGGCTGTCCCATATTGTTTAAAGGCACAGTACGCTTAGTGAATGTAAACGTCTGACTTTGCAGAAAGTAATAAAAATGCCATAAAACATTCTCGCTCTCATTATTCTGACATTTGGCAAATATAAATAATTTTGGTTCCTAATTGACGTAAAATTGGATAAAAGAATTATTTTGATTTTATGTAAGATAGTGAGGAAAAACCTGCAGATGTGTCTTTATAGAGAGTGGAGGGAAAAACCTGCAGATGTGTCTTTTTAGAGAGTGGAGAGAAAACCTGCAGATGTGTCTGTATAGAGAGCAGGGGGAAAAACCTGCAAATGTGTCTGTATAGAGAGCAGAGGGAAAAACCTGGAGATGTGTATTTATAGAGAACAGAGGGAAAAACTTGCAGATGTGTCTATATAGAGAGCGGAGGGGAAAACCTGCAGATGTGTCTTTATAGAGAGTGGAGGGAAAAACCTGCAGATGTGTCTTTTTAAAGAGTGGAGAGAAAACCTGCAGATGTGTCTGTATAGAGAGCGGAGAGAAAAACCTGCAGATGTGTCTTTATAGAGAGCAGAGGGAAAAACCTGCAGATGTGTCTTTATAGAGAGCGGAGGGGAAAACCTGCAGATGTGTCTATATAGAGAGCGGAGGAGAAAACCTGCAGATGTGTCTTTATAGAGAGCAGAGGGAAAAACCTGCAGATGTGTCTTTATAGAGAGCGGAGGAAAAAACCTGCACAGATGTGTCTTTATAGAGAGCAGAGGGAAAAACCTGCAGATGTGTCTTTATAGAGAGCGGAGGAAAAAACCTGCAGATGTGTCTGTATAGAGAGTGGAGGGGAAAACCTGCAGATGTGTCTTCATAGAGAGCGAAGGGAAAAACCTGCAGATGTGTCTGTATAGAGAGTGAAGGGGAAAACCTACAGATGTGTCTTTATAGAGAGCGGATGGAAAAACCTGCAGATGTGTCTTTATAGAGAGCAGAGGGAAAAACCTGCTGACGTGTCTTTATAGAGAGCGGAGGGAAAAACCTGCAGACGTGTCTTTATAGAGAGCGGAGGGAAAAACCTGCAGATGTGTCTTTATAGAGAGCAGAGGGAAAAACCTGCAGATGTGTCTTTATAGAGAGCGGAGGGAAACATCTGGTTTCAACTGTGTGTTGCAAATTTTTTTTGCTTTTCTTTTTGCTTTTGTTAATAGGTTTTATTTGTTGTTTGATTTGTGTTTAATTGACATTTTGTGCATCTTTCTTTCTCCTTTATTTTTGCATTTTTTTGTAACTGCTTTCACCTTTGTTTTATTTCCTCTGTGTCTTGGAGGAAATATTTTTTCTGTGAGAGTTGCTGAACTTGAAATTTCGGCAGGTGTTAATCTTCTCTGCTGCAGAATGAACTGGTCTGTAGCCTCGAGGATAGTAATCTGAATTATAAATATTATTACCTTTAGTTATCTAAACTTTTTTTTATTTTTGCTATTATTTTTTTTATTTTTTTAAGGATGAATCCTATCAACTTCTCAGTGAATAAAAAAAAAATAGATCTTTCAATTTTCACTTGTGTTTTCAGTATTTTTTTTTCTTTTTTTAATATGACAATTATCCATTATAGCTTTGGGGGCCATGTTTGAGAAAAAAAAAATAAAAACAGAGACATTCTTCAATTCTAATCAGAGATACAAATCAAATTCAACATAGCAAATCATATTTTGTAAAAAAAAAAACAAAAAAAACTTGGGGAGCTCACTGATGGTTTCCCAGTTGCATCCGAGTGCGGTTCGATTTTCTTCACTGGCCGATAGACTTGCATTGCCGAACTTGATCCAACACTTGGATCACAATCAGACATGTCTCCATGATGTTCCGCTTTTGAACAGTCCATGAAAAATCACGAAGTGTTTATGATATGGAATAAGTAGAAAATTCTTGTTTTTTACTTGGTTTTGTTTTTTGCTCGTGTTAATTACACACTTTTATTTATCACACGAGTTGCATAATGAATAGAGAATATCGTCCAGACATTGACGAGGTCAGAAATAATGATTTTTACTTGAAATAATAATTTTCCCTTCACACTTTGCTTTCGGCACAGAATGCTCCTTTGCAGCAATTCCAGCTTTGCAGAGCTTTGGCATTCTAGCTGTTAATTTGCGGGGGTAATCTGGAGATATTTCACCCCATGCTCACCCCCTGCCACAAGTTGGATTGGCTTGATGGGCACTTTTTGCACCATAAGGTCAAGCTGCTCCCACAACTGCTCTATAGGGTTGAGGTCTGGTGACTGGGCGGCCACTCCATTACAGATAGAATACCAGCTGCCGGCTTCTTCCCTAAATAGTTCATGCATAATTTGGAGGTTGCTTTGGGTCATTGTCCTGTTGTAGGATGAAATTGGCTCCAATCAAGCGCTGTCCACAGGGTATGGCATGGCGTTGTAAAATGTAGTGATAGCCTTCCTTTTTCAAAATCCCTTTTACCTTGTACAAATCTCCCACTTTACCAGCACCAAAGCAACCCCAGACCATCACATTACCTCCACCATGCTTGACAGATGGCATCCGACACTCTTCCAGCATCTTTTCAGTAGTTCTGCGTCTCACAAATGTTCTTCTGTGTGATCCAAACATCTCAAACTTCGATTCGTCTGCCCATAACACTTTTTTCATATCTTCCTCTGTCCAATGTCTGTGTTCTTTTGCCCATATTAATCTTTTCCTTTTATTAGCCAGTATCAGATATGGCTTTTTCTTTGCCACTCTGCTCTGAAGGCCGGCATCCCGGAGTCGCCTCTTCACTGTAGACGTTATGCGGGTACTATGTAATGAAGCTGCCAGTTGAGGACCTGTGAGGCGTGGATTTCTCACACTAGAGACTGTAATGTACTTGTCTTGTTGCTCAGTTGTGCAGCGCGGCCTCCCACTTCTCTTTCTACTCTGGTTACAGCCTGTTTGTGCTCTCCTCTGAAGGGAGTAGTACACACTGTTGTAGGAAATCTTCAGTTTCTTGGCAATTTCTCGCATGGAATATCCTTCATTTCTAAGAACAAGAATAGACTGTCGAGTTTCACATGAAAGTTCTCTTTTTCTGGCCATTTTGAGAGTTTAATGGAACCAACAAATGTAATGCTCCAGATTCTCAACTAGCTCAATGGAAGGTCAGTTTTATAGCTTCTCTAATCAGCAAAACTGTTTTCAGCTGTGCTAGCATACTTGCACAAGGGGTTTCAAAGGATTTCTAGACATCCATTAGCCTTCTAACACAGTTAGCAAACACAATGGACCATTAGAACTGGAGTGATGGTTGGTGGAAATGGGTCTCTATACACCTATGTAGATATTGAATTAAAAAACAGACGTTCGCAGCTAGAATAGTCATTTACCACATTACAATGTATAGAGGGGATTTCTGCTGCTTCATTTAATGTTATCTTCATTGGAAAAAATGTGCTTTTCTTTCAAAAATAAGGAAATATCTAAGTGACCCTAAACTTTTGAACTGTAGTGTATATATATATATTGATCCTGCAAAAATTAAGAGACCGCTGCAAAATTGTCAGTTTTTCTGATTTTTCTCTTTATATTTTTGAGTAAAATGTAAATTGTTCTTTTATTCTATAAACTACTGACAGCATCTCAGAATTTCCAAGTAATAACTTTTGTTTTCTGAAAATGAGAAATGGTCAAAATAACAGAACAATGCAGATAATGCAAAGAAAAGAAGATCATAATCATTTAGAAACAACAATACTAATAATGTTTTACCTCAGGAAGATTCAGAAATCAATATTTTGTGGAATAACCATGATGTGTATTCACAGCTTTCATGCGTGTTGGCTGCTTTCCACCAGTCTGTCACTCTGCTTTTGGGTGACCTTATGCCACTCCGGGTGCAAAATTGTAAGCTGTTCTTCTTTGCTTGATGGCGTGTGACTATCCATCTTCCTCTTGATTACATTCCAGAGGTTTTCAATGGGGTTCAGGTCTGGAGATTGGGCTGGCCATGACAGGGTTTTGATGTGGTGGTTCTTCATCCACACATCGATTGACCTAGTTGTGTGGCATGGTGCATTGTCCTGCTGGAAAAACCAGTCCTCAGAGTTGGGGAACATTGCCTGAGCAGAAGGAAGCCACTGTTTTTCCAGGATAACCTTGTATGTGGCTTGATTTATACGTCCTTCGCAAAGATTAACCTGCCCAATTCCAGCCTTGCTGAAACCTCCCCAGATCATCACCGATCCTCCACCAACTTCCACAGTGGATGCAAACCACTGTGGCTTATACGCCTCTCCAGGACTCTGTCTAACCACCAGGTGTTGGGCAAAGCTGAAAATTAGACTCATCAGAGAAGATTACCTTACTCCAGTCCTCCATGTTCCAATCCTTATGGTCTTTGGCAGACTCCAGCCTGGCTCTCCTTTGCTTCTCATTGATGAAATGCATTTTTCTAGCTTCATATAACTTTAGTCCTGCTTCTAGGAGCCTGGTACTAGCTGTTCTTGCTGTGCACTTCACCCCAGCTGCCATTTGCCATTCATTTTGTAGGTCCCTTGATGTCCTCCTGCGGTTGCTGAGTGACATTCCAATAAGATGATGGTCATCCCGGTCAGTGAGAGTCGCTTTCGCCCTCTGCTGGTCTGTACTCTGGTTGGAATTCAACTGACACTGGAATAGAATGGCTGTCACACATGTAGAGAGGCTAATTTTTTAAATCTGTGCAGTGGTCTCTTAATTTTTGCCAGAGCTGTATGTATATATATATATATATATATATATATAAAAGCTGAATGTGTGTATGTGTGTATGTCCGGGATTGGCATCTGCACCGTCGCAGCTACAGCCACAAAATTTTGCACACTCACACTTCTGGACCCCGAGAGCGTCATAGGCTATGTTTTGAGGGGAAATTTTAACCTCGCGCTTTACAATTATTCGCCAAAAAACCTGCCTCCGTTAAAGCGAATGGAGCTGGGAGCCACAGTGCAGCCAGAACTTCAGAAGAATGCGCAGCCACGCCCTTATATGGAATGTTGGCATGTCACAATGCAGCCAGGGAAAGAGACAGACACAGACAGGGAAAGAGGCAGACACAGACAGGGTAAGAAACAGACACAGACAAAAAGACAGACTGACAGGGAAAGAGACAGAAAGGGAAAGAGAGGGAAAGAGACAGACTGGGTAATAGACAGACAAAGACAGGTAAAGAGACAGACAAAGAGACAGACACAGGGAAAGAGACAGACAGGGAAAGGGAGGGAAAGAGACAGACAAGGAAAGAGAGGGAAAGAGACAGACAGGGAAAGTGACAGAGATAGATAGACAGACAAGGAAAGAGATAGATAGACAGACAGACAGGGAAAGAGATTGAGACAGACGGAGAAAGAGACAGAGACAGTCGGAGACAGACAGGGTAAGAGACAGACAGACAAAGAGACAGACTGACAGGGAAAGAGACAGACACAGACAAAGAGACAGAGACAGACACAGGGAAACAGACAGACAGGAAAAGAAAGGGAAAGAGACAGACAGGGAAAGAGACAGAGGGAAAAAGACATACAGGAAAAGAGACAGACAGGGAAAGAGACAGACAGGGAAAGTGACAGATATAGATAGACAGACAGGGAAAGAGATAGATAGACAGGGAAAGAGATTGAGACAGACGGAGAAAGAGACAGACTGTCAGCGACAGACAGGGAAAGAGACAGAGATACAAAGAGAGAGAGAGAGACAGAGAGATATATACAGAGGGGGAGACAGACAGAGAATTGGAGAGAAACAGAGAGACAGTTATTATTATTATTTATTATTATAGCGCCATTTATTCCATGGCGCTTTACAAGTGAAAGGGTATACGTACAACAATCATTAACAGTACATAACAGACTGGTACAGGAGGAGAGAGGACCCTGCCCGCGAGGGCTCACAGTCTACAGGGAATGGGTGATGGTACGATAGGTGAGGACAGAGCTGGTTGCGCAGTGGTCTACTGGACTGAGGGCTATTGTAGGTTGTAGGCTTGTTGGAAGAGGTGGGTCTTGAGGTTCCTCTTGAAGCTTTCTACGGTAGGGGAGAGTCTGATGTGCTGAGGTAGAGCGTTCCAGAGTATGGGGGATGCACGGGAGAAATCTTGTACGCGATTGTGGGAAGAGGAGATAAGGGAGGAGCAGAGAAGGAGATCTTGTGAGGATCTGAGGTTGCGTGCAGGTAGGTACCGGGAGACTAGGTCACAGATGTAGGGAGGAGACAGGTTGTGCATGGCTTTGTATGTCATGGTTAGTGTTTTGAACTGGAGTCGTTGGGTGATGGGAAGCCAGTGAAGGGATTGGCAGAGTGGCGAGGCTGGGGAGTAGCGAGGGGAGAGGTGGATTAAGCGGGCCGCAGAGTTTAGGATAGATTGGAGGGGTGCAAGAGTGTTGGAAGGGAGGCCAGAGAGCAGGAGGTTGCAGTAGTCGAGGCGGGAGATGCACTAATGTTTTTGCTGATTCTTGGTTAAGGAAAGCACGGACCTGGGAGATGTTTTTGAGTTGTAATCGGCATGAGGTGAAGAGGGCTTGGATGTGTGGCTTGAAGGATAGAGCAGAGTCGAGGGTCACTCCAAGGCAACGAGCTTGTGAGACTGGGGAGAGTAAGCAGCCATCGAGTTTGATGGAAAGGCTTGTTGGTGGAGATGAGTGAGGAGGAGGAAAGACAATGAATTCTGTTTTGTCCATGTTAAGTTAGTCTATATAGTCTATATGATAGTCTATTAAGTTACTATCCCTGGTGTTAATACATCCAATTTTGCTAACAACAGTTATTAACCCGGGCGAAGCCGGGTAGTACAGCTAGTGTGTTATATAGAAGCATAGTGAGGTCAAGGTCCAGAGTCAGAATAACTGGATGGTAGAGAATCAAACCAAGGCAAAATTAATGGTCAAACAAAGTAATTGGTCAGGTAGCAAAAGATCAATTCCCAGAGCACATACAGTGCCTACAAGTAGTCTTCAACCCCCTGCAGATTTAGCAGGTTTGATAAGATGCAAATAAGTTAGAGCCTGCAAACTTCAAACAAGAGCAGGATTTATTAACAGATGCATAAATCTTACAAACCAACAAGTTATGTTACTCAGTTAAATTTTAATAAATTTTCAACATAAAAATGTGGGTCAATTATTATTCAACCCCTAGGTTTAATATTTTGTGGAATAACCCTTGTTTGCAATTACAGCTAATAATCGTCTTTTATAAGACCTGATCAGGCCGGCACAGGTCTCTGGAGTTATCTTGGCCCACTCCTCCATGCAGATCTTCTCCAAGTTATCTAGGTTCTTTGGGTGTCTCATGTGGACTTTAATCTTGAGCTCCTTCCACAAGTTTTCAATTGGGTTAAGGTCAGGAGACTGACTAGGCCACTGCAACACCTTGATTTTTTCCCTCTTAAACCAGGCCTTGGTTTTCTTGGCTGTGTGCTTTGGGTCGTTGTCTTGTTGGAAGATGAAATGACGACCCATCTTAAGATCCTTGATGGAGGAGCGGAGGTTCTTGGCCAAAATCTCCAGGTAGGCCGTGCTACCCATCTTCCCATGGATGCGGACCAGATGGCCAGGCCCCTTGGCTGAGAAACAGCCCCACAGCATGATGCTGCCACCACCATGCTTGACTGTAGGGATGGTATTCTTGGGTCGAATGCAGTGCCATCCAGTCTCCAAACGTCACGTGTGTGGTTGGCACCAAAGATCTCGATCTTGGTCTCATCAGACCAGAGAACCTTAAACCAGTCTGTTTCAGAGTCCTCCAAGTGATCATGAGCAAACTGTAGACGAGCCTTGACATGACACTTTGAAAGTAAAGGTACCTTACGGGCTCGTCTGGAACGGAGACCATTGCGGTGGAGTACGTTACTTATGGTATTGGCTGAAACCAATGTCCCCACTGCCATGAGATCTTCCCGAAGCTCCTTCCTTGTTGTCCTTGGGTTAGCCTTGACTCTTCGGACAAGCCTGGCCTCGGCACGGGTGGAAACTTTCAAAGGATGTCCAGGCCGTGGAAGGCTAACAGTAGTTCCATAAGCCTTCCACTTCCGGATGATGCTCCCAACAGTGGAGACAGGTAGGCCCAACTCCTTGGAAAGGGTTTTGTACCCCTTGCCAGCCTTGTGACCCTCCATGATCTTGTCTCTGATGGCCTTGGAATGCTCCTTTGTCTTTCCCATGTTGACCAAGTATGAGTGCTGTTCACAAGTTTGGGGAGGGTCTTAATTAGTCAGAAAAGGCTGGAAAAAGAGATAATTAATCCAAACATGTGAAGCTCATTGTTCTTTGTGCCTGAAATACTTCTTAATACTTTAGGGGACCCAAACAGAATTCTGGTGGATTGAGGGGTTGAATGATAAATGACCCTCTGAATAAACATTTCACAATTTAAAAAAAAAAAAAAAAAAAAAAAAAAAAGAAATAACATTCTTTTTTGCTGCAGTGCATTTCACACTTCCAGGCTGATCTACAGTCCAAATGTCACAATGCCAAGTTAATTCCGAATGTGTAAACCTGATAAATCTGCAGGGGGTTGAATACTACTTGTAGGCACTGTATAACTGAGGCCAACAATCACCACTGAGCAGAAGGCTAAGACTGGCAGTGCTCTTGGATAAACTGCTGAGCTAAATAGTTGGGCAATTACCAGGAACAAGAAACACCTGTAGAAACCCAACACCTCCCAGTATGAGGTTGAATAACTCAGGGGCAGTAACATCATTGGTGCAGCCTGTGGAGCTGCACAGGGGTCCGAGAGGTTGGGGGGGCAAATTACTACCTCCAAAGCAGCAGAATTGTGCATTTTGATGAGCTTGAAAGCTGCAAATGGCCCATATATTGTTCCTTTTCTGTCTGTATCCACCAGTGGGATGACTGAGTTGTCCCTCACCCAGTTGACTGCTCAGCACGCCCTGATCACTGACTGGAGGAATCTTGACAATTTTGGTCTGTTGACCAAGATGTCCATCTTTTAATGCCTGAACCAAAGCTCGTATAATATAAAGCTGAATGTGTGTATGTATGTGTGTGTGTACGTATTTATGTATGTCCGGGATTGGCATCTGCACCATCGCAGCTACAGCCACAAAATTTTGCACACTCACACTTCTGGACCCCGAGAGCGTCATAGGCTATGTTTTGAGGGGAAATTTTTACCCTCCGCTTTACAGTTATTCACCAAAAAACCTGCCTCCATTAAAGCGAATGGAGCTGGGAGCCACAGTGCAGCCAGAACTTCAGAAGAATGCGCAGCCACGCCCTTATATGGAATGTTGGCATGTCACAATGCAGCCAGGGAAAGAGACAGACACAGACAGGGAAAGAGGCAGACACAGACAGGGTAAGAAACAGACACAGACAAAAAGACAGACTGACAGGGAAAGAGACAGAAAGGGAAAGAGAGGGAAAGAGACAGACTGGGTAATAGACAGACAAAGACAGGTAAAGAGACAGACAAAGAGACAGACACAGGGAAAGAGACAGACAGGGAAAGGGAGGGAAAGAGACAGACAAGGAAAGAGAGGGAAAGAGACAGACAGGGAAAGTGACAGAGATAGATAGACAGACAAGGAAAGAGATAGATAGACAGACAGGGAAAGAGATTGAGACAGACGGAGAAAGAGACAGAGACAGTCGGAGACAGACAGGGAAAGAGACAGACAGACAAAGAGATAGAGAGAGAGACAGAGAGATATATACAGAGGGGGAGACAGACAGAGAATGGGAGAGAAACAGAGAGACAGTTACTATCCTGGGCAGCGCCGGGTGCTACAGCTATCTAATATATAAAGCTGAATGTGTGTATGTATGTATGTATGTATGTGTGTATGTATGTATGTGTGTGTGTATGTATGTATGTATGTCATGACATAGTTTTGTCCTACGGCTGGTCCTCTTTGTGCTGTGGAGGTACCTCCTTTTTATATGGACGGTGCACGTGCCCGGACAGCGACTTTTCAACTGCGTTCGGGCAACTGCACCCAGAGTACTCTTGGGTTTGTTTTTTTGTTATCTATGCAGTGATCTCTGGTTCTCAATTTTAATAGTGGCTTCTTTTGGTTTTCTAGCTTATATTGACCCATCCCCTGTCATTCCCAGCCCTCATCCCCCCCCGCCTTTATTCCCACCGGGACATACACTATGGAAGGAGATCGAACTCTTCTTACAAGCTTATTTTGAACATGGACTCCACGACACCGGACTTACTAACAGCATGCATTGTAGCTCGCTTTTAACTATATCTACGATTGTTTTATATTTCTGTATGCCTATATGTACATTTCATGCATATATCATATTATGTTAAGAGCTCTTAGCATGTCAGTATTATGTTTTTGTGGCTTCAGCCATGCTTGTTGTTTCTTTTCCATTCCTCCTCCCCTACTGTTATATGTCCCGCTCCTAATATCTTCACATCTCTTACCCCGTCCCCTGCAAGCCGCGGTAAAATCCTGGCTTTTGCCTCTTTTCTTTGCTAGTCTGCAGGGTCATCGCAGTTCATCTGCTGAATGGGCGTGAGCTCTTTTTCTTACCCTACTTGGAGTGGGTTGGCTCTGTGACGCGTCAGCTGGAAGCATCTGCCTTCTGGGCGTGACCGCGGTGGCGTCCTTAGCAGCGGAGAACCGGAAGTGTTGGTGACGTCACAGGAAGTTTTCTTCCATCCGGTCTCCGCTGTTGACGCTTCACCGCGGCGCGACCCTGCGTGCTATTCACCTGGACGCACTGATGAGGGGGCGTTTTAATGGGGCTTGGTATCCCTTATAAGGCCAACACTATGCACTAGTTTTATCTGTCCCCCGACGAAGCACATCCAGCGAAACACATGTTGGGACGCCGGTCCCCACGTGCTACCCCGGCCCTCTGGTGATCTGTCCTCCTGGTAGGTGTATTCCCCCCTAGGATATACTTTGAACCACCTTGGTTCATTAAGCTATTTCTGCATTCTTGCATTTCTGGGCTATCATCTACTTGGTGGTTATTTAACCCTGGGAAGGTTTTTCAGATCCCTTGGAGACTTGTTCTCCCTTATTTGTTTCCGGGACACGTGGGGTGTCTCCCCTCTTGCACCTCTTCTACTTGGTCCTTCTCTCTATGTCTTTTGTTATATGTTTTGATATACCCTACAGCATTATAAAAATAAAATGTTTTATACAGTTAGGTCCAGAAATATTTGGACAGTGACACAATTTTCGCGAGTTGGGCTCTGCATGCCACCACATTGGATTTGAAATGAAATCTCTACAACAGAATTCAAGTGCAGATTGTAACGTTTAATTTGAAGGTTTGAACAAAAATATCTGATAGAAATTGTAGGAATTGTACACATTTCTTTACTAACACTCCACATTTTAGGAGGTCAAAAGTAATTGGACAAATAAACCAAACCCAAACAAAATATTTTTATTTTCAATATTTTGTTGCAAATCCTTTGGAGGCAATCACTGCCTTAAGTCTGGAACCCATGGACATCACCAAACGCTGGGTTTCCTCCTTCTTAATGCTTTGCCAGGCCTTTACAGCCGCAGCCTTCAGGTCTTGCTTGTTTGTGCGTCTTTCCGTCTTAAGTCTGGATTTGAGCAAGTGAAATGCATGCTCAATTGGGTTAAGATCTGGTGACTGACTTGGCCATTGCAGAATGTTCCACTTTTTTGCACTCATGAACTCCTGGGTAGCTTTGGCTGTATGTTTGGGGTCATTGTCCATCTGTACTATGAAGCGCCGTCCGATCAACTTTGCGGCATTTGGCTGAATCTGGGCTGAAAGTATATCCCGGTACACTTCAGAATTCATCCGGCTACTCTTGTCTGCTGTTATGTCATCAATAAACACAAGTGACCCAGTGCCATTGAAAGCCATGCATGCCCATGCCATCACGTTGCCTCCACCATGTTTTACAGAGGATGTGGTGTGCCTTGGATCATGTGCCGTTCCCTTTCTTCTCCAAACTTTTTTCTTCCCATCATTCTGGTACAGGTTGATCTTTGTCTCATTTGTCCATAGAATACTTTTCCAGAACTGAGCTGGCTTCATGAGGTGTTTTTCAGCAAATGTAACTCTGGCCTGTCTATTTTTGTAATTGATGAATGGTTTGCATCTAGATGTGAACCCTTTGTATTTACTTTCATGGAGTCTTCTCTTTACTGTTGACTTAGAGACAGATACACCTACTTCACTGAGAGTGTTCTGGACTTCAGTTGATGTTGTGAACGGGTTCTTCTTCACCAAAGAAAGTATGCGGCGATCATCCACCACTGTTCATCCGTGGACGCCCAGGCCTTTTTGAGTTCCCAAGCTCACCAGTCAATTCCTTTTTTCTCAGAATGTACCCGACTGTTGATTTTGCTACTCCAAGCATGTCTGCTATCTCTCTGATGGATTTTTTCTTTTTTTTCTGCCTCAGGATGTTCTGCTTCACCTCAATTGAGAGTTCCTTAGACCGCATGTTGTCTGGTCACAGCAACAGCTTCCAAATGCAAAACCACACACCTGTAATCAACCCCAGACCTTTTAACTACTTCATTGATTACAGGTTAACGAGGGAGACGCCTTCAGAGTTAATTGCAGCCCTTAGAGTCCCTTGTCCAATTACTTTTGGTCCCTTTAAAAAGAGGAGGCTATGCATTACAGAGCTATGATTCCTAAACCCTTTCTCCGATTTGGATGTGAAAACTCTCATATTGCAGCTGGGAGTGTGCACTTTCAGCCCATATTATATATATAATTGTATTTCTGAACATGTTTTTGTAAACAGCTAAAATAACAAAACTTGTGTCACTGTCCAAATTTTTCTGGACCTAACTGTACATTTATAATTGTGGCTTGTCTGGGTGTCTCTGTCACTGGGCAAATTTAAAGACTCTCTTGCTTTGGTTTACTGTCAATTTGAGTTGTTGCCTTAATACATTTCTTATGTGTTCCCTTTATGTTTTTATATATATATATATATATATATATATATATTGTGAGGCAGTGACAGGGGTAATATTTGAAGACCGCTATGTGTCCCCCAGAATGTGTCTGGAAACCCTCTGAGTTTGCTATAGCTATTACTGGGAGTATAGCGCAAAGGGTAACAGGGAGACAGATCCCTCCTCCCAGTCCAGGTTTTGTAGCAATCCTCATGTCCGGCATTTTCGTTTAAAATCATGCAGAGCACAGCAGGGTGTGTCTCAGTTGAGAGCCAGGCTAGGTGAAGCTAACAGATGCCGTGTGAGCTAGGCTGGCTCTGTGTGGAGTGAACACAGGCCAAGAGTGTGAGCCTAGGAGAACCTTACACAGATCCCTGCGGTTAACGGGGTCCTAAGGTAACAAGACTTTTTGATGCAAAGAATTTGTCTATATGCACCGGCTGTGATCCGGAAGAGACTTTGACAGTGGGAAATTGGATCTATTTATGCTGCAACAATAAATAGACTGTTGGTGTGAACACGCTGCTGCCTCACTGCCTCACGTTTTTGCCCAAGCAACGCTGCTACCTCACATTATGGTGGAGAATGCGGGCACTGCAGCCTGGTTGCTAAGGGCAATGGCCTAAGAGGTACTTACCCGAGGAGAAAAAAAAAAAAAAAAGGAATTGTTTTTTTTTTTTTACTGACTGTTTGCGGTGGATCGGCGGGTCCACGAAGCTTACAGGCGTTGCAGCCTGGTTGCTAGGGGCAACAACCCAGTTTTCACATGTTTATGATCAAGCCTGCAAAGTTACAGTTTAACTCAGTAGCCACCATGGAGGATCTTGTAAAGCAGCTGGCCCAGGCTAATGCTCAGCAGCAACAAACCAATGTCCAGCTCCAGCGGGCGTTCGTTCAGCAACAGGAGACAAACAGCTTGTTGGCTAAGCAGCTTTCTGCTCTGCGAGAAGCGCTCCCAGCGGTAACTCCAGGTCATCCAGTCCTTCCTGCGGCCCAGGACAGAGTAAGGGCAGCACTTACGAGGATGAGTGCAGAGGATGACCCAGAAGCCTTTCTCTCCGTGTTTGAGAGGACCACTGAGCGAGAGAGATTGTCTATCGACCGTTGGACTGATGTCGTGGCCCCGTTCTTGGTAGGTGAACCCCAAAAAGCCTACCTGGATCTCAGCACGGAGGATGCCAAGGACTATGGCACACTGAAAGGTGAGATCCTTGCACGAATGGGGGTTAACACTTATCTCCGGGCCCAACGAGTGAATCAGTGGTCCTTTGATGAGGGAAAACCTGCACGCTCACAGGCCCATATCTTACTGGACCTTGTAAAAAAATGGCTGCAGCCGGAGACCTTGAACCCCGGACAGATGATTGAGCGGGTGGTGATTGAACGGTTTGTGCGGACTTTGCCAGCCCCCATTCAACGGTGGGTGGGACAGGGGGACCCCGGTACCCTAGACCAGCTAGTGAATTTGGTGGAACGCTACACAGCTACCCAGGAGTTGGTCCGGGACTCTGCTTCACGGCGGGCACTCCGTAGGGATACACCCCCTTCACAGTTGGTAAAAGACTCCCGTCCCTCCTCGGGTGCTGCCCCGTCTTCAGCCCTGGCAGAGAGTAAACCCCAGACTAAGGTCAGCAGGAGTCCCGGTTCCCCAAAGTCAGACACCCGAAACAGGGACACCTCTGCTGTTATGTGCTGGCGGTGCCATCAGCTCGGGCATGTGATGGCACAGTGCCCACTCACATCAGAACCCATGGACTGCCGGTACGCTCGCCGGGTATCAATGTATGCCCATACTGTTTGTACCGTAAGCACTGTTACTATGGGGGAGGAGCCCCATCTCTGCAAAGTACGTGTTAATGGCTATACAGCAGAGGCTTTGTTGGACTCAGGAAGTTTAGTGACTCTTGTACATGCCTCCTTGGTCTCTGGGGAAAACCCTACGGGACATAAAGTAGGGGTACTTTGTATTCATGGAGACCTACGTGAATACCCTATGGAAAGGGTCACCATTGCTACCTCGTGTGGAGAGGTACAACATGAAGTGGGGGTGATGAAAAGACTTCCATATGCTGTTATTTTGGGAAGAGACTTGCCCCTGTTCTGGACATTATGTGGGAGGCGACCTAGCCCTCCGAGGTGTATGATTGAACCAGGCCCTGAGCCGGACGATCCCGACTCAGGGATACCTGCTGTAGGGGTCACCAGTATAGGGACAGAGTGTAACCCTGCCAGGTTCCCCCTAGAGGTAATGGCAGGAGAGGTTGAGCCACCCGAGGCAATCCTGGAGTTGAACGTGTCTCCAGATAATTTCGGAACAGCACAGCTCCGGGACCCCACATTGGCTCCTGGACATGAAAATGTACAGGTAATTGATGGGGTACCCCAGCGGCCTGGTGCCAGGCTGGAAACTCCATACATGGCTCTAAAGCGAGAGTTGCTCTATCGGGTTGATACAATCCGGGGGGATATAGTGGAACAGTTGGTGGTCCCTCAGCCGTACCGCCGTCAGACCTTGGAATTGGCTCATAACCACCTAATGAGTGGGCACCTAGGTGAAGAGAAAACGCGGGAACGCATGTTTCAGCGGTTTTACTGGCCAGGGGTCGGCGCAGAAATTAAGAGGTTCTGTGAGTCCTGCCCAGTTTGTCAGTTGACCGCACCAACGCACCGTTTCCGTAGTCCTCTGATACCTTTACCCATTATAGAGGTGCCTTTTGAGCGGATTGCTATGGATCTGATCGGACCCATTGTAAAATACTACGTCGCACCTCGGCGAGGCTTATTGCTCGGGAGTTGTTTGCTATGTTCTGTCGCGTGGGGTTACCCAAAGAAATCCTGACCGATCAGGGCACTCCCTTTATGTCTAAAATTACAAAGGAACTGTGCAAACTCCTCCAGATCAAGCAGCTACGCACGTCGGTGTACCATCCCCAGACTGATTGTGTAGTGGAACGTTTTAATAAAACTCTAAAGGCTATGTTGAAAAAGGTGGTCTCCAAAGAGGGGAAAGATTGGGACATGTTATTGCCCTATTTAATGTTCGCTATCCGCGAGGTCCCACAATCTTCCACCGGGTTCTCGCCATTTGAGTTACTGTATGGCAGACATCCGCGGGGACTGATGGATATAGTTAAGGAAACTTGGGAACAGGAGCCCACCCCTCACAAAAGCACAGTGGAATACGTTATGGGTATGCAGGATCGTATCACGGCAATAATTCCCATTGTTAAAGAGCATTTGCTGGATGCTCAGGCAGCCCAAAGTACTCAGTATAATAGAAAGGCCTCCATCAGGTCTTTTAAACCGGGAGATTGTGTCTTAGTCCTAATACCTACTGCAGAAAGTAAGTTCTTAGCCAAATGGCAAGGTCCCTATGAGATCCGGGAGAAAGTGGGAGAAGTAAACTATAAAGTGTATCAGCCAGGTAGAAGAAAACCAGAGCAAATCTACCATGTAAACCTGCTGAAGGTGTGGAAAGACAGGGAATGTATGGTGGCTGACGTAACGTTGGACCTAACCTTTTCAGGTGCCTTGACAACAACAAAGGAGGAGTCCCCTGATGATGAATTGGGAGTAAGGATAGGGGATTCTCTCTCAAAACAGCAGAGACGGGAGTCTCGGAGATTAGTGCAGCGGAATACGGATGTGTTCTCAAGCCTACCCGGCCGAACAACCGTAATCCACCATGATATTGTCACCGAGCCTCAAGTAAGGGTACGCCTGAGGCCATACCGGGTACCAGAGGCTCGTAGGCAAGCCATTGCGGAGGAGGTAAAAAAGATGCTCCAACTAGGGGTTATTGAAAAATCCACGAGCGAATGGGCCAGTCCCATTGTACTGATCCCGAAACCAGACGGTTCTTTAAGATTCTGTAATGACTTCCGAAAGTTAAATGAGGTATCGAAGTTTGATATGTATCCCATGCCCAGGGTCGACGAGCTGATAGAGAGACTGGGACGGGCCCAGTACTTAACGACTCTCGATCTCACTAAAGGTTACTGGCAGGTGCCGCTGACAGAGGCGGCAAAAGAAAAGACCGCTTTTGTCACGCCAGGGGGGCTCTATCACTATGTCGTCTTGCCATTTGGTTTACATGGGGCTTCGGCCATGTTTCAGAGATTAATGGACATAGTGTTAGAACCCCATCAACCATATGCCTCCGCATATTTGGATGACATCATCATCTATAGCAGTGACTGGAGCACCCACTTATCTCAGGTACAAGCGGTAGTGGATTCGCTCAGAGCTGCTGGTCTGACGGCAAATCCAAGCAAATGTGCTATGGGTCTCAAAGAAGCCCGTTACTTGGGGTATGTGATAGGCCAAGGGGTTATCAAGCCACAAGTAAACAAAATCGAAGCCATTCAAAACTGGCCTCGTCCCCTTACCACAAAACAGGTAAGAGCCTTTCTGGGTATAATGGGGTATTACCGACGATTCATACCCAATTTTGTTGGACGGTCGGCGCCTTTGTCCGATCTTTTAAAAGGGAAGAAGTCGGTCATGGTCCACTGGACTACACAAGCAGAGGAAGCCTTTCAGGTGCTAAAGGTAGTCCTATGTGGTCAGCCTGTCCTTGTCAACCCTGACTTTCAAAAGGATTTTATAGTACAGGCAGATGCCTCTGAGGTGGGTCTGGGTGCAGTTCTGTCCCAGGAGGTAGATGGAGAAGAGCACCCGGTCACCTATTTGAGTAGAAAACTCACCCCGGCAGAGAAGAACTATAGCATAGTGGAGAAGGAGTGCCTGGCCATAAAATGGGCTCTGGAATCCCTACGCTACTACCTGCTGGGGCGACACTTTCGCCTGGTGACAGACCACTCCCCTTTGGTCTGGATGAGGAATGCTAAGGAGAGAAATGCTAGAGTCACCAGGTGGTTTCTCTCCTTGCAGAACATTCACTTTTCTGTGGAACACCGGGCTGGTAGGTTGCAGGGCAATGCGGATGCCCTGTCCAGAGGTCCCTGTATGTTGGCGAATGTTCAACCCCGCCCGTTTGAACTGAGGGGGAGATATGTGAGGCAGTGACAGGGGTAATATTTGAAGACCGCTATGTGTCCCCCAGAATGTGTCTGGAAACCCTCTGAGTTTGCTATAGCTATTACTGGGAGTATAGCACAAAGGGTAACAGGGAGACAGATCCCTCCTCCCAGTCCAGGTTTTGTAGCAATCCTCATGTCCGGCATTTTCATTTAAAATCATGCAGAGCACAGCAGGGTGTGTCTCAGTTGAGAGCCAGGCTTGGTGAAGCTAACACATGCCGTGTGAGCTGGGCTGGCTCTGTGTGGAGTGAACACAGGCCAAGAGTGTGAGCCTAGGAGAACCTTACACAGATCCCTGCGGTTAACGGGGTCCTAAGGTAACAAGACTTTTTGATGCAAAGAATTTGTCTATATGCACCGGCTGTGATCCGGAAGAGTCTTTGACAGTGGGAAATGGGATCTATTTATGCTGCAACAATAAATAGACTGTTGGTGTGAACACGCTGCTGCCTCACTGCCTCACGTTTTTGCCCAAGCAACGCTGCTACCTCACATTATATATATACTAGAAGGTGGCCCGATTCTAACGCATCGGGTATTCTAGAATTTATTGTGTAGTTAATGTATGATTTTTGTTATATATATCGATGTTGTTGTGTGTCGTTGCCAGTGTTTGTGTAGGGCGCTGTACATGTTCTGGGTGTTGTCTGGGTGTGGCGGGGGGTGAGAGTGGTGTTGTATGTGTGTTGCGTGTGTTGCGTTGTTTGTGGAGCGCTGTGTCTGTAGCGTTGTGTGTGTGTGTGTGTGTGTGTTGCGCGGTTTGTGTGGGTGTGGTGTGTTTTGGGGGGAGGTATGTTTTGTGCAATGTGTGTGTGTTGCGCGGTATGTGCGTATATTTGAGTATGCCGCGGTGTTTGTGTTTTGGGTGTTGTGTGTGTGCGGCGTTGTCTGTGTGTGTGGGTGTCTGTGTAGGGCGGTGTTTGTGGTTCCCAGTGTGTGTGTGGTGTGTTGTGCGGTGCGCGTGTGGCGGTGTGTGTGTCTTTTGGGGGGAGGTGTGCACCCCCATCGTGCTCCATCCCCCATGCTGCGCACCCCCCATCGTGCTCCATCCCCCATGCTGTGCACCCCCCATCATGCTCCATCCCCCATGCTGCGCACCCCCCATCGTGCTCCATCCCCCATGCTGCGCACCCCCATCGTGCTCCATCCCCCATGCTGCGCACTCCCCATTGTGCTCCATCCTCCATGCTGCGCAGTCCCCATCGTGCTCCATCCCCCATGCTGCGCATTCCCCATCGTGCTCCATCCCCCATGCTGCGCACTCCTAAACGTGCTCCGTCCCCCATGCTGCGCACCCCCCATCGTGCTCCATCCCCCATGCTGCGTACCCCCCATCGTGCTCCATCCCCCATGCTGCGCACCCCCCATCGTGCTCCATCCCCCATGCTGCGCACCCCCCATCGTGCTCCATCCCCCAGGCTGCGCACCACCCATCGTGCTCCACAGTCACACATCAGACAGTATACACGCACACATCTGATCGCATACACTCACACCACACTTCTCCCTGTGCCCTCCGGTGGGCGGTCCCGGCAGCTGCGCTCCATCCCCCATGCTGCGCACTCCCCATCGTGCTCCACAGTCACACATCAGACAGTATACACGCACACATCTAATCGCATACACTCACACTTCACTTCTCCCTGTGCCCTCCAGTGGGCGGTCCCAGCAGCTGTGCTGCACGCCGTGCTCCTCTGCCTTCTGCCGACACTCACAGATCTGATCGCATACACTCACACATCAGAACACACGCACACATCCGATCGCATACACGCACACATCCGATCGCATACATGAACACATCCGATCGCATACACGCACACACACACTGGCGATATCGCACATACGCGCTCACACACTCACAACATCCAGAGATACCACATGCTTCCGGCCATGTGATCCTCCGGCATGTCCTGGAAGGTCACTGCACGCACAGTATCGCCGCCGAAAAGTAAGCGATATCACTGGATGTTGTGAGTGTGTGGATGCGATCTGATGTGTGTGTGAGGTGTGTGTGAGAGTGAGTGTGATCTGATGTGTGTGTGTCTGTTCTTATGTGCGTGTGTGTGTGTGTTCCGCCGCTGCAGGACCTTGATGCGCTCACCTGCTCCCGGTCGGCGTCTGGTGAGTATGACTGCGGGGTCTTCTTTCTTCTGTCTTCTCTCTTCTGGGGGTGCCTATAATGAAGTGTCTTGCTGTGTCTTTAACTCTTGCACCGCTGCATGACACTTCATTATTGACCACAGCGTATGACGGCTCCCTGCACATGTGTACCGGGAGCTGGTGTACGCTGGTAACCATGATACACATCGGGTAACTAAGGGAAGCGCTTCCTATAGTTACGCGATGTTTATAATGGTTACCAGCGTACACCAGCTCCGTCACGATCCCAGCATCGCAAGGTTATGTCTGGGCTGGGGGAGTCGGGGCTTCGTTTGAATTCGGGGAAGGGGCGTGGCCGAGCGGTTGATGCGTGCGGAGGGTCGGGGCGAGCGGCCAATCCATGCGGGGGCCGGGGCCAGGCCGAGGCGAGCGGCCAATCCGTGGGGGTGGGCGGGGCCAGGCCGAGCCCGGCGACCAATCCGAAAGTTGTCACTGTAACGACACAATTTTGGAGCAAGACAGACAGAATAATTAAGCAATTATATATATATATATATATATATATAGATATTATAATATTTTTTACACAACTTATGAGTCATGTAAAAAAACCTGAATGTGTATATATATATACACACAGTACAGTCCAAAAGTTTGGACACACCTTCTCATTCAAAGAGTTTTCTTTATTTTCAGTACTCTGGAAATTGTAGATTCACATTGAAGGCATCAAAACTATGAATTAACACATGTGGAGTGAAATACTTAAAAAAGTGTGAAACAACTGAAAATATGTCTTATATTCTAGGTTCTTCAAAGTAGCCACCTTTTGCTTTGATTACTGCTTTGCACACTCTTGGCATTCTCTTGATGAGCTTCAAGAGGTAGTCACCGTAAATGGTCTTCCAACAGTCTTGAAGGAGTTCCCAGAGATGCTTAGCACTTGTTGGCTCTTTTGCCTTCACTCTGCGGTCCAGCTCACCCCAAACCATCTCGATTGGGTTCAGGTCTGGTGACTGTAGAGACCAGGTCATCTGGCGTAGCACCCCATCACTCTCCTTCTTAGTCAAATAGCCCTTACACAGCCTGGAGGTGTGTTTGGGGTCATTGTCCTGTTGAAAAATAAATGATGGTCCAACTAAACACAAACCGGATGGAATAGCACGCCGCTGCAAGATGCTGTGGTAGCTATGCTGGTTCTGTATGCCTTCAATTCTGAATAAATCCCCAACAGTGTCACCCGCAATGCACCCCCACACCCTCACACCTCCTCCTCCATGCTTCACGGTGGGAACCAGCCATGTAGAGTCCATCTGTTCACCTTTTCTACAAAGACACGGTGGTTGCATCCAAAGATCTCAAATTTGGACTCATCAGAGCAAAGCACAGATTTCCACTGGTCTAATGTCCATTCCTTGTGTTCTTTAGCCCAAACAAGTCTCCTCTGCTTGTTGCCTGTCCTTAGCAGTGGTTTCCTAGCAGCTATTTTACCATGAAGGCTGCTGCACAAAGTCTCCTCCTAACAGTTGTTCTAGAGATGAGAAGGTGTGTCCAAATTTTTCATCTGTACTGTATATACAGTATATATATATATTTATGTATATATATATATATATATATATATATATATATATATATATACATATATATAATGTTGTGTTAAAGGAAATTTTTTTACATGACATCACCCTAAGGGCTCATTCAGACATTCAAATTTTCCAAGTACTGAAGAAAAATGATGTCTTTTGGGTCAGACTAAGGCGGGCTTTGCACACTACGACATTGCAGGTGCGATGTCGGTGGGGTCAAATTGAAAATGACGCACTTTCGGCATCGCATGCGGCATCGTAGTGTGTAAAGGCTCGATGATACGATTAACGAGCGCAAAAGCGTCGTAATCGTATCATCGATGCAGCGTCGGCGTAATCCATAATTATGCTGACGCGACGGTCCGATGTTGTTCCTCGCTCCTGCGGCAGCACACATCGCTGTGTGTGAAGCCGCAGGAGCGAGGAACATCTCCTACCGGCGTCACTGCGGCTTCCGTAGGATATGCGGAAGGAAGGAGGTGGGCGGGATGTTTACATCCTGCTCATCTCCGCCCCTCCGCTCCTATTGGCCGCCTGCCGTGTGACGTCGCAGTGACGCCGCACGACCCGCCCCCTTAACAAGGAGGCGGGTCGCCGCCCAGAGCGACGGTCGCAGGACAGGTGAGTCCATGTGAAGCTGCCGTAGCGATAATGTTCGCTACGGCAGCTATCACAAGGATATCGCTGCTGCGATGGGGGCGGGGACTATCGCGCTCGGCATCGCAGCAGCGGCCTGCGATGTCGCAGCGTGCAAAGTACCCCTTAGATCACTGTCATCAGTTTTTATCATATGTGGGAAAAAAAAGGTTTTCCCCTTTCTCCATTCAGTTTGTGAAAATTGGACCACACTCGGATGTCATCTGAGTGCAGTCCTATTTTTCTCACGGACCCATAGACATGCATTGTCAGTTGTCTCAGATAAGAATTGGACTTGTGTCTGCAGATTTCAGAAGAACGCACGATCCGCCAAAGACATATGAATGTCAAAGGTACCAGTGCTAACCATGAAAAATACCAATTATTTTTTTTCCTGAAGGAGGAGAAAGATTCTCCGAAATGCGTAGATGTAAAGTCACTGCAATAATCCTCTGGATTGTTCCTTACTTCGGCAGCGCGGCATTTAACCCCCTCTAATGCGATTTATCTGGTTCCTTGTGGGGCTGCAGCAGCCGATGCGTCTAGTGCTTGTGACTGCCAAGGTGAGCCCCCTCAGCGTTGTTCTTCCATACCACCCCTCAGATAAGACCCTATTTACACTTCTTTTGTCTTCTAGTTTATTTACAAGTATATTTAATAAAATAATACTATTTAACAAATTGGGAAATTTATTAAAACGGAAAAAAGGAGCAAGAAAAAAAAAAGGACTAATATAAGATAAAAAAAAAAAATAACATGTCATGGAAGAATAATATACTGTTTTTTTTTCCAAATGAACAAATTATTTTTTTTTCTTTTAACAGTTAATATTTTTCATGTAATTTTCTGCAAATAATGTTTTATGTAACACAAATGGCAACAAATGATTATTATTTCTTCTACTGATATTGTTTTTATGTTATTTTTTTCTTTTAACTGTTAATATTTCTCAAATTATTTTCTGCAATAATGTTTTATTTAAGACAAATGGCAACAAATTATTATTATTTTTTCTGTTGATATTGTTTTTATGTTTTTTTTTCTTTTAACAGTTATTATTTTTCATGATATTTTCTGCAAATTATTTTTTATTTAAGACAAATGGCAACAAATTATTACTTTTTCTGCTATTGTTTTATGATTTTTATTTTTTTTAATAATTAATATTTCTCATGTTATTTTCTGTCAAGATTTTTTTTATTTAAGACAAATGGCAACAAATTATTATTTTTTCTGCTATTGTTTTATGATTTTTATTTCTTTTAATAATTAATATTTCTCATGTTATTTTCTGCAAATTATTTTTTATTTAAGACAAATGGCAACCAATTATTTTTTTCTGCTATTGTTTTATGATTTTTATTTCTATTAATAATTAATATTTCTCATGTTATTTTCTGCAAAGAATTTTTGATTTAATACAAATGGAAACAAAGTATTATTTTTATCTGCTGATATTCTTTTTTTTCTTTTAATAATTAATATTTCTCATTCTAGTTTCTGCAAATAATTTTTATTTAAGACAAATGGCAACAAATTATTATTTTTTTCTGCTGTTGTTTTATGATTTTTATTTCTTTTAATAATTAAAATTTATCATGTTATTTTCTGCAAAAAATGTTTTATTTAAAACAAATGGCAACCTAATTCTTATTTTTTTCTGCTGCTATTGTTTTATGTTTTTTTTAATTTTTTAACAGTTATTATTTTTCATGTTATTTCCTGCAAATAATGTTTTATTTAACATACATAGCAACATAATTGTTATACTTTTTTGTCTGAAATTGTTTTATGGTTTTTTTTAACACTTTCTTGTTATTTTGTTCAAAGGATGTTTTTTAAGACAAATGGCAATTATTTTAAAAATGTGAAATAAAAAAATACAATTAACTTTATACTATACATGCACCGGTAATTGAATAAATGCAAGGGGAGATAGAGTGTCCCCAAATAATTACAATTAAAAAAAAAACATTTTTTAGTTTAATAAATAAAAAAATTCAGTTCGTTTTTAGGGTCCAAGTACCAGAAAATACATTTAAAAATTTTAATATATTTATTTATTTTATTTTTTTTACATTCATGTATGAACTTAGTTTTGTTTATTTTTTATATATTTATGGCTTTGAATTACTTTTAATTTATTTTTAAACATATTTTTATTTCATACATAGATATCAAAGAAATGCAAAAGACATTTCAACAAAACAGAAAACTGGTAATAACCACCTTATGTCGCAATTTCACATTTCCATTTGCAAATTTTATCTGTTTGTTCCATTTAAAGTGAAAAAACCCCGAGAAATAAAACAAGTAAAAAAAAACAAACAAAAAAGTCCCCAATGTTATTTACTTGTACTATTACTAATTAAAGTAAATATAAATATATATATTATATGTTTATATATATATATATATACATATATATATATATATATATAAAATATTTATAATATATTATTTATATTTAGTTTATATATATATATATATATATATATATATATATATATATATACGTATACTGTGTATATATATATATATATATATATATATATACATATATATAAACTAAATATAAATAATACATTATAAATATTTTATATTTATATATATATTTTATATTTATATATATATGTATAGGAAATATTTATAATGTATTATTTACATTTGGTTTTTACATATATATATATATAATATTTATAATGTATTATTTTTATTTAGTTTATATATATATATATATATATATATACACAGTATATGTGTATATATATATATATAAATATACATATATAAAATATTTATAATGTCTTATTTATATTTAGTTTTTATATATATATATACAGTATATATACTGTATATATATATATATATATATATAAATGTATATACTTATTTATATTTAGTTTTTATATAAATATACAGTGTATGTATGTATATATATATATATATATATATATAAAGTATTTATAATGTATTATTTATATTTAGTTTTTTTATATATATATATATATATATATATACAGTGTGTATATATATATATATATATATATATATATATATATATATATATAAAATATTTATAATGTATTATTTATATTTAGCTTTTTCTCATTGAATATGGTAAATATAAGGCTGTAGGGAGAGTTGCATTTTATTAATTGCATAATTATTTATATAAGAAATTTACACATCCATAAACCTCTTGGCAGTAGAGGAGAACTCAAAAATTCCTTGTCAATGGTAGACGATGGCGTGATGGGTAAGTGATACATGTATTGATTCAGTGTTACAAATGAAAGCTACGGTCTATGGAGCGTGGAAAGTATGCTGTATAGACATTGTTTCATTATTATTGGAAAATCCGAGATGGAAATACAAACAAATAGCCGAAAAACTTAGAAAAACACAACACTGCTGCTTGCTTAGACTGCATTGTACTGGACTGTGTACAAGTTCTCCGTAGTCGCATCACAGGTTTTCATAGAGAGCAAATTCTTTATGGCATCTTGTAGAGGCAGATCTCCGAAAAACAACAGTGTCCGGTACAGGTTGCTCCACACGGGAGGATTGACATATTTGGATATATTTAGTAATGACTGCAAGGTAATTACTGATAAACCTACTCGTAGCAGAATGAACCGGTCTTCTGGTACAGCCTTGTGAAGAAAAAAAGAAGTACAGCCTTAAGCCACATAATCACCGGTCTTCATTTCTTCACGACTTATGTATAGATAGGTTTCTAATAGACCAGAAAAGCTGATCAAGGGGTACTTTTGGCCATGATCTTAGAAGTATTGCAAGACACTACTCTAGAAAAGAGAGTCTCAATGATCAACCTTGGGCATCCGGTAAATAAAAGGGGTCCCAAGTGGGGTACATTGTTATCAGCTGTTCATACTCTATCATGCACGGTGGGTTCCAAGTCTACTTGGGCAATTTGGAGTCCTTGTCTAACCAACCTTGAGCTTCTCCAATGTTTCTCCAAATCATCAAGAGCCACCCAACCAAATGGACCTTAGTATTTGTCCTGGTTCACCTGAAACTAGTCTTCAAGCATGATATATGGTAAGGAAGCCGGGCAAAGTTACTAATCCTGTAACGTATAGACAGTCAAAAATTTGGAAAATTTATCACAATGGTCATGTTGGATAATAAATTTGGAGCCTAATTAGACTCCATATAAAGGCTAAATATAAAATATTAGGTTCCAAGTGGAAATGGTATAAAATTTGGACCTTGGTCAGATATATGGGGTTTGTAATATTCTAGATCCTATAAAGATATATGTGTTTCATTTCCAATGTAATAATGTCCACATTCCTTGTCCAATCTATAATAATGATCCCCATTCTGTCTCCTTCCTTTCATAATGTCCTCCATCCTGGCCCATCCTGTAATAATGCCCCAGATCCTGGGCTCCTTCCTTAAATAATGTTCTAGTCCTATAATAATGTCTTTTATCCTAGGCCTCTTCCAGTAATAATGTCCTGGCCCCATCCTGTAATAATGTCCTCATCCAATAATAATGACTCCCATCCTGTCTCCTTACTTTCATAATATCCTCCATTCTGGCCCAACCTGTAATTATGTCCCAGATCCTGGGCTCCTTCCTATAATAATGTCCCCCATCCTGGCCCCTTCTTTAATAAGGTCCTAGGCCTATTATAATGTCCTGAGCCTAGGCCTCTTCTTGTAATAATGTCCCCCATTCTGGGCCTCTTTGTGTAATATCCACTGTCCACCATTCTGGGCATCTTCAAGTAAAAATATCCCCCATTCTGGGCCTCTTCCGGTGCTGCTCGGATCCGGATCTGCGGTAAGGCTCGAGGGACTCTACTGGACCCAGGGGTCACGCAGACACTTCAAATAGAAAGGGGGATGTATTTGTACGGGTGTCGTTGAAAACTGTCTGTGACGCCACCCACGGTGTGTGGTGAGATGTAGCACCACCGCTGCTGTTGTGGGACTCCCGGGGACGATGGGGTGGCAGCTGGAGGTTAACCCCTCCGTGGTCAGGGATGGATGCCCCAGGGCCCAATGTCTCTGTGCAGGGGATGATGACGGCAGGGGCCATCGCACCCGGTCAGACCGGGGATTTTACTCACAGTGGAATAAATCACACAAGTCCTTTGGTAAACCAAGGTGATGGTGGCCGGTTGGCGCAGATGGGTGTATCTGGTCCCACACCCGGGCCGGTGGTCAATGCCCCTTTCCTCTGCACTTTGTATTTTCTGTGGTGGACTTCCCGGTGTATAACGCAGGAGTCCGCTCCTGGTCCTTTGGTTGGGAGCCGTGCCCATCAGACGCTGACCCGTGGGATCTACCGGGCCCTGGCAGATGCCCTATCCCTCTCTGTGGGTGGTTGTCTACTTTTCAGGACTTAGGTTGGGACAGGACCTGAAATCCTGCCCTCAGTTGGTTAATTAGCTAGGCCATTGGTGCTGGTCCTGGCTTCAGGGTCCAAGTACCCCCTTTGTGCATGGTTTCCGGGTTGGTACCGGTGGGCTACAACCCTGCCCCGGTCCACCTCGGATCTCCAGCAGCCGTCTCCCGTCTCCTGCTGGCGCTGACCACTGTCTGCCACCTAGCCAAGGTGTCAGGGCTCTGACCCTGGCACCTGTCAGCTTCACCTCCACTCCAACTCTCAACTCTGAACTAACTGACTGCTTTCCCGCCCCCGGGTTCTCCAGACCCCTAGGTGGGCATTCTCCTTCCGCCTGGTCCCACCCACTGGTGTGTCTGTCCTTCCCTGGTGGGGTGACTAGGATTTTGTCGGCAGGTTTAACCCTGTGTGGGAGCAGTGTTATGCGGGGGCCTAAGACTGTGTGACTGCCTGGTTTCGCCGGCAGGGCGTCACATTCCAGTAATTATGTCCCTGAGATGGGTATAATGTCCATCATCCTGAGCCCTTTCCAATAATAATGATTCTACTTACCTTCTCCCACTCCCACGACATGCAAAATATTGTTATATAGCCAACACAAAAGCAGGCAACTGACTTTGGTGTCCAAGTCACAAATATCGCATTTGCCACCCGTGACAGTGTCGTCAATATCAGCTGCTGGCCTCTCATTGGCTGGTGGCGTGTATTGCAGTGTAGGGAATTGGCGGGTCTCTGCACCGCAATACATTCCAGCTTAATGGGATCAGTGGGCATTGGTAGGTCCCCCTACTTCACAGGCCCAGTCATGGTCACAGAGGGTGCGTGTGTGAGATCGTTATGCTCTCGGGGAGCTCCACCAATCATGGGAACAAAGCTTCCAAGGTCTTTTTTATATTGCAGTGCATATGTTCATTGTTTTTAGCATTTCTTTAGTGCTTACGTAACTAAAAAGACATTGTGTGCACATACCCTTACAGAGTAGCGTTCGGTTCTGGCACATACATGGAGGTCCACAGTGGAAGATCATCTTTACGACATTATTAGGGCATGTTGACAGAAATTCATGGCGGAAATGATCCCGTTAAGAGATAAGAGTACATATTGTTTTAATCCATCGTGTTCTTTCCATTACCTAGTGCCCCACTTCATTTGTTGCCTCCGTAAAGCTGTTAGATCCGGCTCATCCTGATAAAGAAAATAGCAAAAGTTCTGAGAAGAGAAAGGTACAAGCGGATGAGGCGTGGTGCTGCGTGATGATGCATACTACAATGATCACTATGAGGGGAATGCTGTTCTCTTCGTACTGAACATATATACTCTGGGTAATACAATGTACAAAATGATTTCGAAATAATAACACTATACGGTAAGTGCATCTTAAGTGCATCCTGCAGTTACATAGGACTGATTATGATGGAAACCCCAAAACGGAGAGTCCATCTATATGACAAGAATTTTAATCATGTGACAATACTTGTACCCAGCAATGCGATGGCAAAATTAGCTGTCTGCCAGGGGTACTGGAATCTGTATCTCAATGAGACCACCAATCATCCCATTTTAACCCAATTCCAACATGTAACGTATGAAGCTGCTCCATATCTGGCAGGTGCCGGCTGTATTACTCAGCCGGCGTCTGCCTCTAACAGCATGGATTGGAGTTAACTCCAATTGTTACTGTTCAACCGCTTAAATGCAGGTGTCAAGCACGAACAGTAGCATCTAAACGGTTAGATCAGGAAGAAGAGACGGAATAGGTGTAAAGTTACCCATTGCCAAGAAACATAATTCCACCATGAGAGTAATGCAACTGTTACTGCTTAACCGCTTAAATGCAGGTGTCAAGCATGAACAGTAGCATCTAAACGGTTAGATCAGGAAGAAGGGATGGGATAGGTGTAAAGTTACCCATTGCCACCAAGCATAATTCCACCATGAGAGTAATGCAAATGTTACTGTTCAACCGCTTAAATGCAGGTGTCAAGCACGAACAGTAGCATCTAAACGGTTAGATCAAAAAGAAGAAACAGATTAGGTGTAAAGTTACCCATTGCCTACAACATTAATTCCACCATGAGAGTATAGCAACTGTTACTGTTCAACCGCTTAAATGCAGGTGTCAAGCATGAACAGTAGCATCTAAATGGTTAGATCAGGAAAAAGAGATGGGATAGGTGTAAAGTTACCCATTGCCACCAAGCATAATTTCACTATGAGAGTATAGCAACTGTTACTGTTTAACCACTTAAATGGCACGAACAGTAGCATCTAAACGGTTAGATCCGGAAGAAGAGCCGGAATAGGTGTAAAGTTAAACATAATTCCACCATGAGAGTACTGCAACTGTTAGTGGTTAACTGCTTAAATGCAGGTGTCAAGCACGAACAGTAGCATCTAAACGGTTAGATCAGGAAGAAGATACAGAATAGGTGTAAAGTTACCCATTGCCAAGAAACATAATTCCTCCATGAGAATATAGCAGGAAAGGTGGATCAGGAGGAAGGAGAATAAAGCAGGAAGGCAATATCCAAGTAGTTTATTTAGTCTACGCGTTTTGAAGTGAAACCTTCTTCTTCGGGACATAAAACTACATATACTCCCAAGGTTGTGGCACACAACCACAATCGTGAGTAGAGATGAGCGGATCAGTGGAAGTTCGGTTTGGCGGGTTCATCCGTACTTTAGATAAAGTTCGATTTGGGGCCCAGACTTGACCTGAACCCCAATGGAAGTCACTAATTGGGCAGATCGGGTCTCCATCCACATGCAGCCAGCCATAAGCAGATCACTTCCTGGGGCGAGTGGATGGGGTTTTTCCATTTTGTTTGGTGCACACTACATCCGATCATGCTGTTGTTACCCCCAGTGCGAGCCAAGCAAACACTGCACTGGGCTGAGCACAGAGCGTACCCTAGCACAGTGATGTTCGCGAGAGTGGTCGGCATGCGTGAAGCTCTCAATCTCTGGGGGGTTTTTTGCAAAGTCCGTGTGTGGTGTGAACATCGAACACCGAACCTCGGGTTAACTCATCTCTACACATGAGTACATCCATTTTTACCACCATCAATACCACCGAGATAAGATCCTATTGCACTTTTCTTCCTTCCAGCATTTCAGCCTTCATTCCAATGGGTTCACCATGGCATCTGGTCACCTATTAAAGATCCCTGCCACCATCCTTGTACTCCTATGAAGCTATGCCTGGAGAGATTGTTTTATTACTGCCCTAATAAAGTATTCTAGTATATTGTACAAGTGGTCAGGCAGGTACACGTGAGTACATCCGTTTTTACCACCATCAATACCACCCGGATAAGAACCTATTGCGCTTGTCTTCCTTTCAGCCTTCATTCCAATAGGTTCACCATGGCATGTAGGCACCTATTGAAGATCTCTGCCACCATCTTTGTACTCCTATGAAGTTATGCCCAAAGAGAGTGTTATATTACTGCGCTAATAAAGTACTCTAGTATATTGTACAAGTGGTCAGGCAGGTTCAATTCCACTTAAGGAATGAAAAATTATATATATATATATATATATATATATATATATATATATATATATATAATTGAACCTGCCTTACCACTTGTACAATATACTAGAGTGTATATATATATATATATATATATATATATATATATATATATATAAAAATAATAATATGGGCAAATATATTGCATATATTGCTATATATAGCAAATATATATATATAGCAAATATATTATATTTTTTATATATATAAATATATATATATTCTATATTATAATATATTATATTATAATGATATAGATATATATAGATAGTGTCACGCTCACGGTGTCCCGGCAGCCCTCCTTACCCACTGACCCCGGTTCCTGCATCGCACCACCGCTCCGTACACACTGATCCAGTCGTACCTGCATCGCACCACCGCTCCGTACCCACTGATCCAGTCGTACCTGCATCGCACCACCACTCCGTACCCACTGATCCAGTCATACCTGCATTGCACCACTGCTCCATACCCACTGATCCAGTCGCACCTGCATCGCACCACCGCTCCTTGACCTCTGATCCGGTCCACGTGTCCTCCTGTCACGGCTACCGCCCACGCTCGTGCTCTCCTGTGTTCTGTTCCTGGTCTCAGGAATCTGACTCTGACTAATGCCTCTTTATAGGACCAGGCCGCGCCCACTCTCCTGGTCTTATAGGCCCAGCACACCTGAAGCAGGAAATGACATAGGGCTGTGCTGGGTATATAAGACTGACCTATCCATGTGGGCGGGGCCTGATCAACGTGTCTTGAAGCCTTGTCTTTTGAGCTAGGTCCTCAGGTCCCCTTGTACCGTGTCCTGTTACCTGTACCAGCATTCTGTACTGTCTTAAAGAACTCCGTGACCCTGGTGACCTGGTTATACCTGTCCCTGCCACGCCAGTGCTCCGGCTGCTGTGTACCCTGCCCTCCGGTGGGGTGCATGGTCCAGTGGATCCACCTCCTGGGCCTACCAGTCCTCCCTGCCCTGACAGATAGAGGGATAGATAGATAGATAGAGGGATAGATAGATAGATAGATAGATAGATAGATAGATAGATAGATAGACAGATAGATAGAGGGATAGATAGATAGAGGGATAGATAGATAGATAGAGGGATGGATAGAGGGATAGATAGATAGAGGGATAGATAGAGGGATAGATAGATAGATAGATAGATAGATAGAGGGATGGATAGAGGGATAGATAGATAGAGAGATAGATAGATAGAGGGATAGATATAGGGATGGATAGATAGATAGAGAGATAGATAGATAGATAAAAATAAAAGTTTACATCACCTGCTTTCCCATTCCTAACAAAACAAAAATTAAGCATAATTGGCAGTGACATGTCCATAACTGGACTAGCTATAAAAATATAGAATTATTTTAAGTAGTAAGAAAAAAGTCAGTAAGGCAGATTTTCAGCTTTTTGCTCACATCTTCTTCCCAAATATGTATAACAGTAAATAATCTAAAAGTTTTTTTGGACTGCAAAATGATACCAATAAGAACTACAAGCTCTAAATGCAACTCTATGAAAGCCAGAATGAGGCTGTCATAGACTTACATTGAGTTGTGACTTCTTGCGTGCTCTATGAAACCCTGGAGAAGCCAGCAGGTCACAAACTGCCAGAAATTGACTGGAGCGGCGCTGAATTGAGATGATGATGATGGAGGGTGAGAAAAAGACTGTTTTTGGCCCTCGGAACCCAGTGGAGATGTTATGTGTAGACATTTCTGTTGATTTCACCATAGATTCCACTTTTCTATGTTGGTTTGACCTTCTGTGAACACAAGGAAGTCCTGTAACAAATATGTAAGAGCGATATCTGAGCACAGGAGCGTTTGTTACAAATGGTTCCAAACGAAATATTTTTGTTTTGAAAGACCTAATAGAGAAATACAATGTAGGGTAACTCTTCAACCGTAAATGTGATAGCTTGTCAAATACATGGAAAGTGTGCCTATGTAACACTCACTAATAGCGGAAAGAACTGGTCAGAGTCATTACGTTTTCAAGAATTTGACTGCCCCAGGGCCGACTCTTCACTTACTGCCACTAAGTGATTCAAGTTACATCTGAGATGACCATGATATATGTGTATTTAGAGGTGTTAACAGATTACTTTTTTCAATTAACAAACTGAAAAGTGAAAGGATAAAAGGAGAATCAAAATCACATCAGTAGTGATCACTCAGTTTTTGAAGGAACTCAGCAGGAAAATTGTTCCAAACATCTTAGAGAACAAACCACAGATCTTCTGTATATCAGGCTTGTGCAAATCCTTGTCTCTTCTTCTGTGAGAGGATGAAGGAGTTATTGTAAGTAAACATCGCCATCTGCTGACCAAAACAGAGAAAGGCGAAGACAAAGACAGTAGAAAGAACTGAAGAGTGAAGGACACGTTCTCTTGGGGAAGAGAATAGTGGAGGCACCAGGTCAGGTGACTGCTGATTATTAAAGCTCTGGAGAGTCGAGAAGGGGTGGATTGGCGCCTGAACCTGCAGGAGGATGGTCGTGTGAGCAGCCGAGCAGGGTTACAGCCAAAGATTCGTGACTATTTCTAGAGGAAGGTCATAGAAACAAATACACAGACAGGATGTAGCAGTCCTTAATAAAAGGAGGTAACACAGATTCAAAATACCAACAAAACAACCACTCTCAACCTACCAGTTCATGGACGGGGTGATTGCCAAGAATTGTACACAGATGAAGCTCGCAACAGGGCACTAGTCATACACATGTGAAGCACAGTGCCTAGCCAACAGCCTATTACACGCCTCTACTGTTCGATTAGGAGAGCAGCCTGGCTGTAACACTCGCGGTCACTGTAGGCATCGAGCAGGAGTAGTGGACCCACTGGACCCCTGGGGGAACCACGGCTTACTCTTTAGTGGGAGAGGCTTAACTAAGCACCTACTGCAAGGCTGATGCCAGGTACCACTCCCGGGTCAGCGACCAGAACTGGGAACTGACCCCCAAGGGAGGTGCAAACACTGGTATAGGCAGGCACAGTCCCTAGTGCGAGACAAGTACAGCTGGGATGGCTGAGGCAGACAGGACAATGGGTGCTAATAAGGAATAACGTTTGGAACTCCATTCTATGTCTGAACTGGGTGCAAAAACCTAAAAAAACATCACTATATGGAGATAAGGTATGCACACCAGTGACTATGTAAGGGGAATACATGGAATAGCAGAAACTGCTGTGTGAATACTGACATGAAAAATTCAATAGCTATATGTAAGAATGAAATGTGAAAAATGGAATCTGCATTACTGCAATGAATATATGAATAAAGAGAAATTTAGCTACTGAATTGATCAATGCAATAGAGCCCCAACACTACGCCAAAGTATTTCTCTACGTTGGGGTCCCTAGCTTGTGTGTGTCCTCTCATGCAGTTAAAAAACTTACCGTGTATGGGAAGCTGAGACCCAGGCTATATATACGATGTGGATTGGCAATAGGTGTGGTGGGGAGGGTTCACAAACGAAAAACTACTAACAATAAGGAATAACGTTTGGAACACCATTCTATGTCTGCATGAGAGGACACACACAAGCTAGGGACCCCAACGTAGATAAATACTTTGGCGTAGTGTTGGGGCTCTATCCGATCACGCTGTTCTTACCCTCAGTGCGAGCCGATCAAACACTGCAAGCGGCTCGCACTGGGCTGAGCACCGAGCGTACCCAAGCACCCGAACTCCGAACCCGAACAGTCTTTTTTTGTAAAGTCTGTGTTTGGTAAAAACACCCAACCTTCGGGTTCACTCATCTCTAGACATGCGCGTTGGACTTCTCTCCCGTCCATCAGTCGGCCGATGCCCCTATTCCCATTACACTGTTGGCTGAACCCATTAGGCGTTAACAGTAGCTTTCTTCTCTCTAGCTACTAAGAACACATACACGTTCATGAGCCAAGCATGCATGCCTTCAGGGAAGTCGGCCAGCCTTACTCATGATGAATCCACTTTATACCAGTCTTCAAAAAAGAGAGATCAATGGAATTCGACCCCCTTCAAATTAACATTGAAGAGTTATTTAAAAAATTAGGTTTTGCGGCGTGTGACTGGTGGAATCGTTCATTGTCCTTCAACCCAAACTGTTGGCGGTCACATTAAATTACATCTTTTAAGTTGACCATACCGTAAAGAGTTCAATTGGCTTAAAATTCCTATTTCAGTCATTTGTTCAGGTGCTGACACCTTTTTTTGACAGTGATGGGCGTCATTTTTTGACCTCCATAAAAATAACTCACATTTTTTTTAAAAAGCCAAAATGATATGTTAATCGAGAAGCCAATTTTGGGTGGGGACATACAGGTTTTTCCCCTTAAAGAATGACAGTCACAGTTCAGATTAAGTTTTAAAAAAAAGAGTTTACTAACACGGCTGCAAATAAAGAGTAGATTTGCGGTTATAGACCGACATAAGGTGATGCTTTCATTTATAAAGAGGTTGTGAAAATTTTGCAAACAAATAAAAAATAAAGTAATACCTGCCTCATTGCTCTTTTGGCACTCTGAAACCCACAAAGTCTATTCAAAAAATGCTAGAACTGCCAAAATTAGAAGGAAGAGGGACTCTGATACACGTTGAATTAGCCATAAAGGAGGCCTCATACATATTCTGTTAGAGTTGATTGGTTGTGGGACTCCTTTACTCACAAAACCTATATGAGGGTCTGCTGATAAATTTTTGGCTTTACCCAGAAGGAAACGAGATAGGATGATGAAACTGTACATTTATTCCACATACTCTCCACTGATGTCAACACACTTCTTACATCAATATTACAAGTTCTGTAAGCCTAGCAAAAGAAAGGATTTTGGTTGTGCCTCAAACCAGGCATCCGTAGAAGCCATGGCATCAGAAATGGTGTGTAATTTGGTACCCTTGAGGTGTTTCTTCAGGTTTGGAAACAGATGATAGTCGGAGGGAGTTAGATCTGGTGAATAAGGTGGGTGGTCAACCAGCTGGCAGCCCAGCTCTGCCAGTTTTGCCGTGGTCGCTTGTGCAGTGTGAGCGGAGGTGTTGTCTTGCAGAAACAAGATTCCTTTGGACAACGTTCCGCACCTTTTGGCCTTCAGAACTAAATTCAATTGGTTAAAATGTTCAGTGTAATACCTTGCATTGATGGTGGAATCATTTTGAAGGTAGCTCACTAGCAGCACACCCTCCTTATCCCAGAACACAGACGCCATCACCTTAGTGGTTGATTTTTGCACCCTAAACTTTTTTGGACTAGGAGAACCACTGCGCCTCCACTCTTTTGACTGTTCCTTGTTTAAAGGGTCATACAAATAAATCCAGGTCTCATCCATAGTGTCCAGTGGTTCCAGGAAGTTCTTATCAGTAAGGAAACGCTGACAAATGGACCGGGAAGTTTTCACTTGAATGCTTCTCTGATCTGTTGTCAAACACTTGGGGACCCACTTTGCAGATCGCTTCCTCATGTCCAAATGTTCATGGATAATGACACAAACACGTTCCCGGGAGATCCCCATGATGTCTGCTATTGCTTTAGCTGAAATTCTCGGATTCTCCAGTATGAGATTGTGCACAGCATCGACGGTCTCTGGAACAACAACCACTCTCAGTCGTCCAGGACGTTCCTCATCATTGGGGCTGAAGTGGCCCGTTTTAAATTTGGCAAGCCAGTTCTTAACTGTGGAGTATGAAGGGCATTGATCCTCCAATGTCTGCGACATATCACAATGAATATCCTTTGCGGAATTTCCTTGCAGAAACAAGAATTTTATCACTGCTCTGCTCTCAGTTGCTGTGAATATCGCATTAGAATCCGCCATTGTGTTTCCCGTGTGCGTAGAACACTGTTGCCATAAGCAACAAACACAACATTTTGAAAACATATATTAGACACATACAGCTATGCCTCGGGTGGTACTAAAAACCCACTCTGACAAATCGATAGTGGCAGGGTAGGCCAGCACCTCCAAGGTGTAGCGGGACAGTTCATGCCACGTGTCGAGCTTGGACACACATTAGTTGTATGGCAGAGAGGAATCACTGAGGACGCAAGTATGGTCAGCTAGGTAATTCTTCACCATCTTCTAAAACGTTTCCCCCTTTGTCAGAGTACCCCACGCATCAGGGCCTGGCCACTGGGAGGGTCTAATGAAAATGTCCCAGAACTTTGATAGTGTTCACCTTCCTTTGTTGGACCCCGTGTGTGTTTCCCATATTTCTCCTTCTTAGTTGCCCAAGGAACTGTGACCTCTGCCACCAGCATTGTCAGATGGGAATTTTTATACTAATTGTTTGACTTGGGCTTTCTGGTATTGCATCATTTTAACTAGCCCTCTCCACTTTAGGAAGCAGAGATGGAAAGTTTTCCTTGTAGCGTGGATCGAGAACGGTGAACAACTAGTAGTGTTGGCCAAAGCGCATATAACGCAAGGGTCACAGGAAAGGCAGTGAGACATAAAGTTAGTAGAAATTATCGGACTCGTGGAAGTTGGGGTCCCCCTGTGATCCAGTGGGTCCACTAATCCTACTCGCTGCCGCTACACCAGCCGGCGAGCATTACATCCATTCCATTTTCTTGCAGTCGATAGAGATTCTAGGGGTCAGAACCACCACTGATCTGCAAGTTATTCCCTATTCTGTGTAATTAGTAAATTCCAATATTGGGGATAACCATTTCAAGGCATGCTTGGCAACTCTCTTGTAGGGTTTGGAGATGAGCAGACCCGTGGAAGTTCGGTTTGACGGGTTCATCTGGACGTTAGACAAAGCTCAGTTTGGGACCCAGACTTGACTTGAACCCCAATGGAAGTCACTAATTGGGCAGTTCGGGTCTTTGCCCACATGCAACCAGCAATAAAGAAATCACTTCGGTGGGGTGGACAGGGTTTTTCCATTTTTTTAGGGGGTACACACTACACATGATCATACTGTGCCGATCAAACACGGCACTGGGCCGAGCACCAAGCGTACCAGAGGACAGCAATGGGTTGCACCTGAAAATCACTAGAACTCTAGTTTTTTGTAAAGTCTGTGTTTGGTACGAACACCGAGCACCAAACTTCGGGTTCACTCATCTCTTGTAGGGTTCCCATAAAAATAAGAGATGAAATACAGGAAAATATGAATCATTGAGGCTTTTGCAGCTTTCTGTTGGGAGTCCTGACTCTCGAAAGAAAGCTGCAGAAGCTTCAAGGATCCATCCAGTGTACAGTGCTTCATCTGAGTCCAGTTGACAGGTAGACGGTTATGCGACAAAGATTTCGGAGTTCCCTTAAAGACCAATTCAAAAGTTGACAAATTTGACATCCAAATTCTGATTTCTTATTTCCTCTTAATGTGTCATAGTCTGTCTCTAATTTATTTGCTTCTTCTACGACCCCTATAGCCGAACCCCTATATTCTGCGTCTTCAGGTGAAGGTTCCTTGTAGTATCTGATGCTGCCGAAAATTCTGGATTTTTCTGGTCCCACTTATACAAAAAAGTAGATAATTGGACCTGTTTGACGAGATTGCGGTTACATCCCATCTGTGCTGAGAAAGAAGCAGAACCAGTTTGGGAGGTGCTCATGGCCTTGACTAGAGCCAACTGGTTCCTACATCCATGGACCAATGTGAAAAATGACAGATCTTAACAATCTCAAAAGTTCATGGGAGAGGTCCAGCACTTTTTTTTTTTTACATCAGATTCACACTGGCTGAATATCTGAGATATACGGTATATATATATATATATATATATATATATATATATATAGATATATATGTGTACCATCACCCATTCCCTGTAGACTGTGAGCCCTCGCGGGCAGGGTCCTCTCTCCTCCTATACCAGTCTGTTTTGTACTGTTAATGATTGTTGTACGTATACCCTCTTTCACTTGTAAAGCGCCATGGAATAAATGGCGCTATAATAATAAATAATATATATATATATATATATATACATATATAAATGTATAGGTTTTCACTACATTTGTCAATTTTAATAAAAGGTTTAAAAGGTTACTCTCAGAGCTAAAATTTAAAGGACTTTTCCATAACTTATTGATGACCAATATCAGATCAGTGGGCGTCCAGCACTCCCAATCAATCAGCTCTTTGCTCTCTAGCGCCATTCATTGTATAGTGGCTGCTGCCAGCTACTGCAGAACAGCTCCCATAAAAAAATTGCTATTGTGCAAGGTAGTACCCACTAATCTAATATGAATATTTTACCAACTTTTTCCCATTGAGCCGAACACACAATGTAATGATGCAACAAAGCACAATAAAAATATTGCTGGCAGTCAGTGTGGGGGGAAGGGCAGTTTTAGGGAAATTGAGTTTCACAAACACTTCTAGTTGCTCTTCTCTAGTGTTTCCAGCTCTGCCAAATATAAGCAGGCATCCACGTACAATTGGAAAAAGTACACCCACCCTCATCTACTATAGCTTAGAACAGGCTCGGTGTAAGCTACATTGACATAGTCTACTCTCTCTGCAGAGTGATGATGTCCTGGAGCACAGTAGACCTAGACCTCAGTGGGATTGATAGATTTCAGTTATTACCTCTGGCAGTCAGTGTGGGGGGAGGGGCAATGTGGCAGAGGTTGAGTTTCATTAGGCTGCTTTCACACCTCCGGTTTTAGCAGAGGCGGCCAATCCGGCTCTAAAACCTATGCAACGGATGCGGCGACAATACCGCATCCTTTGCATAGGTTTTTGACATGCGACCCGTCTGTTTTTTTCCGCTTGCGGCACGCTACTGAGCATGCGCAGTGGAAAAAACACATGCAGCGGCCGGATGCGGTGTTTTCCGCCGGATACGGCGCGATGCGTTTTTTTTTTGCCGGACAAAAAAATGTGCCAGGCAGCGTTCCATCCGGCCGCCGCATCGGCTAAAACATGCCGCATGCGGCAAAAACCGGACCGAACGCAAGCCCATGCGGCACAATCCTGCACTAATGAAAGTCTATGCAAAAAAAACCACAACCGGCGGCAAAAAAAAATGGTTGCGGTTTTTCTGCAAAGTGCCGGATTGTGTTGCACAGGAAAAACCGGATCTGTGAAAGCAGCCTTACAAAGATTTCTAGTAGATCTCATAGTGTTTCCAGCTTTGCCAAACATAAGCAGGCATCCACCCTCCCTCACTATAGCTTAGTACAGGCTCTGTGTGAGATATAATGCAGAGCGATGACAAGGGCTGGAGCACAGCAGACCTGAGCGTGATTGACAAATTTTAGTTCTTACCTCTGGCAGTCAGTGTGGGGGGAGGGGCAGTACAGCAGAGTTTGCAGGACTAGACTGGTCCTTCCAATAAAGCTCATTTTAATTTAAGAGGAGATCTACTAGAAGTGGAAGTATCGAGACTCAACGTCTGCAACACAGCCCCTCCCCCCACACTGACTGCCAGAGGTGAAAACTGGAAGCTTTTGGTTAATGACACTCAGATCTGCTGTGCTCCAGCACAAGGCATCACGCTGCAATGAGGAGAGCAAACTGTGTGCCAACAGTGGAGTTATGTCCAAACTTACAAATCCTACTCTTTTTGTTCTTGCGCACTAATATTCCTAGACAAGTGCTGCTGCTCCATTTAAAGGGGTGGTTCACCCCTTTTCATTATTGGCCACATTGATATTATGTTGAGAAACAAGGTTTCTGAACGTGCCCCTAGCTGGGAGCACTACAATGCTGGAAAGATGTGTGAACCAAAGTTTGACCCTTGCTTAGTCTATTGATACGCTATAACTTGATATCCTGTGTCCATGTGTTAACTACATTGCAGCACCTATTTAGTGCACGTTAATATTACTTTGCATTTATGATATGGGTATTGGAGCGGTTCTAAACACCATCACTAGGAGCTGTCACCTGTATTAAGGTATGTTCACATTAAAGGGGTTGTTTAGTGTAGAATAAAAAGTCTGCAGTCACATAGACTTGTGCAGACTTGCGAATCCTCCTAGTGCACGCACTGTGTGCTGCGGGGATTCATCAGTGTCTGCGCCGGGAACATCGGTCAATTATGCAATATTCATACTCCTGGCCAGAACCCGACTAGTAGTTGAGACCTAAACTGTATTATCTGATATCGTGTCCATACTTGACCTTTATTCCCAGTCAGACATCGACAAATCCCCAAAGTGCACAGTACGTGCACTAGGAGGATTCACAAGTCTGCACAAGTCTCTGTGAGTGCAGACTTTTTATTCAACAAACAACCCCTTTAAATTATGTTTTAGCTTAATATAATCAGTACTCTTCAAAGATTTGCAATTGCTGCTTAATTTCTACTCCAAAAACTCAACAAAAAGACTCAATATGACGCCCTAAGGGTATGTGCACACAGGCAAATGCTCGGGAAACTCCAGAGTTTGTTTTCCTGAAGCATCTTCCGTGTTGTTTTATCGGCCATTTCCTGAGCATTTTTCCTATGGCAGCTTTTTATGGAGGGTTTTCCCAGGGATTATTCCTTCAAGATCACCTCCAAAAAGTTGCATTATCTAATAAGCTTTCCAACCAGGGGTGCAACGAATGCAGGGATCTTGACCGTGACTGGTCCCGGAGGTTCAGGGGGCCCGCCAGCCCCAGCCCCTGCTTCAGCAGAATGTACATCCGAGGCTGCACATCCAGCCGCAATGCATCGCGGTGCAGAGATCTGTCTGGTCCCTGTACTGCGATACACACTGCCGGCCAAACAAAAGCCGGCAGCTTTCATCTGTTTCCCAGAGACTGGGGGCGGCGCATAGCAATGACATCATATGCTGCCATAGCACCGACACTGATGAAAGCTGCCAGCCAATGCACACTGCCTATACAGAAAGAAGCCACGCGACTTGGTAGCCGGAGAGGGTGAGTACATTCTTGATTTTTTTGTGTTTGACAGAAGGGTGACATGTTTGCCAGGAAGGGGAAATATATACCAGCAGGGGGACAGTATGTACCAGGAGGGCCCCAGAAGGTGGACAGTAGATACCAGGAGAGGGACAGTGTAAACCAGAAGGGCCCCGGGAGGGGTCAGTAGATACCAGGAAGACGACAGTATATACCAGGAGGGCCCAGGATGAGGACATATATACCAGAATGGAGACATATATACCAGGATGGGGGACATATATACCAGGATGGGGATATATATACCAGAATGGGGACATACATACCAGGATGGAGACATATATACCAGGATGGGGACATATATACCAGGATGGGGACATATATGCCAGGATTGGGACATATGTTCCAGGGTGGGGACATATATACCATGATGGGGACATATATACTAGGATGGTTGACATAGATACCAGCATGGGGACATATATACCAGGATTGGGATATATATACCAGGATGAGGGACATTTTCACCAGGATGGTGTTACATATCCCAGGATTTGGCCTAGATTGGAGAACATATATACCAGGATGGGGGACATATATACCAGGATTGGGGGCATATATTCCAGGATGGGGTACATATTTACCAGGTAGGATGGGGTACATTAGAACAGGATGGGGGACATTACTATTTACTACATAATGGGGGGGGGATTTGTTTGTCTTTATAGGATTTAGAACGCTAAGTGTATAAATGCATATACATACATCTGACCAGCATGGGATGGGGGGGGGGGGGGAGTTCAAATTTTGCATCGGGGCCCATGAAACTCTAGTTACGCCATTGTTTCAAACATATTTTAGATGTCTCCAGACCTGCAATGTATGGAATCCTATTAGGTCTTTCCATTATATGAGTATTGCAGCATATATTCTAAGGAATCAGAGTATCACATTGTCGAATCCCTTACAGGATTTCTTTTTATTTATTTTTTTTTTATTTATTTATTTATTTTTTAAAGTATTCACTGAAATAAAAAACTTAAGTTAATAAACTGTAAAAAATAATTAAAAGAAATAAAAATATTGCCTTCTCCATAACAGTCCATACAATCATTTTTAAGTACCGTCTATCCCACGGAGGGCGAGTCAACACTTGGGTCCAGCGCCACCTAGTGGTAATTCTTAAATTAGGCAGCTCTCACTATATTAAAAAAGCGGAATTGAAGGGCCATGTCAAATACTAAGAGGGGTCGTTGCAGCAAAAAAGAAAAGGTCTCATTTGAAGCTGTAAAACTAACAAAGCAAGTATTGTCACTTTGTGGCACCCATCTGGGTCCCCTGTCTTCTAGACATGGCTAGGGTGGGATCAGGGGGAGCCTGGGATCATCTGAAGTGCCAGAAGGCTGCATTCTACAAGGAGGACTGTCCAGATGACACCTTCCCTTTAAGCAGGGTCCTAACTACAGTGGATGCCCAATGGGTGGGTGGGGGTCCATAGAGGTCCACATGGTCCATAGGAGAAATCAAGTACAATTAAAGACCTGCGAAAAGTTGGAGCCTTGTTGGTGATTTTGCCGTAGGGCCCAGGAGCATTAATGAGTATAAAGAAGAAAATGTCAAACTATAACTCCTAACAAAGTATGAGGTCAACTCTGAGGGTCGTGGGCTTCAGACCGCAGTCTACAAGCGATGATATCAGTTTATAAAGCAGGGTAGCATGAGTTGCCAGCAAGTGGTTTGCTTATCCAGAGGCCTATCCCTACTCCTATCCCTAACCCTAGTCCTAATTCTAGTCCTAGCCCTAGTTCAAGTTCTAAACCTTATTCTAACCATAGTTGTAACTGTAATCCCAGTCTTAATCCTAGTCCTAGCCCTAACCCTAGTTTTTTCTCTCTAAGATTAATCCCAACTCTAGTTCTAATTCTAACACAGCCCTAATTCTAGCTCTAATGCTAGTTTTATCTTTAAGCCTAATCCTCACTCTAATTCAAACCTAACCCAAGCTCTAATTCTAGTCCTAGCTCTAACCCTATATCTAGCTTTAATCCTAATCCCAACCTTAACCCTAGTTCTAATTCTAACTCAACCCTAATTCTAGCCCTAATCCTAGTTTTATTTCCAAGCCTTATCTTCGCCCTAGTTCTAATTCTAACCCAAGCTCTAACTGTAGTCCGAGCCCTAATCCTACTTCTAGCTCTAAGCGTAATGCTAACCCTAGTCCTAATTCTAATTCTAGTCCTAGCCCTAACCCTATATCTAGCTTTAAGCCTAATCCCAACCCTAGTTCTAATTCTAACTCAGCCCTAATTCTAGCCCTAATCCTAGTTTTATCTTTAAGCCTAATCCTCACCCTAGTTCTAATTCTAATCCAAGCTCTAATTCTAGTCCTAGCCCTAACCCTAGTTTTAGCTCTAAGCCTAATACTAACCCTAGTCCTAACTCTAACCCCAGTTCTAAATCTAGTCCTAGCCCTAACCCTATATCTAGCTTTAAGCCTAATCCTAACCCTAGTTCTAATTCTAAATCAGACCAAATTCTAGCCCTAATCCTAGTTTTATCTCTAAGCCTAATCCTCACTCTAGTTCTAATTCTAACCCAAGCTCTAGTTCTAGTCCTAGCCATAACCCTAGTCCTAGCATTCAGCATAATGCTAACCCTAGTCCTAACTCTAACCCCAGTTCAAATTCTAATTCTTGTCCTAGCCCTAACCTTACTTCTAGCTCTAAGCCTAATGCTAACCCTAGTCCTAACTCTAACCCCAGTTCTAATTCTAGTCCTAGCCCTAACCCTATATCTAGCTTTAAGCCTAATCCTAACCCTAGTTCTAGCCCTAGTCCTACTTTTTTCTCTAAACCTAATCCTCACTTTAGTTCTAATTCTAACCCAAGCTCTAATTCTAGTCTTAGCCATAACCCTGCTTCTAGCTCTAAGCCTAATGCTAACCCTAGTCCTAACTCTAACCCCAGTTCTAATTCTAGTCCTAGCCCTAACCCTATATCTAGCTTTAAGCCTAATCCTATCCCTAGTTCTAATTCTAACTCAGCCCTAATTCTAGCCCTAATCCTAGTTTTATCTCTAAGCCTAATCCTTACCCTAGTTCTAATTCTAACCCAAGCTCTAATTCTAGTCCTAGCCATAACCCTAGTTCTAGCTCTAAGCCTAATGCTAACCCTAGTCCTAACTATAACCCCAGTTCTACTTCTAATTCTAGTCCTAGCCCTAACCCTATATCTAGCTTTAAGCCTAATCCTCACCCTAGTTCTAGCCCTAATCCTAGTTTTATCTCTAAGCCTAATCCTCACCCTAGTTATAATTCTAACCCAAGCCCTAATTCTAGTCCTAGCTCTAACCATAGTTCTAGCTCTAAGCCTAATGCTAACCCTAGTCCTAACTCTAACCCCAGTTCTAATTCTAATTCTAGTCCTAGTCCTAAGTCTAATGCTAACCCTAGTTCTAACTCTAACCCCAGTTTTAATTCTAGTCCTTTCCCTAACCCTATATCTAGCTTTAAGCCTAATCCTAACCCTAGTTCTACCTCTAACCCCAGTTCTAATCCTAGTGCTAGTGCTAAACCTAGTTCTAGCTCTAAGCCTATTTATTACCATAGTCCTAACTCTAACCCCATTCCTAATCCTAGTCCTACCCCTAACCCTAGTTCTAGCCCTAAGCCAAAATCTAACCCTAACTCTAATTTAACCTAATTCTAGTCCCAGTTCTAACTCAGCCTAATCCTAACACAAATCCTAACCCTAACCCTGGTCCTAAGTATAATTAGGGTTACAGTCAGAGAAAGTGTGTATAAACATGAAGTTTTTATAACGCTAGTATAATATACTGGTCAACAGTAACAAAAATACCAAATGCAGTGATGTAAAAAAAAAAAAACAATTCTACTATTGTTTTTTGGATTTTATTCTATTTTTCATTGTGTGATAAAAAAAAAATTACCTGTTAGCACAGATATGTCATTTCTCCTTTTAGTTCTCCATAATGTATCTGTGCAAATAAAATGTATCAACCTTGGAATGTGGCAAAAGGACTTTTTGTGCCCTCAGGTCCTATATTCCGGCTCTGGCTGCTTCCTCTGTGTTGCCCATTAAATAAGGGCTGAGCTACTGCTGCAAAATAAGTTAGCAGATAAATGAGATTACTACACAACCTAGTGGCAGCACATCGTATTGCATCTAATTTTTTTTGGATCGTTCAAAAAAAAAAAAAAATAAAAAAAAAATAATAAAAAAAAATTAAATAAAAAATATATATATATAATATATATATATATATATATATACATATATATATATATATATATATATATATATATATATATAATATATATACATATACATATATATATATATATATATACACATATAGATATACACATATATATATATATATATACACATATATATATATATATATATATATATATATATATATATATATATATATATATATATATATATATATATATATATATATTCTTGTGTGTTTTTCTTTTCCCCAATTGGCATGTGATAAGAAAAATTAAACATGACACCTGGAAATTAATTAAAAAAAAAAATTATAACTGCATGATACTGATACAGTATATCTTGTAGAAATCCTGCGTATAACGCAATGATTAAAGGGATTGTCCACATTTGAGGACTTTTAAACTTGAAATGTAGTTGGACCTAAAAATTAATTTTGCGATTGGGTTTCATTAAGAATTTTGCACAATTTTTGTTTTCCTGCACAGTCAACTTTGATGTGGTCATAAATCAATAAATCAGCTAAGAGGAGTAGAGAAAGACATAGATAAGAGCTACAAACTCATGGGTACACTCCCATAGTGTAAAGATTGTTTGGTAATAGCCAATTGGGTGGGGTTTATTCATCTGGGTTTTTTGCTCCTGCTGCAGACCGAGCATAGGAGAGTGTTAGGGCCAGGTGGACGGGCAGACCCAGGAGGTGGATCCACTGGGCCGAACTCCTCACTGAAGGCAAGGGGTCCGGTAGCCGGAGCACTACAGATAGCAGGATAGTCCGTGCAAAATAGTAGAATGTAGAAGTCCCTGGGACCACGGAGTCACTGATGGTAGTCCGGGTGACGGAGCTCAGGTTCGGAGGCCAAGATGTTGTTAGGCAGAGTCCGGAACTGATGGAGCGAGAGGACGGGTCACCACAGGGATCAAAGATGGTACGGACTGACGGGATGGCAGGTACTCAGCGTGCGGGGTTCGGGAATCGGCAGGACCGGATGGCGAGGCAGGAGCGGCTCTAGAAGAGAGAGAGGTGAGTATATCACAGGGACAAGGAGACCTGACTCCTAGCTTAGGAAACACGAAGAACAGGCCCCGCCCACTTGGACATTAAACCCCTTTATACCCTGTACCTGTGTGTTCAATATCCTGTCTGTGGACGCTGGCCCTTTAAGAAAGGGTCAATGACCGCGCGCGCGCCCTAATGCGCATGCGCGAGGCCCTGGTGCCAGAAGCCAGGGCAGGGAGCGGCGAACAGGAGGCAGGGGAGCCGGGCCGGAGCGAAGCTGACAGCGGACGCTGGGAGCGGGGACCGGGACGCCTTGGGATCCTAGGTGAGGAGGCCTGGAGGCTGTGGAGCGGTGGACGCCGGACAGAGGAGCCGGGGAGCGCGCCAGGGAAGCCGGGGAGCGTGGCAGGTGAGCCGGGGAGCTGGACAGGGGACCCGGGGAGCGTGACAGAGAGGCACAAATTGATTGACTGTTGTGGCCCCTTGGCTTGAAGCTTTTGGGGCCCCGCTCACTATGTGTAGTGTAGCTGTGCTCTTGATGGCTGGCACTTCTACTAATTTTTCATTGTGCCTTATTTGCTATCTCTTTCCTTGTCTGGATATAGTTTTTGATTGATTTATTTGCTGTATCAAAATGACATGCTCTATTTTAGATTCATGTGACCCCCTAGTGGTTATTTTTGGAAATGCAGCTGTTTTATAAATATCACATTCTCATGAAGCCTTTTTTTCAACTGCATTTAGTATTTTTTGTATATATAAATAATTCTTGCGCTTTTGTGCGTATTCGGAATGAGCATATTAAGAAGGTGTATTATTCAAGTATATCCCGATTTTTCTGTCATGTATGCTTTTTAAATTTTCCTTATAAAATATAGCTTTTTTTTTTTTTTAAACACAAATTAGAATTATTACAATATGTCTAACATTTGAACAAGAATAAATTCACCTTACCAATTTACCCACCCTTGTCTTAACCCACCCTCTTTTATTCCCACTTTATCCCCCCCAACATTTTTAATACACAGAACACCAGGTATAAGTCGCGAAAGAACACACAGCTCCTCTATATTCTGATTCCCGTTTGAAGCCCTATTTCTCTGAAACCCTCGTCTCGCCCTACTGTCGTGTCTCTACTGCGTGTGTATTTTCAGCTTTCCCAATGTGCCTTGCAAGTCTCCCAGTAGATACCATTCCGTATGGCTACGTGCCCACGCTGCGGATTTACCGCGGATTTTGCTGCGGATTTGCCGCGGATTTCCCAAAAATCTGCAGCAGCGGCACTTCCAAGCCATTTCAATGGCATTTTGGAAATGCTGTGTCCATGCTGCGGATTTTTCCGCTGCGGATTTGCCGCGGATTTTGATCCGGAAAAATCTGCAGCATGTCAGTTGTTTGTTGCAGATTTGGTGCGGATTTTGGGTATAGAATGGGGAAAAAAAAAAAAATCCGCATCAAAATCCGCGGTAAATCCGCGGTAAATCCGCGGCAAATCCGCGGCAAAAATAAGGTGCGGATTTGCCGTGAAAGTCGCGGATTTTCATGCAGAAAAATCCGCAGGTACATTCTACCGTGGACACATAGCCTATTAGTGAAAGGAGATACCACTTTCCGTATTTCTGCAACTCCATACTGTTGTACTATAAATCTCTTCCATTTTTTAAAAAAAGTTTCCCGTTAGTTCGTCCTTATTTCTTTCGTCTTCCAACTGTTCAATATTGAGCAGCTTTTTAATCGGATTGACCACCTCCTCCTCTGATGGAACAGATTCCTCGAGCCATCTGCGTAGTAGGGCCTTTTTCCCTATCATAGCAATATTATGAAAGAGTCTTGGAATCGTGGTCCCCCGTGTATCTCCTCCTCCTTCCTTTTCTTTAGTCCTGTGGTGGAAAATCCATAACAATGGGTCTAGTTCCATTTCCACTTCCCATACTTTTTCTATAAGTGTCTTCATTTTTCCCCAAAATTTCTGACTTTCTGGGCACTGCCAAATCCCGTGGTATAAGTCCGTTTTTGGCTGTTTACATTTGGGGCAATGTTCTATTTTATTCATAGTCTGCTTGGTGGGGATGTTAAAACCATAAATTGCTCTGTGCATTAATCTAAACTGTGTGTCCCTCCAGCCCTCATTAATCACCTCCTTCCTCATCCTCATCCATCCCTGCCGTATCTTTTCCCCTGCCTCTGTATCTTTTAGTTGTCGTGCCCACACTCCCCAGACCTGGTCCGAGTGCAGTGGTACCAGTGCTGTTCTCAGATCTTTGTACAGGGAGGAGATAGTAATCTCCTGTTTATCCTTCATTATAAATTGGTCCATTTCATTCATTACCTGTTCTTTTCTAACATCCCTCAATAGTCCCATTATTCCCTTTTCCACCTGTTTGTATTGTATGATTTGGAATGGAGAAAGCCCGTACCTGTTCACCAACTCCTCAAGGGTCAACCACCTATGTTCCGTTTCATAGAGCAGATCTTTCACCCCACCGATCCCCTTATTTCTCCATTCTAGAAATAGTTTGTTTTCCCTCCCTGCTGGGAATTCCGGGAAATTCCAGATATTTAGGTATTTGGAGATTCGCCAGGACAGGTTAAACTTTTTCCTCACTGCTTTCCACTCCATTATCGTATCTCTACATACCAGGGAGTGCTTAATTTTCCTCGGAATATTGGCCAATGATGTGTGTAATATTGCCCCCAAGTCCCATGGTCTACAGTACTCACTTTACAATTTTATGTTAGTGTGGCGCCCTGGACAAGCCAGGGGCCACAGAGAACAACACCATCACACCCCACACTCCCGGTCAGGCACACCGAAGTCAGACACAAAACCCTTGTTGCTTTCCTCCAGGGGCTGATGTTCACACCAGGGGGTGGGCCAGGCGGTTGGTCCTGCCCACCGAGGAGTTCACAGTCCTGGAGGCGGGAAAGGAGTCAGTCAAGCTAGGGAAGTGAAAGTGGAAGGAGGAAAGTGTAGTAGGGGAGCAACTAACTGACAGCGTCCAGGTGTGTGGCTCGGGCGGTACAGCAAGGTTGGCAGACGGTGGTGACCGTCTGCAGGAGTGGCCTATCAGAGCTTACCGTGAAGACCGTGGATGGGCGGTGGCCCGGCGGTACCGGACCAGTACGCAAAGAGAAGCCAGCACCATCTGGCAGGGGCTTACGGACCCCGGCAAGGCTAGGAGTCGCCATGAATTTGCCGAATTCGTTAGTGAAGGGAACCTCCTGGGTTTCCCAACAGCCAAGTCCCGACAGAAGGCAACAGTCCAACCAAAACAGGGAGACACCGCCACCGCCAAGGCAACCGTTTCTCAGGGCCAGAGCCTGCGGGCAAAAAGGGGCTCCTCCAGCCCACATCCAAGCTGGGGAGCGGGTTACCGGTGGGAACCCATCGGAACCATCTACCATACATAGGTGCAGGGAAAGGCAGTCACCATCAACCTGCCGGGAGAAACAACACCGCAGCCGTCTGTGGGACCCGTCCATCCAGCCGAGTGTTTTACTGAGAACTGTGTCCTCATCATTGGGCTGATGACTGAGTACCAACGTGCCGTGCGGCACAGCGCTGCCCCTGCGACCCTGCACCTCACCAGGCCCCGTAACCCGCCTGCCATCCATCCCTACCCCATCCCGGGCCCCGGGACAACCAACCCCCTACCCACGGAGGGGAGAACTAACAACAAAGCTGCTCCCTGTCACCGCTCCCGGGATCCCCGTCTAGAGCAGTGGTGGTGTCATTATTATCACCACAACCGTGGGTGGCGTCACTGACAATAAATCCCCACAATCAACCCCCTTTTCACTCACGGGCGAGGAGCGCCGCTCGAGTCCCCGGGATCCGGCCCACCGCTCGAGCCACCACCGGGCAGCGGCAGCCGCAGCAGCAGCAGACGGACCCGAGCAGTGGGAGAGCGCGGCGTCCCCTCCTCCACCCGCGGCATTAGAATAGCTATTTGTCTAAAATATAGCTTTTTAACCATTTGGACTACCAACTCTATTTGCTTGTAGGTTTTTCGTTGAAAAAGAGTTAGCCTTACTATACTGGCCATTTATTGTTTTTTAGCCCCTATATACAGTATGAGCCCATACAGCCCCCTATATACAGTATGAGCCCCCACGTAATACCTCTATATACAGTATGAGCCCCAAATAGCCTCCTATATACACTGTAAGCCCCCTCAAAGCCCCCTATATATCTTATTAGCTCTTACATAGCTCTTTACATACAGTGTAAGCCCTCACATACCCCTTTTATACAGCATGAGCCCCACAAAGCCTCTATATAGCGTATGAATCTTTACATAGCCACCTAGGTATAATATGAACCCCACATATAGCCTCTATATACAGTATGATCCCCACACAGCTCCTATATAGAGTATGAGCTTTTACATAGCCACCTATATACAGTATATATGTGCAATAAACTTTCCTACATCCATGATCTTTTCATCACTAATAAACTCTCCTTCCTCGCCATCACAGAAACCTGGCTCACCCCCTCTGACACCGCCTCTCCTGGCTCACCCCCTCTGACACTGCCTCTCCTGGCTCACCCCCTCTGACACTGCCTCTCCTGGCTCACCCCCTCTGATACAGCCTTTCCTGGCTCACCCCCTCTGACACCGCCTCTCATGGCTCACCCCCTCTGACACCGCCTCTCCTGGCTCACCCCCTCTGACACAGCCTCTCCTGGCTCACCCCCTCTGACACAGCCTCTCCCGGCTCACCCCCTCTGACACAGCCTTTCCTGGCTCACCCTCTCTGACACTGCCTCTCCTGGCTCACCCCCTCTGACACCGCCTCTCCTGGCTCACCCCCTCTGACACAGCCTCTCCTGGCTCACCCCCTCTGACACAGCCTCTCCTGGCTCACCCCCTCTGACACAGCCTCTCCTGGCTCACCCCCTCTGACACCGCCTCTCCTGGCTCACCCCCTCTGACACAGCCTCTCCTGGCTCACCCCCTCTGACACAGCCTCTCCTGGCTCACCCCCTCTGACACAGCCTCTCCTGGCTCACCCCCTCTGACACCGCCTCTCCTGGCTCACCCACTCTGACACAGCCTCTCATGGCTCACCCCCTCTGACACCGCCTCTCCTGGCTCACCCCCTCTGATACAGCCTTTCCTGGCTCACCCCCTCTGACACAGCCTCTCCTGGCTCACCCCCTCTGATACAGCCTTTCCTGGCTCACCCCCTCTGACACAGCTTCTCCTGGCTCACCCCCTCTGACACTGCCTCTCCTGGCTCACCCCCTCTGACACCGCCTCTCCTGGCTCACCCCCTCTGACACAGCCTCTCCTGGCTCACCCCCTCTGACACAGCCTCTCCTGGCTCACCCCCTCTGACACCGCCTCTCCTGGCTCACCCCCTCTGACACAGCCTCTCATGGCTCACCCCCTCTGACACCGCCTCTCCTGGCTCACCTCCTCTGATACAGCCTTTCCTGGCTCACCCCCTCTGACACCGCCTCTCCTGGCTCACCCCCTCTGACACAGCCTCTCCTGGCTCACCCCCTCTGACACCGCCTCTTCTGGCTCACCCCCTCTGACACAGCCTCTCCTGGCTCACCCCCTCTGACACCGCCTCTCCTGGCTCACCCCCTCTGACACAGCCTCTCCTGGCTTACCCCCTCTGACACAGCCTCTCCTGGCTTACCCCCTCTGACACAGCCTCTCCTGGCTCACCCCCTCTGACACAGCCTCTCCTGGCTTACCCCCTCTGACACAGCCTCTCCTGGCTTACCCCCTCTGACACTGCCTCTCCGGCTCACCCCCTCTGACACTGCCTCTCCTGGCTCACCCCCTCTGACACTGCCTCTCCTGGCTCACCCCCTCTGACACTGCCTCTCCGGCTCACCCCTTCTGACACTGCCTCTCCGGCTCACCCCCTCTGACACAGCCTCTCCTGGCTCACCCCCTCTGACACAGCCTCTCCTGGCTTACCCCCTCTGACACAGCCTCTCCTGGCTCACCCCCTCTGACACAGCCTCTCCTGGCTTACCCCCTCTGACACTGCCTCTCCGGCTCACCCCCTCTGACACTGCCTCTCCGGCTCACCCCCTCTGACACAGCCTCTCCTGGCTTACCCCCTCTGACACAGCCTCTCCTGGCTCACCCCCTCTGACACATCCTCTCCTGGGTCACCCCCTCTGACACTGCCTCTCCTGGCTCACCCCCTCTGACACTGCCTCTCCGGCTCACCCCCTCTGACACAGCCTCTCCTGGCTTACCCCCTCTGACACAGCCTCTCCTGGCTTACCCCCTCTGACACAGCCTCTCCTGGCTCACCCCCTCTGACACATCCTCTCCTGGGTCACCCCCTCTGACACTGCCTCTCCTGGCTCACCCCCTCTGACACTGCCTCTCCGGCTCACCCCCTCTGACACAGCCTCTCCTGGCTTACCCCCTCTGACACAGCCTCTCCTGGCTTACCCCCTCTGACACAGCCTCTCCTGGCTTACCCCCTCTGACACAGCCTCTCCTGGCTCACCCCCTCTGACACATACCTCTCCTGGGTCACCCCCTCTGACACTGCCTCTCCTGGCTCACCCCCTCTGACACTGCCTCTCCGGCTCACCCCCTCTGACACTGCCTCTCCTGGCTCACCCCCTCTGACACTGCCTCTCCGGCTCACTCCCTCTGACACAGCCTCTCCTGGCTTACCCCCTCTGACACAGCCTCTCCTGCTGCATTTTCTTATGGTGGTCTCCAACTCTCTCACACCCCCCGCCCCAGCAACAAGCATGGTGGAGGAGTTGGTTTGCTCCTGTCCGACCAATGCCCCTTTACACCAATTCCACCCTCTCTTACTCTCCCCTCTTTTGAGGTGCACTCCGTACGACTCTACTCCCCTTCCAACCTACAACTGGCTGTCATTTACCGCCCTCCAGGGCCAGCCACTGCCTTTTTTGACCATTTCACCACCTGGCTACTACATTTCCTTTCCACCGACATCCCCACCATCATCATGGGTGACTTTAACATCCCCATTGACACTTCTCACTCATCTGTCGCTAAACTTCTAACACTCGCCTCCTCCTTCGGCCTCACTCAGTGGTCCTCTGCAGCTACTCACAAAGATGGCCACACGCTGGACCTCATCTTCACTCGCCTCTGTTCCCTATCTAACCTCTCTAACTCGCCTCTCCCCCTGTCTGACCACAACCTACTCACATTCTCCTCCCTCTCTTCTCCAAGTACACAACCCCCCCTCCACAAACCTTCACAACCCCGCAGAAATCTCAATCACCTTGACTTACACTCACTTTCTCAGTCTCTTTTCCCTCTTGCAGACATTGCTTCTTCAAGCAATGCAGATGCTGCTGCCACTTTATACAACACCACCATCTCTGCAGCTCTCGAATCAGCTGCCCCTCTCACACACACCAAAACCCGCACAATCAACAGGCAACCCTGGCACACGAGTCAGACTAAAGACTTGAGTCGGGCTTTCAGAACTGCTGAGCGCAGATGGAAGAGGTCTCATTTCACTGAGCACTTCGTTACATACAAACAGGCCCTCACCACTTTCAAGTCCACACTCACCGCTGCAAAACAAACCTACTTCTCATCCCTCATATCCTCTCTCTCTCACAACCCTAAACAGCTATTCAACACTTTCAACTCTCTCCTCCGTCCCCCTGCACCACCTCCCTCTCCTCTCAGCTGAAGACTTTGCCTCTTTCTTCAAGCAGAAGATTGACAACATCAGAGCAAGCTTTGGCCCACAATCACCACAGCCACTTCTCACAACTACTCAGCCTTCTTCCTCCAAATCCAGCTTCTCCACCATGACAGAAAACAATCTCTCCACTCTACTCTCAAGATCACATCTAACCACCTGTGCACTGGACCCGCTCCCATCCCACCTCATCCCCAACATCACCGCAGTCCTCATCCCAGCCCTAACCCATCTCTTCAACCTATCACTAACAACTGGTGTATTCCCTTCATGCTTTAAACATGCCTCAATTACACCCATCCTCAAAAAGCCCTCCCTTGACCCATCCTCTGTGTCAAACTATCGCCCCATATCCCTTCTCCCATATGCCTCAAAACTACTGGAACAGCATGTCCATCTTGAACTGTCTTCATACCTCTCTTCCTGCTTTCTTTTTGATCGATTACAATCTGGCTTCCAATCGCATCACTCTACTGAAACTGCCCTGACCAAAGTCACTAACGACCTACTAACCGCAAAAGCTAAGCGACAGTACTCTGTCCTCCTCCTCCTGGACCTGTCCTCTGCCTTTGACACAGTAGACCACTCCCTTCTACTACAGATTCTCTCATCTCTGGGCATCACAGACTTGGCCCTATCTTGGATCTCCTCATACTTATCCAACCGAACTTCCAACGTGTCTCACTCTCACACCACTTCCTCATCTCGCATCCTAACTGTCGCTGTCCCCCAAGGGTCAGTTCTTGGACCCCTGCTGTTCTCCATTTACACCTTCGGCCTGGGACAGCTCATCGAGTCCACGGCTTCCAGTATTCTCTCTACGCTGATGACACACAGATCTACCTCTCTGGACCTGATATCACCTCCCTACTAACCAGAATCCCACAATGTCTGTCTGCTATTTCATCTTTTTTCTCTGCTCGATTTCTAAAACTGAACATGGACAAAACAGAATTCATCATCTTTCCTCCTCCTCACTCAACCCCCCCACCTGACATATCTATCAATGTCAATGGCTGCTCACTTTCCCCAGTGCCACGTGCTCGCTACCTGGGAGTAATCCTAGACTCTGATCTCTCTTTCAAGCCACACATCCAAGCCCTTTTCACCTCCTGCCGCCTCCAACTCAAAAATATTTCCCAGATCCGTACATTCCTTTCCCAAGAAGCTGCAAAAACCCTAATAGATGCCCTTATTATCTCCCGTCTGGATTATTGCAACCTCCTGCTCTGTGACCGCCCTTCTAACAGTCTCGCTCCCCTACAATCTATTCTACACTATGCTGTCACGACTAATCCACCTGTCCCCCCGCTACTCCCCGACCTCTCCTCTCTGCCAATCCCTTCACTGGCTTCCCATTGCCCAACGACTCCAGTTCAAAACACTAACCATGACACACAAAGCCATCCACAACCTGTCTCCTCCCTACATCCGTGACCTAGTCTCCCGGTACCTACCTGTACATAACCTCCGATCCTCACAAGATCTCCTTCTCTACTCCCCTCTCATCTCCTCTTCCCACCATCGCATCCAAGATTTCGCCCGTGCCTCCCCCATACTCTGGAATACTCTGCCACAACACATCAGACTCTCGCCTACCTTGCCAAGCTTCAAAAGGAACCTGAAGACCCACCTCTTCCGACAAGCCTACAACCTGCCGTAACCCTCAGTCTGATGCAGCGCCGCACTATCAGCTCTACCCTAACCTACTGTTTCCTCATCTATCCCTCGTAGACTGTGAGCCCTCGCGGGCAGGGACCTCTCTCCTCCTGTACCTGTCTGTGCCTTGTATTGTTTATGATTATTGTACTTGTCCCTATTATGTATACCCCTTTCACATGTAAAGCGCCATGGAATTGATGGTGCTATAATAATTAATAATAATAATAATAATAATAATAATAGTATGAGCCCACACATAGCCTCCTATATACAGTATGAGCCCCCACATAGCCTCCTTTATACAGTAGGAGCCCAGAAGCCTCCTGTATACAGTAGGAGCCCCCACATAGCCTCCTATATACAGTATGAACCTCACAAAGCTCCATATATACAGTATGAGCCCCCACATAGCCTCTTATTTTCAGTGTGAACCTACACATAGCCTCCTCTATACAGTATGAGCCCCCACATAGCCTCCTTTATACAGTAGGAGCCCATATAGAAGCCTCCTGTATACAGTAGGAGCCCATACATAGCCTCCTATATACAGTATGAACCTCACAAAGCTCCATATATACAGTATGAGCCCCCACATAGTCTTCTATATACAACTGGAGCCCATACATAGCCTCCTATATACAGTATGAACCCCCACATAGCCTCCTATATATAGCAGGAGCCCATACATATCCCCCTATATACAGTATGAATCCCCACATAGCCTTCTATATACAGTATGAGCTCCCACAGTCTCCTATATACAGTATGAGCCCATACATAGCCTCCTATATACAGTATGAGCCCCAAAAAGCTCCCTATATACAGTATGAGCCCCGACATAGCCTCCTATATACAGCACATGGCCTCCTATATACAGTATGAGTTCCTACATTTACATAGTTACATAGTTACTTAGGTTGAAAAAAGACCTAGGTCCATCTAGTTCAACCTTCCTCCACCAGTTGTACATAGCCTCCTATACACAGAATGAGCCCCACATAGCCTCCTATATAAAGCATGAGCCCCCCACATAGTCTCCTATATACAGTATGAGCCCAAACATAACCCCTATATACAGTATGAGCCCCCAAATAGACCCTTTATACAGTTAGAGCCCCACATAGCCTCCTATATACAGTATAAGCCCCCACAGTCTCCTATATACAGTATGAGCCCAAACATAGCCCCTATATAGAGTATGAGCCCCCACATAGACACTTTATACAGTTTGAGCCCGAACATAACCCCTATATACAGTATGAGCCCCCACATAGACCCTTTATACAGTTAGAGCCCCAGATAGCCTCCTATATACAGTATGAGCCCCCACAGTCTCCTATATACAGTATGAGCCCAAACATAGCCCCTATATACAGTATGAGCCCCCACATAGACACTTTATAAAGTTTGAGCCCCACATAGTCTCCTATATACAATATGAGCCCCCACATAGTCTCCTATATACAATATGAGCCCCCACATAGTCTCCTATATACAATATGAGCCCCCACATAGTCTCCTATATACAATATGAGCCCCATAGCCTCCTATGAAATTGGAAGTGACAAAAAGGAGTTGATGAGCTTGATCCAATAAATGAGTGCCAGTAAATGTTTTCCTTATTTTTTGAGAATATTGCTTCCTATGCCGGTTAGATTTATACGATTTCCAGTCTTAAAGTTTTCACGTTGAATCCCACATGTGTGAGTGTAGGACAACATGATCCGAGCAGTCGACGTCTTTCATCCCCATCTTGTGTGATACATTCTCCCGTGCGGTGGAACATGTCAGCAGCAATGTGATAAAATGAGAGTTTCCCATCCTCTGTGCGTCGCTGTATATTTCCTGAGATGACGGAGGTGTTAATCACATATGGAAAACTGTAAATATCTTTTCATCACCCCTTAAACTTTTTTTCCCAAGAAATTCCTGGGAAAATGCTTCATCAGGTCAGAGTATATGATCTTTTTACATTATAGAGGGGAAATTCCAATCAGGACCTCAGGGAAGGATATTTTTCAGAATTTTTCCATCTGCATTCTACATGTGACCACAAGGGGGCGATCATAATGTATGATCATAATGTATATTCCAGGCTGATCCTTGCAGAGAGTATGGTCGTGGAAAAGTTTCACATCATGTCAGCAACTTTTTATCAACCTTTGGAGAGCTTTAATTTGGGTTTAAGTATGGAGAACACCATATTTGCATTTGTGTCGCCCTCGCGTGAGCAGCCTGGCTGCTCGGATCTGGATTTGCGGTGGCTCGAGAGGGCTCCGGACCCGGGGGTCGTGCGGCTCCTCAAGCAAAAGGGGGTTATGTACAGGGGATGGTGTGGAAAGTTCGTGACGCCACCCGTGGTTCGTGGTATGATGGAGTACCACCGCTGCGATTGCAGGACCCGTTGGCGATGGAGTGGGCAGCCAGGTGTTTAACTTCTCCACGGGTAGGGGGAATTCCCCGGGACTCGGTGATGGTGACTGGGATGTGCCATTGGGGAGGTAAGGGTTACTTGCATACTCACTCAGTCCAATAACGCTGACACTGACATCTGTGGTAAACCAAAGTTCTGGACACTGCTGCCGCTGAGGGGGAGCACGCCTGGGTCCCGTTTCTGTTGGTGTTGCCTGTTGGCCTGTGACCTTTTCCCGTGGCACCTTGTCTTTTGGTTGGTCACTTTAGTCTGGAACTAATCGGGTCCCACTCCCCAGTATGGTTAACTGAGGGAGCTTGTTCTCAGGGTTCACGCTTGGGATTTTCTGGACCATATGTGTGGAAAGTCCTATCCCCCTCGTTGCGCTAGTACCCCAATTTTGGAGCGGGTGGAGAGAGGATCTTGAAGGCTCCGTCCTCGTCGGGTAAATTGTCAGGATGCCTGAAGCTACTCCCTGACCTTCGGTCCACGTACCCCGTCGTGCCCTGGCCCCTGCCCGGTGATGGCACAAGGCTGCCCACTGTCCTCCACGACAATACTGTGCCGCTTGTCACGATCCCCTGCGACCGGGGGTCCAGCTCCTACCAGGCTCAGACCAACGTCTGCCACCTAGTAGTTCACGGAGTCCAGCTCCTGACCTCCTCTCTCTCTGAGAGATACTTCACCGACTCCTCACTCATGACACTCCTGACCAACCCTTTACCAACCCTGCAGTTGGGTTACCCTATTCCACTCAGGCCGTCCACTGGTGTGTCTGGTGGGTGTGGTGCAGAGTGTTCCTAGGATTTTGATTGGCTGTTCTTGGCAACACCAATGGTTAGGGACCCGTAACCAAGGAGGAGGTGGATATTGTACAGAAGGGCAGATTGCACAGTACCCTGTGACGACCTGATAGGCCAGGGCGTCACACATTTTTGTCATCTTTGCGATACTTTTAGAAAATTATCAACATTTTCAGAATACAATAATTTCAATATAATTACATAAAATGAGTAAATGGTTCTAGATTGCATTTTACTCCCGATTCCAATCCATGGGGTCTCCTAACTGGTCACATTTTTTACTTTATAGGATTATACAGTTCCCACTTTGTGCCACAAGATGGCGCCCATGAGCAGTTTTATAATTTTCGAATTACTTTATGAAACAGCGAGTTCAGGATGAACAAATCATATACACTTGTGATTTGTCTTGAGGAAGGAGACATAGCCTCCGAAACCCCTAATAAAATCAAATTCAATAATCCCTTCACTTCTTCATCTATGGTTATTCATCATACGGGGACTGCTGGAGCCAAGGATTTCTTTCTAAGCTTACACTATGGTTGTGACTGATCAGAATCCATCAAGGTAGGCAATTCCCTGTTTTTACGTCTCTTCATTCCTCAAGGATAAGACCCCATATTGCGGCTTCTCTTTTTCAGTAAACTGGATTGCTAATTAAGAAATATGGCATGAAGAGGTGTAGATGATGTGTCGGATTATCAGATTCTTGGGATTTTCGGACATTAACAGGACTGTCATGGGATGTGATGAGATAACTGGGGATCGGGGCTCCTAAACTGGGGGGCCCAAGCCGTCCCTGATTCTAGAGATACATCTGATGGTGATGATCTCTGGGCCGACTTTCTACCCTTGTTCCTGACCAGCCCTGATTTAGTACCTCCTCCCTTCCTATCCCAGATGGCCTGGACAGGGGCGTTTACACACCAACAGTGATAGAAAAACAGGGGAAACCAAAACTCTATCACATAGCCCTAGTTATCCCTGATCCCAGAGATACATCTGATGGTGACGATGTCTGGGCCGCCTTCCTAGCCCTGCTCCTGACCAGCCCTGATTTAGTACCTCCTTTCCTATCCCAGGGGGCCGGGACACGGGTGTTTACACACCAACAGTGATAGACAAACAGGGGAAACCAAAGCTCTATCTCACAGCCTTAGTTATCCCTGATCCCAGAGATACGTCTGATGGTGACGATGTCTGGGCCACTTTCTGACCACTGCTCATGACCAGCCCTGACTTAGTACCTCCTCCCTTCCTATCCAAGGGGGTCGGATCAGGGGCGTTTACACACTAACACTGATAGACAAACAGGGGAAACCAAAACTCTATCACACAGCCCTAGTTATCCCTGATCCCAGAGATACGTCTGATGGTGATGATGTCTGGGCCGCCTTCCTACCCCTGCTCCTGACCAGCACTGATTTAGTACCTCTTCCCTTCCTACCCTGGGGTGGGGGGGTGTCACAGGTGGGTGGAAACATCAACAATGATAGACAAACAGGGGAATCCAAAACTTTATCATATAATACCAAAGCCAAGCAACACTACTCTATCCTCCTCCTACTGTACCTGTCCTCTGTCTTCGACACAGCAGACCATTCCCTCCTACTACAGATTCTCTCATTTCTGGGCATCACAGACTTGGCCCTATCTTGGATTTCTTCATACCTAACCGACCGAACTTTCAGCGTCTCCCATTCTCACACCACTTCCTCATCTCGCCCCCTATCTGTCGGGATCCCTCAAGGCTCAGTTCTTGGACCCCTGCTGTTCTCCATCTACACCTTCGGCCTGGGACAGCTCATAGAGTCCCACGGCTTCCAGTATCATCTCTATGCCGATGACACACAGATCTACCTCTCTGGACCTGACATTACCTCTCTACTAACCAAAATTCCACAATGTCTATCTGCTATTTCATCCTTCTTTGCTGCGCGATTCCTAAAACTTAACATGGACAAAACAGAGTTCATTGTCTTTCCTCCTCCTCACTCATCTCCTCCAACAAGCCTTTCCATCAAACTTGATGGTTGCTCACTCACCCCAGTCTCACAAGCTCGTTGCCTTGGAGTGACCCTCGACTCTGTCTATTCTTCAAGCCACACATCCAAGCCCTCTTCACCTCATGCAGACTACAACTCAAAAATATCTCCCGGATCCGTGCTATCCTTAGCCAAGAATCAGCAAAAACATTAGTGCATGCCCTCATCATCTCCCGCCTCGACTACTGCAACCTCCTGCTCTCTGGCCTCCCTTCCAACACTCTTGCACCCCTCCAATCTATCCTAAACTCTGCGACCCGCCTAATCCACCTCTCCCCTCGCTACTCCCCAGCCTCGCCACTCTGCCAATCCCTTCACTGACTTCCCATCGCCCAACGACTCCAGTTCAAAACATTAACCATGACATACAAAGCCATGCACAACCTGTCTCCTCCCTACATCTGTGACCTAGTCTCCCGGTACCTACCTGCACGCAACCTCAGATCCTCACAAGATCGCCTTCTCTGCTCCTCTCTTATCTCCTCTTCCCACAATCGCGTACAAGATTTCTCCCATGCCTCCCTCATACTCTGGAATGCTCTACCTCAGCACATCAGACTCTCACCTACCGTGGAAAGCTTCAAGAGGAACCTCAAGACCCACCTCTTCCAACAAGCCAACAACTTACAATAGTCCTCAATCCAGTACACCACTATGCAACCAGCTCTGTCCTTACCTATTGTACCATCACCCATTCCCTGTAGACTGTGAGCCTTCGCGGGCAGGGTCCTCTCTCCTCCTATACCAGTCTGTTTTGTACTGTTAATGATTGTTGGACGTATACCCTCTTTCACTTGTATTAAATGGCGCTATAATAATAATAAATAATAATAATAATATGCTGAAATAGAATAATCAGACAACCAATGATAAGAAGAAAAACAAAGAGCATGGAGGAAATAACCAGATCACAGGAGGAATACCACAGCACACCAAGCAACATGCAGTAAACCACCAGACTGGAACATAATAGCACACGGTTAATCAGAAAGCTATAGTCGGCATAGGAAGACAAATTCCTCCATCTTAAAAAGGCAGGAGTAACTGTGATTAGTCTTCCACAACATGTGATCCAAAAGGTAACCAGCAGGCTAGGAGAGATAAACTCCTGCTAGTCTGATAAGTGATGAGCACACGGCTGGTCAATACCCGAGCCTGTTTGTGCAACTCAGAAGCACCAGAGAAAGTATAATGAGGAGTGGTGTCAGAGTCTGTAGTCCGAACAGAGTTTAGAACAAAACGCAGTGTGACAGGGACTTTTTTACGAATGCAGATTACACAATCGCAGATTTTGAATCTCAAGAAGATTCGAGACAGGGCGTAGCAAAATCTTCTCTGGGGTTCTAGAGCCCCAATTTCAGGTCAATTTACGCTCAGAAAAATTAAATAAGTTGCAAAACTGGGGCTTGATCCACTAATTTTTACATCCCCTGAAACATAATCCTAAATTGACTGAATGTGACATTCATTGTCTTGATACAATAATTCAGCATTTAGGATCCCACTTTTAACTTTTTCCTCCACATTGCCTAAAACTGGCCGTGCTGGGCACTAAGTGAATACACAGTGCCAAGAGGCTGCAGTAAAGGCAGCATATAAATGTCGTTGTATCTCTTTACAACAGTTTAGAGGTATAATAAGAACTTTCCATGTGTAATTTACTTTCAGTCTCCAGGCTGTGAATTATCTACTTATAGTAATGTGCAGGAGTGGAGGATTTAAAGAAAAAAATAAAAAATTGCCTCAAGACTTTCCCTTTAAATGTCAACATTTCAATACACAACAACATATTTATAGGTATCATAGTCACCAAGTAGTTATTATTCACAATGGAGACTCCACCCGCTGAATTTGGCAGAAGTTCTTCAAAAGTTCCAAAATAGAAGCGCGGCGCACCACCCTACGTCTGATCACAGGCTCATCACTTAGGTGTTCATCATAGCACGGACCTGACGACTGCCGCTCAGTACAAGTGACTATTTTCCATGTGTAAGTGATAATAGATGTCATTAGATAATTCTACATTGCATATAACTATAGAAATAACAGAAAATGAAAAAAATAATAAGCCCAATATGCTACTTTTAGGGGGCTTAGTCACAATGGTACGCGATCTATTGATGATGGTAGAGTTGGGCAGAAGCCAGTAAAGCTCATAGTACGTAGATCTGGGCATTCTGGTTCCCCTCCAAAATTTCCTATCTTTATATGATAGTGGAGTGGACTCTGTTATCTGTTTGACTTCGCTACTAAGCTGTGATGACATCATCATTACCAGATTGATGATGTCATCCAGAGTTTTAGAACTTGGAGTGTCCAACACTAACAGTTAAAAAGCAACCGGATTTATCAAGGAACCATCGATCTTTATCCTGATCATGAGTGACCCTAATTGTGTGATATATACATAAGCTGAACATCTGGCTAGTACTGTATGGGGGCGCTGTATAGTATAGTAAGGGGTGAAACTAAAAGCTTATCAGTGGGTTAGTAAAAGACGATAAAGTAGACTCTAGCTCAAGCTCTACAAAACCCAGCGGATTGGCTTGTTGCTTAATAAAACTTTTTGCTTTTCTTCCCCAACAGCTTCTAGTGATTCATCTGGAACTCCCTGCTGCACCAACATCATCAGTCCGTTCTGCATCCTCCGGCCCTAAAGCTTCAAGAATCCACCTGTTGATTAGTAAAACCTTTTTCCTTTTTGCCACAACAGATTTAGGCGATTTGTCTGGATTTCCCTGCTGCACCAACATCATCAATCCGTTCCGTATAACAACTGTTCCTCTGGACCTATGGTTTCAAGGATCCACCTGTTGATTAGTAAAACATTTTGCTTTTCTGCTGCAACAATAGAGAAAAGTTTTACTAATCATCAGGTGGATCCACCTGATGATTAGTAAAACTTTTCTCCTTTCTACAGCAACATCTTCAGGAATTGAATCTGGACCTCCCTGCTGTACCAACATCATCAGTCCGTTCTGCATACCAAATGCTGCTCCTCTGGACCTAAAGCTTCAAGAATCCACCTGTTGATTAGTAAAACTTTTTTTCCTTTTTGCCACAACAAATTCAGGTGATTTGTCTGGATTTCCCTGCTGCATCAACATCATCAATCCATCCTGTATAACAACTGCTCCTCTGGACCTAAGCCTTCAAGGATCCACCTGATGATTATTAAAACACTAGCTGTACTACCCGGCTTCACCCGGGTTAATAACTGTTGTTAACAAAATAGAATGTATTAACAAAAATGTATTCTGCACACAAACACCACAAAACAAATAGATAGAAATGTAATTATTAAAAGGCAAAAACTAGGCTAATAGAAGCATTTCACAACATATATTTCAACACCACAGATATTCCACACAGATTTAACTATATTGGCCAAGTAATGTGCTCCGTCTGTCTCTTTCCAGGTCTGTCTCTTTCCAGGTCTTTCTCTTTCCCCGTCTGTCTCTATCAAGGTCTTTGTCTTTCCCCATCTATCTTTGTCTGTCTCTCTGGCTGTCTCCTCCTTCCCTGTCTGCCTGTCTCTGTCCCTGTCTGCATATCTGTCTGTCTCTTTCCCCATCTGTCTCTTACCCCGTTTGTCTCTTTCCCCATCTGTCTCTTTCCAGGTCTGTCTCTTTCCAGGTCTGTCTCTTTCCAGGTCTGTCTCTGTCTGTCTCTTTCACCGTCTGTCTCTGTCTGTCTCTTTCACTGTTTGTCTCTGTCTGACTCTTTCTCTGTCTGTCTCTATCTCTCTGTCTATTTCCCTGTCTGTCTCTCTGTCTGTCTCTGTCTGTCTCTCTGTCTGTCTGTCTCTGTCTGTCTCTGTCTGTCTCTCTGTCTGTTTCGGTCTGTCTCTTTCCAGGTCTGTCTTTCTCTCTGTCTGTCTCTGTCTGTCTCTCTTTATCCGTCTCCCCACCGACATCTTATTACCTCACATATAAGCTTCTTATACTATGAATGTCTTTTGTTCCTATAGCAACCAATTAGAGCTCCGACTAATAACCTGTAGTTCCAGGCTCCGTTTACTTTAATGAAGGCATGTTTTTTGGAGAGTAACTGTAAAGCACTGGGTTAAATTTTCCTGTCAAAACATAGTCTAAGACGTTCCTTAGGTCACATGAGGCGTCTGTGCAAAATTTTGTGATTGTAAATGCGACGGTGCGGATACACTTTTCGTTTCACATTTTATCCATTATGTAGATAGGGGCAAAATTGATTAGTAAATTGGAACATGCGGGGTTAAAATTTCGCCTCACAACATAGCCTATGACGCTCTTGGGGTCCAGACATGTCAGTGTGCAAAATTTTGTGGCTGTAGCTGCGACGGTGCAGATGCCAATCCCGGACATACATACATACATACACACACACACATACACACATACATACATACATACACACATACACACACACATACATACATACATACATACACACATTCAGCTTTATATATTAGATTTTGCCTTTCTGCAGCAACATCTCAGGAATTTCATTTGGACCTCCCTGCTGCACCAACATCGTCAGTCCGTTCTGTACAACAACTCCTCCTCCAGACATAAAGCTTCAAGGATCTACATGTTGATTAGTACAACTTATATCCTTTCTGCCATAACATCTTCAAGAATTTCATCTGGACCCCCCTGCTGCACCAACATCATGAGTCCATTCTGTATAACAACTGTTCCTCTGGACCTAAAGCTTCAAGGATCCACCTGTTGATTAGTAAAACATTTTGCTTTTCTGCTGCAACATCCTCAGGAATTTCATCTTGACCTCCCTGCTGTACCGGCATCATCAGTCTGGTCTTCATAACAAGTGCTCCTCTGGACCTAAAGCTTCAAGGATCCACCTAATGATTGGTAAAACGTTTTGCCTTTCTGCCACAACATCTTCAGGAACTTCATCTGAACCTGCCTACTGTACCGGCGTCATCAGTCCTTTCTGCATAACAACTGCTGAAACGGACCATGGCCTAGAGTCTTAGAAGATCAATCTCACCAGGTGAGACAAAACATGGACATTAGATGGAGCCAGCACCAAAAATCTCTTGTTTATGATCATTCTTCGTCATTTATAGGTGGTGAGACATCTATTTCTCCTTTAGACAAATTGTACCATGGTCAACTTCTGAGGTCACATCAATCCCTCCCAGAAGTGGGTACTCTAAAGGTGGTTACAAACATTAGTTAGTGGTCAGCCGAATTCTCAAATTCTTTGTTATGAGCTCCCCAATAAATAAACTTGGTGATGTGCTTTTCGATGAGAAGAGTTGAGTAAGTTGCCGGGGAACATCACTTTAAGAAGAAAAGATCAAGAGTAGTAATTTAACATGGCCACTTCTTCTCTCCTTCAACATCATCTTTCAGAGGGGAATCGGAAGTCTTCCATACACATTGGTCGGTTGTCTTCTCCTGCCGACATTGATGGTTTTGCCATCCATCAACCCAATATGTATGGTGGCCTTAAAGAGGAACTTTCACAGGATATTTGTTTGGCGCACCACTTGGAGCACCAATCGCCGATGTTCCACTGATTCTGGAACTGTTTTTCTTTTTCTTCTGTGCCCCCCCATTCCAAAGTTACGGTACAAAATATCCCCTTAAACAACTGGGCGTGTACTATAGAACATCTTTGTGGGCGTTTACTTTTTCTCCTCCAATCAAAACATGGATAACTTCCGAGGTATACGCCCACTTGCTAAAGGGAAAATGTGCTTCTTTGGACATAACTTTGGAACGAAGAGGCACAGAAAAAAAAGAAAAACTGTTCCGGAATCGGTGAAACGGCGACAATTGGAAAAGATACACAGCTTAAATTTAGGAATCCACTCTTTAAATTAGAGGAGATTTTTCTGGGTAAATCTTGGTACTGATTTTACTTTCCTTCACTGAGGTCTTTATCCTCCTTAGGCAACTTACTAGTAATTTCAAAAAAGCATCTGTAAAACTAAAGCGACTTGCTAATTACTTTTCGCTCCCCACCCCCATTGTGTCAATGACACTTGGCGCAGTGCGATGCTCTTCACTCCGTCCAGATCTCAAGTGTCCAATTGTGATTTTTAACTCTTTTATGTGTATGCGGGGTGGGGGTGGGGGGTGGATGTTATTCGTCACTTAGGCAACAAGCACCATGTCTGCTCCTATAGCAACATAATGCTCTTGCGGATGAAGGACTCGTCTTAGTACAAAGTCAGCGTCTAATTTCCCACTAACATCTTCTGAGCTTTGGGAAGATGATATAAAAGGGCATTAGTAATCTGAAATTAGAAGCAGGCAGATTAGGCGAGTGCAGTTATTACTAGCGCTTTGATGTTAAAAATAATTTTTTTTATAAAAATTTGTCTAAAAATTCTTCCTTTGCTGCTCTGAAACACATTCTTGGATTTTTTTTGTTTCTTTGTTTATTTTACATGTACTGGATATTTATTATAGGTACCAATAATACATGATATTGGGAAAACTATATACACCAACATTTGTGTGAGATTTCCAGAAACGCCATCTTTTTTCCGACTGGGTCATTCGTGGATTTTCCAGTAAAATTCCAGACTGTTGGCAACTAAATTATTGGTGGTTGTAGATACAAGGTGTAGCAGCAGCGTCCCTGCGGGGACACCGACTTACTTACCGCCCCGGTCAGGTCACCGTTCTTCCTCTCACTCCCCCGGCCATCCACATATGCTGCTACCTCCTTCCATGCCCGGGGCCTGTGCACACAGCCCAGGTTTTCCTAGAGTGAGTCTAGGGCATGCGAGCGTGCACCAGCCCTCCTCTTAAAGGCCTGGTTTGATATTTCCAGGAAATGTCTTTCATCCTATGACCGAGAGACACTGTATATTTAAGGCACCCTCCCACTAGGGGAGGTGCCTGCAAAATGTCCTTAGTTTGGCTACCAGTCTGCTAGCTAGTTGTCAGGTTCCTGCTCCTGTCCCGTTATCCCTGTGTCTGTCACCCTATACCTTCCTTCCCATACCTGTCTGTCCCTGCCTGTCTGCTCTGGTCATCCCACCTGGGCCTGCCTATGTGCCGCCCCAGTGCCAGTAGCCGGCGCTGCTCGGATACGGGCCCTCAGGGGTGGTGGCTCGAAGGTCTCCGGACCCGGGGGTCTCGCGGACATGCCGAATAAAAAGGGGGACGTAGATGTACGAACTAGGCCATATTAAGTTCGTGACGCCACCCACGGTGTGTGGTGAGGCTGGACACCACCGCTGCTGCTGTGGGGCACCCGGGGGAGATGTTGTGGCAGCTAGTTGTTAACCCCTCCGTGGGTAGGGATGGTGGCCCCGGGACCCGGTGTCTCAGTGCAGGGTATAGCGACCGCAGGGAGTGTTGGTGTACTCACTGTTAATAAACCACACAAGTCTCTGGTAAACCAAGGTGATGGTGGCCGGTGCCGCGGCTGGTTGCATTCGGGTCCCCCACCCGGCTGGTGGTCTCTATCCTTTTCCTCTGCACTGTTTGTGTAAGGTGGACTTCCTAGCGTGAAACTCAGCAGTCCGCTCCCAGTTGGATGTGGCCTCAGAAGCTGTGCCCGCAGACGCTGGCCCGTGGGATTCTATGGGCCCTGGCGGTGACTTCCTATCCCTATCGGTGGGCTGTTGTCTTCTATGAGGGACTTTGGGTGGGACAGGACCTCTAGTCCTGGCCTCAATCGGTGAATTAACCAGTCCGCTTGGTTATGGTTCTGGCTTCAGAGTTCAAGTACCCCCCTTTGTGCTACGGTTTCCGGGTCGGTTCCCCGTGTCGGTACTGGCGGGCTACAACCCTGTCCCGGTCCACCTCGGTTCTGCCGAGCCGTCTTCCCGTCTCCTGCTGACGGAGACCACTGTCTGCCTCCTAGCCAGTGGCACCAGGGCTCCCACCCTGGTACCGTTCATTTTGAACTTCCTGCTGGAGCTACACTTAGCTCCAGCCCACACTCCTCTCAAAACTCGACTCCAAACACTTTCTGCTTGTTTTACCGCCCCAGGCTGTCTAGACCCCTGGGTGGGCATGTCCCAACCGCCTGGTCACGCCCACTGGTGTGTCTATCTGTCCCTAAGGGGGGGGGCCACTAGGGTTTCTGGTCGGCTGTGTGTTTCCTAGTGAGGGAAGTTGTTATGCGGGGGCCTAACTGTGACTACCTGGTTTTGCCAGGGCGTCAGACGTACATCTGTGACCGTACCCAAGTCCATCTCCTGTCCTGGGGTTCAGCTGTGACAGTCTCGATTACTGCCCTGCGAGGGGTACCTAGCGTACGTCTCGCGGTAGGAGTTTAGTTAAGCCCTTATCACTAAAGGGTAAGCCCGGGTCCCCCCTGTGGTCCCGTGGGTCCACTAATCTCGCTTGCTGCCCCTACCCCAGCCGTGAGCTTTACACAAGGGTACAATTTATTTATCCCTATAAGCAGTATATATCATTTCCTAGAAAAAACGAAAATTGTTCCGCCTTAGGAAACCATCTAATCTGCTCACCACTCATCATGCCCCACCCCCTAATTAATAGAACAGGGGTCTCCGCCCAGGAGGATCCCAGAAATATGGAAATCCTCCCAAACATCAAGTGAAATTGGAACATTTTCAGAAGAAGGAACACTTTTAATGGTATCTGGGTCATTAGGATACAGGGGGCCATCAGCCCTTACACTGATAGACAGCAGACTGCTCTCCACCTTCAGCCTACCGGAGGTCGGGAGCAATGGATGATATTGTCACGTCATTGACTGCAGACTAAAGGGGAGAAGGAAAATAGAGGTATTGCTCATCACACAGGCAGGGGGAGATGAGTATAGATATATTTTGTTTTCATTGGGTGTAGTAGAAATGTATGGGGCACTATTACTATGTGAGGGACCCAGATAAAAATAAAAAATGTTTAATAAATCAACATTTTTATCCTGTTAAAAAATGAATAATTTTAAAAGATAAATATTTGCAAAAATCCAATCTATATACTGTATTAATCAACTATCATGATAAGAACACTGAAGCAAAAAAAAATAATCATTTTTAAAAATATATATATTTGGTGTTGTCACTTTTGCAAAAGTCCAATCTATATATTGTATAAAATTAATGAAATATCATGATAAGAATAGTAAAGGAAAAAATATAAAATAAATAATATATATATATATATATATATATATATATACACACATATATACAGTGTGTGCAGAATTATTAGGCAAATGAGTATTTTGATCACATGACACTTTTTATACATGTTGTCCTACTCCAAGCTGTATAGACTGAGAGCCAACTACTAATTAAGTAAATCCGGTGATGTGCATCTCTGTAATGAGGAGGGGAGCAGTGTAATGACATCAACACCCTATATAAGGGGTGCTTAATTATTAGGCAACTTCCTTTCCTTTGGCAAAATGGGTCAGAAGAGAGATTTGACGGGCTCTGAAAAGTCCAATATTGTGAGATGTCTTGCAGAGGGATGCAGCAGTCTTGAAATTGACAAACCTTTGAAGCGTGATCACCGAACAATAAAGCGTTTCATGGCAAATAGCCAACAGGGTCGCAAGAAGCGTGTTGGGCAAAAAAGGCGCAAAATAACTGCCCATGAATTGAGGAAAATCAAGCGTGAAGCTGCCGAGATGCCATTTGCCACCAGTTTGGCCATATTTCAGAGCTGCAACGTTACTGGAGTATCAAAAAGCACAAGGTGTGCCACACTCAGGGACATGGCCAAGGTAAGGAAGGCTGAAAACCACCACCTCTGAGCAAGAAACATAAGATAAAACGTGAAGACTGGGCCAAGAAATATCTTAAGACTGATTTGTCAAAGGTTTTATGGACTGATGAAATGAGTGACTCTTGATGGGCCGGATGGATGGACCAGAGGCTGGATCAGTAAAGGGCAGAGAGCTCCACTCCGACTCAGACGCCAGCAAGGTGGAGGTGGGGACTGGTATGGGCTGGGATCATCAAAGAGGAACTTGTGGGACCTTTTCGAGTTGGGATGAAGTGAAGCTCAACTCCCAGACCTACTGCCAGTTTCTGGAAGACAACTTCTTCAAGCAGTGGTACAGGAAGAAGTCGGTATCGTTCAAGAAAAACATGATTTTCATGCAGGACAATGCTCCATCACATGCATCCAACTACTCCACAGCGTGGCTGGCCAGTAAAGGTCTAAAAGATGAAAAAATAATGACATGGCCCCCTTGTTCACCTGATCTGAACCCCATAGAGAACCTGTGGTCCCTCATAAAATGTGAGATCTACAGGGAGGGAAAACAGTCCACCTCTCGGAGCAGTGTCTGGAGGCTGTGGTGGCCGCTGCACGCAATGTTGGTCGTAAACAGATCAAGCAATGACAGAATCTATGGATGGTCGGCTGCTGAGTGTCATCATAAAGAAAGGCGGCTATATTGGGCACTAATTTTTTGGGGTTTTGTTTTTGCATGTCAGAAATGTTTATTTCTAAATTTTGTGCATTTATATTGGTTTACCTGGTGACAATAAACAAGTGAGATGGGAATAGATTTGTTTTTTATTAAGTTGCCTAATAATTCTGCACAGTAATAGTCACCTGCACAAACAGATCTCCTCCTAAGATAGACAAATCTAAAAAAAACCCACAACTTCCAAAAATATTAAGCTTTGATATTTATGAGACATTTGGGTGATTGAGAACATAGTTGTTGATAAATAATAAAAAAAAATCCTCTAAAATACAACTTGCCTAATAATTCTGCACACGGTGTAGGTTAACGGAAAAATAACGAGGAAGAAAACGTAAAGTTCAAATGGCCTGATCATGAAGGGGTTAAAGGAGGAAATAGAAGGAAGGAATTTGTCACAGAAGAGGACGACTCAAGGATTTCTATTCACAAGGGGTTGTTGCGTGAACATTGATCATCCGTCATTGATCCCGTCACGTGGCTCTGATTTGGTGGCACATGTGGCCCCTTCCCCAATAAACGTTTCCCCAGGATATGAAATTCCGCTCTGATGAAGCTTTATAGCCAGAAGCAGCGTAAAGAGGACCTCAAAGCGCTGGAGGAGGAAAAAAAAATTCTGCTTGCATCCATTTTTAATCAGCGCGATCATTGGGGCTTTGCAGGCGCTGTACAGTGGGGAGCGCACACGACTGTGATCCATTTTCCCGTCATTCTCTAATTGTGAAGTTCAAAGGCAGCACAAAGACGTATTGTAGAAACGCTGCAGACGAGGCTGGTGCCGAGTGCTCGCAGTCTGTACACAGCGGCGGTCTCCTGTACACCGAGCGTCCTGATGAGCAGACCCATTACCGTCCCCCATAGACCGCAGCCCCGGATGCAGCAGTCACGCTACATACAATTATGTACTCACTGTTGAGTGGTGACCTAAAAAAAATCCACCTAAATATTTCCTCTAGAAACAGCGCCACCCTTGTTCACTGGCGGTGACTGGTATTGCAGCTTATATTGGAATTCCAGACTGAATCCATTATAAACTAAATGCATTATTAAATCCAACTCTTATACCTGATGAGGCTGGTGTACTTACTTTGAAAATCCATGTCAGAATGACTATAATCCTGATATTGAAATTACCATTTTAAGGAGTCTAAATGAAGAGGGAGCAAGCTCATGAATGTCAATGTCAACGGCAGCTTGTACTGACCAATGTGAGATCTCAGCAGCAGCAGAGAGGAGGGACACTGAGGAGCTGTCAGTCAGGCTAGGTGAGCAGAGACGCAGAAGCAGGAGGGAAGGAGGACACCGAGGAGCTGACAATCAGGGAAGGTGAGCAGAAACTCATCAGCAGCAGGGAGGAGGACACTGAGGAACTGTCAGTCAGGATAGGTGACCAGAGATTCAGCTGCAGCAGGGAGGAGGACACCGAGGAACTGTCAGTCAGGCTAGGTGACCAGAGATTCAGCAGCAGCAGGGAGGAGGACACTGAGGAACTGTCAGTCAGGCTAGGTGACCAGAGATTCAGCAGCAGCAGGGAGGAGGACACTGAGGAACTGTCAGTCAGGCTAGGTGACCAGAGATTCAGCAGCAGCAGGGAGGAGGACACTGAGGAACTGTCAGTCAGGCTAGGTGACCAGAGATTCAGCTGCAGCAGGGAGGAGGACACTGAGGAACTGTCAGTCAGGCTAGGTGAGCAGAGATTCAGCTGCAGCAGGGAGGAGGACACCGAGGAACTGTCAGTCAGGCTAGGTGACCAGAGATTCAGCTGCAGCAGGGAGGAGGACACAGAGGAACTGTCAGTCAGGCTAGGTGACCAGAGATTCAGCTGCAGCAGGGAGGAGGACACTGAGGAACTGTCAGTCAGGCTAGGTGAGCAGAGATTCAGCTGCAGCAGGGAGGAGGAAACTGAGGAACTGTCAGTCAGGCTAGGTGAGCAGAGATTCAGCAGCAGCAGGGAGGAGGACACTGAGGAACTGTCAGTCAGGCTAGGTGACCAGAGATTCAGCTGCAGCAGGGAGGAGGACACTGAGGAACTGTCAGTCAGGCTAGGTGACCAGAGATTCAGCAGCAGCAGGGAGGAGGACACCAAGGAGCTGACAATCAGGCTATGTGAGTGGAAACTCAGTAGCAGAGAGGGAGGAGGACACCGAGGAGCTAGGTGAGTGGAAACTCAACAGGAGAGGAAGTGGAAGGACATTGAGGAACTGTCAGTTAGGCCAGATGAGAGACGACTCAGCAGCAGGGAGGAAGGACACTGAGGATTTGTCTGTCAGGCCAGCTAAGTGGAAACTCAACAGCAGATGAGTAGGAAGGACACTGATGAGCTGTCTGTCAGGCTAGATGAGAAGAGACTCGGCAGCAGCAGGGAGGAGGACACTGAGAAGCTGTCAGTCAGGCTAGATGAGAAGAGACTCGGCAGCAGCAGGGAGGAGGGACACTGAGGAGCTGTCAGTCAGGCTAGATGAGAAGAGACTCAGCTGCAGCAGGGAGGAGGGACACTGAGGAGCTGTCAGTCAGGCTAGATGAGAAGAGACTCGGCAGCAGCAGGGAGGAGGGACACTGAGGAGCTGTCAGTCAGGCTAGATGAGAAGAGACTCAGCAGCAGCAGGGAGGAGGACACTGAGAAGCTGTCAGTCAGGCTAGATGAGAAGAGACTCAGCAGCAGCAGGGAGGAGGGACACTAAGAAGCTGTCTGTCAGGCTAGATGAGAAGAGACTCAGCAGCAGCAGGGAGGAGAGACACTGAGGAGCTGTCAGTCAGGCTAGATGAGAAGAGACTCGGCAGCAGCAGGGAGGAGGGACACTGAGGAGCTGTCAGTCAGGCTAGATGAGAAGAGACTCAGCAGCAGCAGGGAGGAGGGACACTGAGAAGCTGTCAGTCAGGCTAGATGAGAAGAGACTCAGCAGCAGCAGGGAGGAGGGACACTGAGAAGCTGTCAGTCAGGCTAGATGAGAAGAGACTCAGCAGCAGCAGGGAGGAGGGACACTGAGAAGCTGTCAGTCAGGCTAGATGAGAAGAGACTCAGCAGCAGCAGGGAGGAGGGACACTGAGAAGCTGTCTGTGAGGCTAGATGAGAAGAGACTCAGCAGCAGCAGGGAGGAGGGACACTGAGGAGCTGTCAGTCAGGCTAGATGAGAAGAGACTCAGCTGCAGCAGGGAGGAGGGACACTGAGAAGCTGTCAGTCAGGCTAGATGAGAAGAGACTCAGCAGCAGCAGGGAGGAGGGACACTGAGAAGCTGTCAGTCAGGCTAGATGAGAAGAGACTCAGCAGCAGCAGGGAGGAGGGACACTGAGAAGCTGTCTGTCAGGCTAGATGAGAAGAGACTCAGCAGCAGCAGGGAGGAGGGACACTGAGGAGCTGTCAGTCAGGCTAGATGAGAAGAGACTCAGCAGCAGCAGGGAGGAGAGACACTGAGGAGCTGTCAGTCAGGCTAGATGAGAAGAGACTCAGCAGCATCAGAGAGGAGAGACACTGAGGATCTGTCAGTCAGGCTAGATGAGAAGAGACTCAGCAGCAGCAGGGAGGAGAGACACTGAGAAACTGTCTGTCAGGCTAGATGAGAAGAGACTCAGCAGCAGCAGGGAGGAGGGACACTGAGGAGCTGTCAGTCAGGCTAGATGAGTGGACACTCAACAGCAGAGGGGAATGAAAGATACTGAAGAGCTGTCAGTCAGGCTAGCTGAGTAGAAACTCAGCAGCAGAGAGGGGAGGAAGGACACTGAGGAGCTGCCAGACAGGCTATATGAGAGATAACTCAGTAGCAGGGAGGAGGGACACTGAGGAGTTGTCAATCAGGCCAGCTAAGTGGAAACTCAACAGTGGATGAGTAGGAAGGACACTGAGGAGGTGTCTGTCAGGCTAGGTGAGTGGAAACTCAGCAGCAGAGGGGGAGGAAGGACACTGAGGAGCTGTCAATCAGGCTAGATGAGAGGAGACTCATCAGCAGCAGCGAGGAAGGACACTGAGGAGCTGACAATCAGGCCAGCTAAGTGGAAACTCAACAGTAGATGAGTGGGAATGACACTGAGGAGCTGTCAGTCAGGCTAGATGAGAGGAGACTCAGCTCCAGCAGGAAGGAGGGACACTGAGGAGCTGTCAATCAAGCTATGTGAGTGGAAACTCAGCAGCAGAGGGGAAGGAAGGATACTGTACAGCAAAGTTGATGAGTCAGCTGCATATGATAGATAGCATGAGCATAATGTGACTGCCCCTAGTGTCCAGTGTGAAAACTGCAATATTTAGACATTTTTAATGTCTAAAATAACCAAAAAATTAATAAGAGCTAAAAAAATAAAATAAAAAAAAATTGATAAAAATAGGTTGGCCTTGAAAACTATTGTTTCTTCATACCCATTTGTTCTATGAGGATATTTGTACATTAAACATCCCATTTAGGAGACGTGCTGATTATATATAGACTAGGGGCACATTCATTCTGGATTGTGACTATGAAACCTTTTCTCATAATATGTAGCTGGAGGAGTATTGATTAATCAATATCCGACTCCAATATTTCCTCTATTGGTGGGGGCGCATTTACAATAATTATTTCCCTGCCACATAAATTAACCATAGTGGGAGATATTTAAAAATACAACAGGATATTTTATATATATATATACTGTATATACACACACTCATTTATATAGCGATGTTAATTCCACAGCGCTTTACACATATTGGCAGGAAAGTAACACTATGTAGTATGCACATGTAATGTCAGCTCTGCATGTAGTATACACGGCTCTACATCTAGTATACACAGAAACAAGGCTTTATATACATCTATTGCAGTAGTAAAAGTATCATGTATGCTAATAAGGATGTGAAAAGGCCATTATGAAGGGAGGGGGGAAGGGGGGCTGTGACATCACTTATGATTGTTAGATCCTTGTAGAGGAGGAGGAGGTGAGCTATGATAGCACTTATTGTATATTGTGGATACTATGTTATCTACTCTACATAAAAATGTTTTCAGTCATTGTACCGGAGGGGGAGTAGGTAAACTGTCATATCACCAATTTTGAATGGTGGATTCTGTGTTATCTAGTATACGTAGAGGTATTATCAGTCATTGTAAAGGAGGAGGAGGTGAGCTGTGACATCATCTATTGTGAATGGTGGATCCTGTGTTATGTACTGTATATAGAGGTGTTATCAGGAATTGTACAGGAGGAGGAAGTGAGCTGTGACATCATCTATTGTGAATGGTGGATCCTGTGTTATGTACTGTATATAGAGGTGTTATCAGCCATTGTACAGGAGGAGGCGGAGGTGAGCTGTGACATCATCTATTGTGAATGGTGGATCCTGTGTTATCTACTGTATATAGAGATGTTTTCAGTCATTGTACAGGAGGAGGTGAGCGGAAACATTGCCTATTGTGATTGGTGGATCCTGTGTTATCTACTATACATACAGGTATTATCATTCATTGTGTAGGAGGAAGAGGAGGTGAGCTGTGACATCACTAATTGTGAATGGTGGATCCTGTCTTATCTACTGTATATAGAGGTGTTATCAGTCATTGTACAGGAGGAGGAGGTGAGCTGTGACATCACCAATTGTGAATGGTGGATCCTGTGTTATCTACTGTATATGAAGGTGTTATCAGTATTTGTACAGGAGGAGAAGGTGAGATGTGACATCGCCAATTGAGAATGGTGATTTCTGTGTTATCTACTGTATATGAATATATCAGTCATTGTACAAGAGGGAAGGAGGTGAGCTGTGACATCAGCAATTGTGAACGGTGGATCCTCTACTATTTACTATACATAGGGGTGTTACCAGTCATTGTAATCCTGTCTGTTATCATAACACTGTTGAAAAGTCTTCTGTACAAGACAGAATGTAACATAGCCCCAGCAGCCAGTCCAAAAATCAGTATTTATTGTCAAATAAAAATTGTGATATAAAAGAAATTTGGTAAATTAAAAAAGTATAGATGTGTGTGTCGCGGGCGGGGAGGAGGGTGTCAGCACACCGCGCTCACCCCTTCTGCTCGGGTCCGGCTGCTCAGTGGTGGCTCGAGCCGTGGGCCGGATCCCGGGGGTTTCTCGAGCGGCGCTCCTCGCCCGTGAGTGAAAGGGGGGTTTGGGGTGTTGGGATAATGTCCGTGACGCCACCCACGGTTGTGGTGATGTGTAGCACCACCGCTGCTCGATGCGGGGATCCCGGGGATGGTGAAGGGGAGCAGCTAGGTGTTGTGTTGCCCCTCCGTGGGTAGGGGTTGGTGATCCCGGGGCCCGGTGATGGCTTGGGAGGTGCAGGGCCTGGTGGGCGCAGGGACGCGGGGGCAGCGCTGTGCCTTGCGGCACTGTGGTACTCACTCAGCCTGAGACGTGGACACAGTTTTTACGGTAAACCAAACGGCTGGTAAGACGGTCCCACGGACGGCTGCTTTGCTTTCCCGGTAGGTGACGGTGATGTCCCTTTTCCTTGCACCTGTATGTACGGTTGGTTGCGATGGGTCCCCACCAGTAACCCACTCCCCGGCTTCAAGCTGGGCCGGAGGAGCACTTCTCTTTGCCCGCAGGCGCTGGCCCTCAGAGACTGGTGCCCTGGCGGTGGCGGTGTCTCTGTTGTACAGGTTGAGCTTTTGCCTTCAATCGGGACTTGGTTGTTGGGGGATCTACGTCCCCTTCACTGACGGATTCGGCAAATCTGGCGACTCCTAGCCTTGCCGGGGTCCGAGAGGCCCCTGCCCTGGTGCTGACTGTCCTTCGGAACACTGCTCCAGACCGCCGGGCACACAGCCTACGGGGTCCTTCCAGGAACGTCCGAACGGTCCCCCTCCAGACAGTCACCGCCGTTGCTGACCTTGCTGGCTTGCCCTGCACAAAGCTGGACCTTCAGGCTTCTCTCTCCCTGTCACCACTCTTGCTTTCCTCCTTTACCACTTTTCTTTCTTTACTTTACTTAGTTGTTTAGTCTAGCCCCCTCCGGGCTACTCCTCCACTCCTTCCACTTCCTCCTCCCTGACTAGAGTCTACTCCTCAACTGCCTGGTACTTCCTGCCTCCAGAGCTGTGATCTCCTCGGTGGGCGGAGCCAACCGCCTGGCCCACCCCCTGGTGTGAATCATCAGCCTCTGGAGGAAGGCAACAAGGATTTCTGGTTCAGCTTAGGTGTGCCTACCTGGGATGTGGGGTGTGGTGGTGTGTGACCTGTGTCCCCTGGCTTGCCCAGGGCGACACATTCCCCCTTAGCAAAATGCAGACCGTCCGCGGGCTGCCGTCCTACACCGGTTTTATTTTCTGTAAAAAGGGGATAACAGGGTTAATCAAACATAACATAAGACATTTTTAATAATCTTCCCTTACGGGAGGCACATTTACTTTAACGTTTCAACGGTTTACGGTTACGGTTTCCGCTCTCTCCCACCCAAGTAACCTGGCCCTGGTGCTGCCCCTAAAGCCCAGGCAGCACCCCTTGACCCACAGTCCAGCACACGGTACCCGAGCGGGATCTGTCCTTGCCCTCCAGAGGGTAGCCACCGGTTCCTTTGGTGGCTGGGCCCTAGCCTGCTCTGCTCAGGGCCCTCCCTTCAACCTGCCTCTCCGGAGGCGGCCTGCGGAAAACGGTAACGGTAAACAACATATTTACAAGCCACTAACGTTTGTGGTTGCCCTGCAAGTTCACGGGCTTGTCCATGGATAGTCCTCCATGCAAAACTTTTAAACGGTCCCTACGGGGACAACGGTGCCGGCTCCAGCCGGTTGCAAATCACTTTTGTCAATCAGGTTAAGTAGTCGGTATCATCATTTTCAACTTTTCAAACTTTTCAAACAACAAGCAGGTGGTCCCAACGGGGACTGGACAACGGTGCTCCGCTGCCCTACTCCAGGCCTTCAGCTTGGGCAGCTCCATCCCCCTCCACCAGCATGCCCAACATGCACCGACATGCTGGCGGAGACAGGGGTACCCGGTATCCATTTTCACCGGTACCCGGGGTATGACAAACCGCTGGAGCTCCTACGTCAGGCGGGTCACCGCCAGCTGCCGCAGCCTCCTGGCCTCCATCATCCAACACTTCAGATCCCTCGGCAGTAGCACGGAATAGCAGACCAGGCGAGTCTACACTGAGGCGCCCCATAAGCAACGGCAAGGGTGATGCATAGGCCGAGACTAGGCCGGGCCCCTCAGCCACAGCGGCTGGTCCTGGGAGGACATAGGGACGTGGGTCACCAGTCGACTCTGCTACATCGGTTCCCTCTCCGTACATCGGGACAGCTGCAATCAACATCTCCACCTCGTTGGTCCACTGCTCCATCATCCGGAGGAGTTGTCCCTGCTGACGCCGGTGGAACTGAATCACCCGGGCCTTCATCCAGGCCACGGTTCCGGGCTCAGGGTCTGGCACAGTCTCTACTAGGACTTCAGGCACCACGCTGTTAAGGGGCCGTGGTTCTAGCGGTTCCCCTTGGTGCCCTTCAGGGCCGTCTTGAACGTCTGCAGCCGGCTGGTCCGCCAAAGCGGCTGGGCAGGGTATCGCTACCGATGGGGCAGGTAGCGGGCCTAATGGCGGGGCGGCAGCAGCTATTACGGATAGCGGGGAGAGAGGCAGGGTGAGCGGAAGCCGGCCGGGCCCCTCAGCCGCAGCGGCCGATCCTTCAGGAATACAGGGGCGTGGGTCGCTTACCCGCTCCTCCAACTCCTCTTCCACCTCGCGTCTCCACATAGCAGCCACCACGTCCGCCATGTCGGTCTCCCACTCCTCCAGGAGGAGTTGCATATGTGCCTGCAGACGGTTACTCAGCGGGACGGTCCGGTCCCTCAACCACGTCGCCGTGCCGGGCGCGGGGGCTTCCTCGTTGGGAGTAGGGTGGTACATCTTGGCAATCGTGCCTTCCAGGAACCCAATACTGCTGCAGAGTCCTGGCGTCCCTGCTTCTATAGCTGCAGCTACATGCGTCCAGCCGCCATCGCGTCCCCCTTAGCTCTTTCCGGCCCCTCCTCTCTCGGGGCGGGGTTTTGGCCTTCGTGCCTCTACTGCTCGAGAAGACGCTCGAGCGGGAACTTTTCGCGCCAAAGATGGCGGCTTCTGAAATTTTCCTGCCGGATACCTCCGGCGGTAACAAGGCGCACCTCTACCAAACGGCAGAGCGGTAGGATCCTGTTCGTGACGCCAAGTTGTCGCGGGCGGGGAGGAGGGTGTCAGCACACCGCGCTCGCCCCTTCTGCTCGGGTCCGGCTGCTCAGTGGTGGCTCGAGCCGTGGGCCGGATCCCGGGGGTTTCTCGAGCGGCGCTCCTCGCCCGTGAGTGAAAGGGGGGTTTGGGGTGTTGGGATAATGTCCGTGACGCCACCCACGGTTGTGGTGATGTGTAGCACCACCGCTGCTCGATGCGGGGATCCCGGGGATGGTGAAGGGGAGCAGCTAGGTGTTGTGTTGCCCCTCCGTGGGTAGGGGTCGGTGATCCCGGGGCCCGGTGATGGCTTGGGAGGTGCAGGGCCTGGTGGGCGCAGGGACGCGGGGGCAGCGCTGTGCCTTGCGGCACTGTGGTACTCACTCAGCCTGAGACGTGGACACAGTTTTTACGGTAAACCAAACGGCTGGTAAGACGGTCCCACGGACGGCTGCTTTGCTTTCCCGGTAGGTGACGGTGATGTCCCTTTTCCTTGCACCTGTATGTACGGTTGGTTGTGATGGGTCCCCACCGGTAACCCGCTCCCCGGCTTCAAGCTGGGCCGGAGGAGCACTTCTCTTTGCCCGCAGGCGCTGGCCCTCAGAGACTGGTGCCCTGGCGGTGGCGGTGTCTCTGTTGTACAGGTTGAGCTTTTGCCTTCAATCGGGACTTGGTTGTTGGGGGATCTACGTCCCCTTCACTGACGGATTCGGCAAATCTGGCGACTCCTAGCCTTGCCGGGGTCCGAGAGGCCCCTGCCCTGGTGCTGACTGTCCTTCGGAACACTGCTCCAGACCGCCGGGCACACAGCCTACGGGGTCCTTCCAGGAACGTCCGAACGGTCCCCCTCCAGACAGTCACCGCCGTTGCTGACCTTGCTGGCTTGCCCTGCACAAAGCTGGACCTTCAGGCTTCTCTCTCCCTGTCACCACTCTTGCTTTCCTCCTTTACCACTTTTCTTTCTTTACTTTCACTTAGTTGTTTACTCTAGCCCCCCTCCGGGCTACTCCTCCACTCCTTCCACTTCCTCCTCCCTGACTAGAGTCTACTCCTCAACTGCCTGGTACTTCCTGCCTCCAGAGCTGTGATCTCCTCGGTGGGCGGAGCCAACCACCTGGCCCACCCCCTGGTGTGAATCATCAGCCTCTGGAGGAAGGCAACAAGGATTTCTGGTTCAGCTTAGGTGTGCCTACCTGGGATGTGGGGTGTGGTGGTGTGTGACCTGTGTCCCCTGGCTTGCCCAGGGCGACACATATGGATAGATAGATAGATAGATAGATGGATAGATAGATAGATAGATAGATAGATAGATAGATAGATAGAGGGATATATAGATAGATAGATAGAGGGATATATAGATAGATAGATAGAGGGATAGATAGATAGATAGATAGATAGATAGATAGAGGGATAGATAGATAGATAGATAGATAGATAGATAGATAGATAGATAGATAGATAGATAGATAGATAGAGGGATAGATAGATAGATAGATAGATAGATAGATAGATAGATAGATAGATAGATAGATAGATAGATAGATAGATAGATAGAGGGATAGATAGATAGATAGATAGATAGATAGATAGATAGAGGGATAGATAGATAGATAGATAGATAGATAGATAGATAGATAGATAGATAGATAGATAGATAGATAGATAGATAGATAGAGGGATAGATAGATAGATAGATAGATAGATAGATAGATAGATAGATAGATAGATAGATAGAGGGATAGATAGATATATAGAGGGATAGATAGATAGATAGATAGATAGATAGATAGATAGATAGATAGATAGATAGATAGAGGGATAGATAGATATATAGAGGGATAGATAGATAGATAGATAGAGGGATAGATAGATAGATAGATAGATAGATAGATAGATAGATAGATAGATAGATAGATAGATAGAGGGATAGATAGATAGAGGGATAGATAGATAGATAGATAGATAGATAGATAGATAGATAGATAGATAGATAGATAGATAGATAGATAGATAGATAGATAGATAGATGGATAGATTTTCTGGTGTGTATATATATATATTATATATGCTGCGGTCTGGTTTCTGTACACCGCGCGGGTCTATTTGTGTGATTGCAGCCTGATTTACAGGAGATTGATTGCTCGCTTCTCTTCTGCAGGTGAGCCATTTCTCAAGGAATTCTTGGAATCTCAGCTAATTATGTAGAGTGCAGCTGAACCCTCCGATGTGAGAACAGCAGATGATGCAAGAGCTGGAGGGAGAGGAGGGAGAGTGCTGCATGGATGTGCTGCAGCCGTGCAGTGTGATTACTGTACATTACTTATCGGCCATATTTCCTGATCATTGATATTGTTAGGTAATGTCTGCGGCGCGTGCTCCACTGCTTGATATTCAGGATGAGTCTTCAGTCTGTCATCTAGTATAAATGTTATATAGGTCAGCAAACAGCCTATATAATAGGAGAATACTCTATTACCCAACAGTCCTTGTATAAGATAGGGCATCGTTCTTCGTTGAATCCCTTTCTCTATGGGATAGCGCTGTGACTGCAGGATAGCAAAGGACAGGGGGTCCTCTACTGTCCCTCAGGCTACCCTGACCTCTGGATTACCCCTTAAGGTGGAGTCGCCAGAGTCCCATGCCTTACTATTCTCCATACTAGATCTAATCTGTTACTCCCAAATGGGCAAGAGTGTGATGGAAACACGGATTAAGACAGATGGGACTACCAAAACTCAGACACACTGCAAACTCACAGGAATAAACAAATTCACACTAAGGAGAAAAGCAAGAGTAGGTAGGCAGCAACAAGAAAAAATCAAGGGATAACACCACAACCACTCATAGCAATAATGCACAACAACCACCAGTAATTCTGGATCACAACACCTCACCAGACCAGTATAGGTAAGCTATAGCTGACATTATGTAAGGTCCAGGAGGTGGATCCACTGGACCGTGCACCCCACCGGAGGCCTAGGTACACGGTAGCCGGAGCACTAGCGTGGCCGGGACAGGGACAGTGTCCCACAGGGGACGGGTAGAACAAAGTCAACAGGGTCACGGAGTTCCTTAGGACAATACGGAATACTGGTACAGGTGCCGGGTAGTAATGACGGGTAGTAAGCAGTAGTACAGGTAACGGGACATGGCACAAGGGGACCTGAGCACCTAGCTTTCAAAGACTAGCTTCAAGACACATTGATCAGGCCCCGTCCACATGGAAAGGTCAGCCCTATATACCCAGCACAACCCTATGTCATATCCTGCTTCAGGTGTGCTGGGCCTATAAGACCAGGAGAGTGGGCGCGGCCCGGTCCTATACAGAAGCATGAGCCTCAGAATCAGAGCCAGACAACTCAGAGTCAGACCACTCAGAGTCAGACACAAGGGAGCAGGACGCAGGGGAGCACGAGCGGGAGCGGCAGCCGTGACCGGTGGGCACGTGGACTGGATCAGTGGGTACGGAGCGGTGCTGGGATGGTGCGACCAGATCAGTGGGTAATGAGCGGTGCTGGGACATTGGGAGCGTGACAGTACCCCCCCTTTATGCCCCCCCCTCCGAGCAAAGTACCCCCAGGGCACCCCGGGCCGGGCCTCCAGGCCGCGAATCAGCTCATCAACAGTGAAGGACCGCGAACTCCTCACCCTCCTCTTGGCCACTACACCTCTCACCGGACACCCCATGGCAGAAGCAACGGGGAGAGGGAGAATACTGGCAGCAGGAGAGAGGGAATCGTCGACGACCGGCTCAGTAGTACAGGCGGTAGAAGAGAGGGTATCGAGAACGACCGGCTCGGGTGTCTCGGACCGGGCACAGGACATTGTCTCATCATCAGAAGTCGGTGGTATCAGAGTCTCAATTGCCAGGGACGGTGGAACAACGCTGGACTGCGTCGTCTCTTCTTCTGGATCCGGTGGTACCAAAGGCTCAAGTGCCAGGAGCTGTGGTACAACGCTGGACTGCGTTGTTTCCTCTTCATCTTGCAGCATGACAGGCTCAGGTGCCAGGGGCCGAGGAACGGGCTGTAGACAGTTATCATGGCACAAGGGACTCCAGCGAGTGATTGCGCCAGAGCGCCAACTGATGTCAGAGTCATGGAGTTGTAGCCAGGGCAGACCCAGCAGGAGCGCGGGAGCCATTCTCGGGATGACATACAAGGCAATACTCTCAGTGTGCAGAGCACCAACACGGAGTCTCATGGGTTCAGTGGTATATAAGACGGGTTCGTATAACGGTTTTCCGCCCACGGAGGCGAACCAGAGGGGTTTAGCAAGCGGGATCACAGGTATCCGATAACGGTCCACTGTAGCTTGTAGGATGAAATTACCCGCTGCCCCCGAATCAATGTGAGCCTCTGCCGTGAACCGGGTCTTCTCAGTCGTTACCTGGACAGTTTGTGTAACCGGGACTGAGGGGATTCCGGTACCAAGGGTGGCGGTTCCCACCATCCCTTGGACTTGGGGTCTTCCTGGCCTCTCAGGGCAAGAGCGGAGCAGATGTGAACCGCTTCCACAATAGAAACACAGGCCCCGGGCGAACCGCTCTGCACGGCGTTGCTCGGCTTGGCTCAGCCAGTCTATTTGCATAGGTTCGGGAGTTGCTTTATTTCTAATAAAAAAAAATGTATGCGTTCTGGGGTTTTTTTTATACTGTTTACTAGAAATTCATGGTGGCCATGTCTAATTTGTCTTCTCCAAACCCACAATGTGTGATCATGGATACACCTGCACAGACATAGTGTACAAACGAATACACAGACACTTTGTCCTTGAATGAAACTGACCGCCCTGCCCCCCAGTAACACAAGATTTCCTCACCAGTAAAGAATCTATAGGGGGTCTTTGTAGCTGATCCAAGTCCCATTGTGTGAAACAGAAAAATAAGACTTTGTAATAAACTTTGTGGCTGAGAAGTTATGCTGAAAACAATAGGGGAGAGGAGAACCCCACAGGGCGAGTTAGAGACCTATAAGTCTCGTCTGCTCAGGTTACCTCCATCACATCTCATCGTTCTTTTGAAATGTTGATGTATCTAGATGCAGGTCCACATATGAAATAATGCCATGGATATGTAACATGGAGTTATAAATCCCCTGCAAGAGAATTTTGAGCTTATAGGGACACTATCAGCTTGTTAGTACTGGTTCCCCTGGTGGGATGGATTCTGTAAGCCATAGGTCAGGGTAAGTAATATGGACCAAGGGAGACGGCACAATGGGCAGGACATGCCAGATGGCACATGGATCAAGGAGGACTAGAACAGCAGGGTATGCAGGATAGAAGTCACCCCAGTGGAGTAGGAAACACCAGAGGACACCAGAGCTAGAAGTGTAGTGTTACGCCGTCGGCATTCCCAGCCCAGGAGTATCGACAATCTCACCGGCTCACCTCCGCTGTGCCTGCTGCTCCACTCCCTTACTTTGTTGGCACCCCTGCTCCCTGTGTGTCCCAACCTGCTCCTCATTGCCCGCTCCATCCTCTGGCTCCTGAGGCCCGCGCATGCAAAGTAGGTCACTTGGGAGTGCACTTAGGGCTGTTTTCCCTTTTCTTAAAGGGTCAGCACAACCTTTACCCGGAAGTGCCTCTCGGTCCCCGCCATTAGGCTTAGTAGTGCTTATAAGGCATCTTCCGACATTGGGAGGTGCCTGTTCAACGTGTCCCTGTAGTCAATCTGTCCGTACTAGTTTGTGACTTTGTCTCTGCTTCCATCCTTTAGTGCCCGTATTTCCGCTTCTGTCCATCTGCTTACTTCCAGTTCATGCAAACATGTTCCATCTGCCTGTTACCACCAGTACCAACCAGTCCTGGACCGCACCAGTCTCTGCCTCCTCTAAGGCGGGCTTTGCACGTTGCGACATCGCAAGCCGCTGCTGCAATGTCGCACGCGATAGTCCCCGCCCCCGTCGCAGCAGCGATATCTTGTGATTCCTGGCGTAGCGAACATTATCGCTACGCCAGCTTCACATGCACTCACCTGTCCTGCGACGTCGCTCTGGCCGGCGACTCGCCTCCTTCCTAAGGGGGCGGGTCGTACAACGTCAGAGCGACATCACACGGCAGGCGGCCAATCAAAGCGGAGGGGCGGAGATGAGCAGGATGTAAACATCCCGCCCACCTTCTTCCTTCCGTATAGCCGCCGGCGGCAGGTAAGGTGATGTTCCTCGCTCCTGCGGCTTCATACACAGCGATGTGTGCTGCCACAGGAACGAGGAACAGCATCCTACCTGTCGCGGCAGCGTAATTTTGAAAACGTCAGAGCCTACACCGATGATACGATAACGACACTTTTGCGCTCGTTAATCGTATCATCTAGGATTTACACACTACGATGTCGAAAGTGACGCCGGATGTGCGTCACTTTCGATTTGACTCTACCGACATCGCACGTGCGATGTTGCAACGTGCAAAGCCGCCCTAAGTTCTGTGGCACCAACTGCTGAGGAATCGGGATCTCCCAGGGCTGCCTCCGGGCAGACACTTACCAGAGTGTGTACTGGCTGCCACCTCCGGTGGTAGTAGTGAAGACTCAATGGCCGCCCAGGTCCGCCCAGTTCAATGAATGGTACCTGGTCCAGTGTATCCACTTCTATCTCATCCGGTAACCAGGGTGTGACATGTAAACATACACATGAACTGTGGATATATAGTCGGACTAGGACTTGCAGCAATAAATTGGTTAATTGAAGAGTTGTATGCTGATGTGGACTGATGGCCAATGTCAGAGACAAAGGAAAATACAAAATAATATGTAACAGATGGCAAAAGTGATGGACAGGTAAACTGGATACTTACCGTAATTGGAGAATGATTACATACATATCACACTAGGATGGGCGAGTGTTCGACACACGGCATAACAGACACGCACAATCAATGGGGATGGTAAAGGATAGGAGGACCTTTAGGATAGGGAGCAGGGGTTGGTCACCTCCTGACACTAGCCTGTGTCTGGTTCATGAGCTCCCTTAACACACCTAAACAAGTTCTTCCTCTCGTCATCATCACATGCATAGTCCCTAACTATCCCTCAACTCACTCTGGATGGGGACAAGGCTGGTGAGTACTCTACATATCACCACTACGGTAACGACACACACAGGGAAGACAAACAGGAGAACATAGACAAAAGGATATACAAACAAACTGCAGCCGGACACCAAGGGTGCAGACAACTAGGCTCCAAAATGTAGCACTGCAGCAAATAAGCTTTAGCAGCACAACACCAGCAGCTCCAAGAAAACCTCCTCCCTCCACAGTGGTCAGAAACAGAATGAGATTCTATTACCAGCATCAGGTGATGGATCATGTGGTTGTTTAAAGGAGATGGGAGTGGTCATACACCGGCTGCACATGAGGTGAACTAATGGGGAGCTACTAGCAAGGAAAATGACAATTACCCTTGCTGCACCAACAGAAAGCAAAAGACATTTAAAATCAAAGAGTAATGTGAATCTCCAGTCCCAGAGTTGTCACAAGTCCCTCAAGACACACTCATGACAATACAGTTGTAGTAAAAATAGCACAAGTAATAGCAGAGAACAGTTTGTTATGCTTACAGTAGACGAATGGTTAACCGCAGGAAGCAGAGATGAATGAGAAAACTGAATACTTGGTGCAGAAAACATAATATATTATCGCAGTGTGAACAGCATGAGAGACACTCATGACAATACAGTTGTAGTGAAAACAGTACAAGTAATAGCAGAGAACAGATGGATATGAATACAGCAGACGAATGGTTAACCGCAGGAAGCCGAGATGAATGAGAAAACTAGATACTTGGTTGCAGAAAACATAATTCATTATTGCAGTAGCGTTGTTGTGTGAACAGCATGAGAGACACTCTTGACAATACAGTTGTAGTGAAAACAGCCCAAGAAATAGCAGAGAAAAGTTTGTTATGCTTACAGCAGACAAATGGTTAACTGCAGGAAGCAGAGATGAATTGGCAAATTGGATATTTGGTTGCAGAAAATATAATTCATTATCGCAGTAGCCGTTGTTGTGTGAACAGCACCTGTAAAGCAGATAAAGTTTTTTGTCTTGCAGCAGATAAATGGCTAACTGCAGGTCTGAGCCAGGAATTAAATACAGGTAAATGATAAATAAGCATGAGTTTGCTGAAAAGATCATAAGCTTGATGAAAGAAATTTATGTTGAGGCAAACTCAAGCAGAATACATGTTAACTGAATGCAAAACTTAGTTTCATTTCTATGGGAACCGTGTAATGCTTAATTTCTCCTGTGGGGGCGCTGTAGGGATATTATACACTTGCTGCTAATTTCTTATACAGATTACAGCTGATCTTTGGGGGGTTTTGCTGCAGGACAATGTGTGATTGGCTTATTATCTGCAAACCTCACTAAAGGGGATTATCAAGACAATCCTCGTTAAGAGGACATCCTCTTTAAGTTGTTGTAAACCAGACTGGGTTTTTTTTGCAAGAACTGAGATTCTTTATACAATGAGTGATTTGCAGTTGGTAAATGACTCCCAGGATGCCGCTGATTGAAAAACATTCAATTATAGGGTCTTCATCTTAATTACCAGCAGGGGGTCGGACTGGCCCACCTTTGTTTGTGTAGACGCTTCCATTAGCCGGTGATGTGACTTGTTCATGCGCTGTCGGTCAGGGCTGTTTATTTGACTTTACAATGCTCCCTGTGTACAAAGAATATACATTGGTTAGTTAGTTAATAGAGAGGCTGGGGGGCACTCCTTCAGACCCCCATGTATTAAAGGGAACCCATCACCAGGATTTTCCTTTATGATCTGCGGCCACCACCAGTGAGCCATTATATATAGCATTCTAGAATACTGTATATAAGAGCGCAGGCCACTCTGTACAATGTAAAACCCCTTAATAATACTCACCTAGGGGGTCTGATGGGTGTCACTGCTCTGGGTCCGGTGCCTCCTCTCTTCTTGTGATCACCGTCCTCCTTCCCAGCCCCTGTGTGCATGGTATATCCTGCGTGATTCACAGAGAGGCCTTCATTGCGTTCCTGTGCATGCTCACTTTGATTTGCCCAGCTGAGGGCAGATCAAAGCACAGTAGTGCGCATGCGCAAGCGGTTATTTGACCTTTTCTCGCATCTGCGCATTACAATACCTTGCTATGTCCTCAGCAAGGCATATCGAAGTACGCATGCGCAGGAGTGCATTGGAGACCTCTGAATGAATGATGCAAAAAAGGACTGCAATCAAAGTACTGTAGTGCGCATGCGCAGTTGTTTTTTGACCTTTTCTCGCATCTGTGCATTATAGTACTTTGCTGTGCCCTCAGCAAGGCATATCAAAATGCGCATGCGCAGGAGTGCAATCGAGGCCTCTGTATGAATGGTGCAATAAACGACTGTAATCAAAGCACTGTAGTGCGCATGCGCATGTTTTCTTTGACCTTTTCTCACATTTGCTCATTACAGTACTTTGCTCTGTCCTCAGCAGGTGTAGTGCGCATGCGCGGGCAGTCTTTGACCTTTTCTAGCTCCTGCACATGCGCACTTTGATCTGCCCTGCTGAGGACAGAGCAAAGTACTGCAAAGTACAGCCATGAGGAAAGGTCAAAGAACGCCTGCGCATGCGCACTACAATACTTTGATCTGCCCTCAGCCAGGCAGATTAGAGTGCACATACGCAGGAGCGCAAAGCAATCACACAAGACGCATCATCAGTGATGAAGTCCATGGACATGTGAGTCCAAGGCTATGACGGGACTTCGTTAGGCAAGAGATAACCCTGATAAGGCCAGACGAGAGGCTTTAGCCCTGCCATAAACTCTGCATTTACAGACAAACTCATCAACATCCTTACAAGTATTCAGCCACCAAAAAGACTTGGAAGAAGATCTCCAAGTGGCAGAAGAACCAGGATTCCCACCCAAAACAGAATCATGCAGTGAGCCATCGTGCTGCCCACGGCAAGCCCCCCGAGGCACTGTCCTGAGCATCCTGAATGTTCTGTCTGAGATCTATCCTTAGACCCCCCACCACTCCTTCACTAAGACTCTTGCCAGGATTTTCGTCCCTCAACTCTAGAACAAAGCTATGAGACAAAGCCTCAGCCTTAGGATTCGTAGATCCAGTGAGATAAATCACAGTAAAATCAAACCGGGCAAAAAAAAGCCCCACCGGGTCTTCCAAGTGTTTAAACATTTTGCAGCATCAACAAACAATAGATTTTTATTATCAGTCAGGACCATTACCTTATGTCTACCCCCTCCAACCAATGTCTCTATTCCTCAAAGGCTCTTTTAACCGCGAGAAGTTCACGGTCACCTTTATCATAGTTAGACTCAGCTTGAGAGAACTTCTGAGAATAAAAAGCATGAGGATGAAGGTATCCATCTTTTCTTTGCGAAAGAAGGGCTCCCATCTCCACAGAAGAAGCATCTTCCTCAACCACAAAAGATGCATCGATCTCGGGTTGACTTAGAACAGGAGACTTAGAGAAGGCTGTTTTGAGGGCAAAAAGGGTATTTACAGTCTCAGTACACCAAGGGGAGAAGTCTGTTCGCTTTTTGGCCATATCAGTTAAAGGCTTGACTATGACCAAGAAGTTCTTAAAGAACTTCCGATAATAATTTGCAAAGCCTAAGAAGCTTTGCAATGCTTTAAGGTTACTCGGTTGCACCCAATAAATGACAGCCTGAACCTTAACTGTCCTGATGATCGGGGAGAGGAAGGGACTGGATGAAGTGGTGGCACATATTCATCACTATTCCTCCATTCTGATGGGGCATTTCATAGCCCCACTGTCATGATGATCGTTGAGAGCAGGGGACTGGGGCTCCTGGACTGGCTCTCAGAGTAGGGGAACACAAGCTATTCTTTTCCTCAGAGTTACCTCTAAAGGTGAGAATGTTTAAGCCACCTTCCTGACCCTGCTACTGGACTGGCTCTCAGACTAGGGGGACCCTAGCTATTCCTTTCCTCACAGTTACCTCTAAAGGTGAGAATGTCTGAGCCTCCTTCCTGACCCTGCTACTGGACTGGCTCTCAGACTAGGGGGACCCTAGCTATCCCTTATCTTAGAGTTACCTCTAAAAGTAAGGATGTCTGAGCCACCTTCATGACCCTGGTCCTAGACTGGCTTTCAGACTAGGGGGATCCTAGCTATCCCTTATCTTAGAGTTATCTCTGAAGGTGAGGATGTCTGAGCCATCTTCCTGACCCTGCTCCTGACCTGCCCTGATTTTATACCCCTTCCCCCTCCCTAACCCAGAAGAGGTATTGGACAGAAGTGTGATAAAACCAATCAAGATAGGCAACCAGGTGAAACCAAACCTCAATCTCACACTGCATGCTCACAAAGGTATAAGAGAATAAGAGGTAAGCAGGAAAATAAGAGCAGGGAGGAAACAACAAGAAGACGAGAGAATTCCACGCAACTCCAAGCACCATGCAATATAATGACCAGCAGGACTGGGACACAATAGCACACAGACCAGCACAGTAATAAACTATAGTCGGCATGGGAAGACAGATTCAACCATCTTAAAAAGGCTGGGAGTAAATGTGATATGTAACTCCAGAGGTAACCAGCAGGTTAGCAGAGGTTAACGCTTGCTAGCCTGACCATTAATGAGCACACAGCTGGTCTACACCTGAGCCAGTCTGAGTAACTCAGAAACACAAGAGAAACTATGGTGTGGAATCTGTAGTGTGAACAGCATCTGATGCTGCTATGGAACAAGCCAGCTTTTGACCAAAACTCTGTGTGACATTAACTGGATCTTAGAAACTCTGATGCAAAAACCAAATGTCCTGAGAAGTGTACTGTACATACAGAACCCCTCATTGACATTTCTCCAGTTTCTCAAAAAGGTTGTCACATAGAATTTGAAGAACCTGTCAAACATGGTTATAGTTCTCCTCCTAAAATCAATATTTCATCCAAATAAATCCCCACAACTCTACCCATCAAAGAGCAAGAAATCTAATTTATGAACTTTTGAAAAACCGCCAGAACATTGGTCAACCCGAACGGCATCACCAAATTTTCAAAATGACCTTCAGGTCTATTGAAAGCGGTTTTCCACTTGTTACCCTCTCGAAAATGTATAAGGTTGTATGCCCCTCTCAAGTTAAGGTTATAAAACCATTTAGCTCCAGATAATTGATTAAACAGGTCAGGGATAAGGGGTAAAGGATAGGGATTACGGGCCATGATCTTATTTGTCTCCCCAAAATCCAAGAATGGATACAAACTTCCATCTTTCTTTTTGACAAAAAAGAACTCCACAGGGACTGGAGAGGTGGAAGGCCATATAGGACCCTTGGCCATACTCTTTTGAATATAGTTTTTCAAAGCCTCCAGCTCTAGAAGAGAGAGGTTAAACAAATGAGATTTAGGCATTTTTTCACAAGACAGATTGTGATGTTCTTCCTCTGCATAGGAAATGTGATTGACTTCAGGTATGACGTCAATCACATGTACTATGCGGAGGAAGAACATCACAATCAGTCTAAAAAAAACATCATCAAAGTCCTAAATAAATTCTGGAAGGTGAAACCTCACAGAGGCCAAGGTTCCCGAGAGTCAACCAGAAGAACACCACAGGACATAATCTCATGGGTTTCCCAATTGATAGTAGGATTGTGCTTAACTAACCAAGGCAACCCTAACACCAATTTAGCAGCTAAAGTTGGAAAAATCATGAATTCAATGGATTCCAAGTGTAACACTCCAACGTTCATGCATACATTTTCATCTTAGAACCTTAGTGTAACATGACTTTGTGAACAGGGAGAATTGTCAATAGCCGAAACTTGAATGGGAAGACCGAGAGTAAAGACATCGTAACCACAGTCTATAGTGAAGTCAGTCAGTAAGATTCAAGGTGGAGCCTGAATCTACAAATGCTGAAATAACAATACAACCAATTTTAGTCCCCAGGGACACCTGTAAGAGAAAACCAACTGTATGTATCAGAGACAATCAGACTCTTGGAAACTTCATCCTTCTCCCTCAGAGTCTCCTCTTTTTTACTGAAGAAATTCATTATTAGATTTGAAACACTGAACCATGACATGGTCAGAATGACCACAGTATAAACAAAGATGAGCAGATGCTCCAAGTACAGTTCCCTTTCTGGGCTTTCTGCAACCATCAATTTGCATATGTTCCCCAGTGTCTACTGATAAGTTGGAAGATGCCATTGGTACATGTGTCTTTATCTCTTAGGCGTCTATCCAAACGAACATTCAGTGTCAAAGATTCCTCCAGAGACAGGGGACTCTAATCTGACCTGAAAGCCCTTGATAAAACTGACTCTGAAGAACTGACTCCACTGCCGGACATCTAAACTGTGAGCAGTAGCCAAGAGACGAGAAAAATGCCACGACAGAGGAAAATGCTGGAAAGTCCACAGGCAAAGAAAATGCAGAAGCTTGAGGATCTTCACAGAGCAGGGACAAAACAATGCCCACTCGTTGATGCTCACCTCTCGAGGAAACTGGATGGAGGTGAAAATACAATTTGTGACCATCTAAGCAGTCCAGCAATTTTACCTTTGGTTCAGATATGGTGTTCTGATGGACTTAATCCTCTGTAGTGGCAGAAAGTGGGTACTGCTGTTGGAGCTTGAAATCCATCACTTACAGAGACAAAGACCATAGTTGCAAGGCCAAGACGTCAACAGGATCCTTAATGACAACTTAGCGTACAGTGATGGGGTGGGCTGGCTATAATGTTATTAACATAAGTATTCCAAGACGGGCAAAGAGGTAATATAACCTAAATCACTTCACCGTACTAGTTCCTGTAGCTGCACAACACCCTAATAGTTCCTGCACAGACTGGAATATCCCTAGCTGCACCACTAGAAATCCATAAGTCGGACCTTTCTACCTGAAAAGCAGTCGAGTTGTTTCCCGTACCTACTCAGGAACCAGAGGGAAGGCTACTAACTCTACAAATCAAGACAGGGTAACCGTGCAGAGGTAGACAAGGACCCATGGTGGGGAAATAGGAAACACATTTCCAACTGGACGAAGGAGAAATAATAACTGCAAGCAAGGATAAACTCCTACCATCCTAACAGAAAACACAAGATAGGTGTAGGAAAGGCAACTGAGAAAACACAGAGAAAACAACATTGGTCTCTGCCTAAATCCCATAGCAGTAATCCACATAGAAATATAGCCAGCAGAGAAGGCTAGTATCAGGAGAGTATAAATAGCCCCACCCGGGATGTGATAGGACAGAGAATATAATCAAGTAAGAACACCTAACCTAAAAGACAATCATCATTTGGACAGGGACCGACTAGGCTGTGGCTCAGAAGGGAAGGAAACTGATCACGGAGTATCAGGAGAGTATAAATAGCGCCACCTGGGGTGTGATATGACAGAGAAAATGAGCATGTGAGAACACCAAACTAAAAGACCATCAGCCTTTGCACAGGGACTGACCAGGCTGTGGGTTATCGAGGCAGGAAATTGATCTTGGAGTATAAGGTTCAACGGATCGAGTCCCGATCGAATTCATGACATTAACTTTCAGATGCAGGGGGTAAAGTGTTCCATTTTTTGGCCAACATGATGAGCAATAAATGGTTTTTTTTAGAGGATCGCAAGTTAGGCAGCTTCACTGGGCAACTCAAGAAACTGTCCATGGCTCCAAACTAAGAGGTAGGAGAGGAGTACTGGCCAACCCCTTATTCTGCAGTTTATATGGATCTTACTTGGTCTTCTTGGACCCAGGAACTTCGACTTTTATACTGGGCAGCCCTTTATTCTGGAGTTTAGATGGATCTTACTTGGTCTTCTTGGTTTCAGGAGCTTTGACTTTTATACTGGGCAGCCCTTATTCTGGAGTCTAGATGGATCTTACTTGGTCTTCTTGGACCCAGGAACTTCGACTTTTATACTGGGCAACCCTTTATTCTGGAGTTTACATGGATTTTAGTTGGTCTTCTTGGTTCCAGGAGCTTTGACTTTTATACTGGGCAACCCTTTATTCTAGAGTTTAGATGGATCTTAGTTGGTCTTCTTGGTTCCAGGAGCTTTGACTTTTATACTGGGCAGCCCTTATTATGGAGATTAGATGGATCTTACTTGATCTTCTTGGTCCCAAGAACGTGGACTTTTATACTGGGCAGCCCTTATTCTGGAGTTTAGATGGATCTTATTTGGTCTTCTTGGTGCCAGATACTTTGCCTTTTAAGCAAATCTTTCAGATGTCCATAATATAAAGAGTTGGAACTCTTCAGCTTTTTGGCCAACATGTTGACCGATAAATGGGTGGTTTTAGGAAATACTAAAGTGGAACCAACTAAAACTGGTATATGGTGGGAATTATATAATAATTCCCACCATATATAAATATATGGTCTTTACTCAATGGACACAATATAAAGAGTTGGAACTCTTCAGCTTTTTGGCCAACATGTTGACCGATAAATGGACTCATATGGACACAATATATATATATGTATATATGTATGTATGTATGTATGTATGTATGTATATATATGGATATATATATATATATATATATATATATATATATATATGGACTCATATGGACACAATATAAAGAGTTGGAACTCTTCAGCTTTTTGGCCAACATGTTGACCGATAAATGGGTGGTTTTAGGAAATACTAAAGTGGAACCAACTAAAACTGGTATATGGTGGGAATTATATAATAATGTTCTAAGAAAACTTTAAGGCAGGTGACATATCCTTGCACTATATGGCAGTATTAAGGCATTGTATGGGCTAAAATTACAATAAAAAAGTACAAGAGGATAACAATATTTTTGCTTGAAGGTTAGATTACCCTAGAATTGACCAAGGATGGTAATGATGACATACGGTAGCACCACCAAGATCCATCAGAAGTTGTTTTCATCTTATAAATAGAAACATCCTCAATTGATATAGTCGTTTACGAATGAATCACATCCAAGCCATGTACAAAAACAATGAAGGATGATTGCGACAGAAAAGAAAAAAAAATCATTACAGTAGATGAAACCTACAGCACAAGGACAATCGAGGCAGAGGGTGGAACCACAGCTGCCGGGCAGGAGCCTATGCGGAAAGAAAGGAGAAGACTTCATATACAGAGAATGGAGGCTGAGCCTGAGCCTGGATGTGAGGTGCATGTAAAGTGGATGTAGAGTACAACATGCAGAGCACACGCCAGGATCTGATCATCTGCTGTAATGCATGCTGGGGGAATATGCGCGAAAAGCAGCATGAAATCTGCAAAGCATCAGTAGAAAACAGAGAGCGATACATTGACCCTATTACAACTTAAGTCGGTCACATCGTATAGATTTTACCCTTCATCACGCCACATTGTATTGATTGTTTAATGATCGGACTATTCATCCAGAAACAATTATCTTCTTGATTTTACTCTTGGCTCATGCTTGATTCTTCACTCCTCTTGTAACGACGAAAAAATCATATGGTTGACCATAACTTTATTTTATGACCTTAGTTCATTATCTAGGATTGGTTTTTACCAAGAAAAAAAAAGTCGAAAAGCTTTCAGTAGACAATCTTTCTCTTGGGTCTTCATGGAATGGGGCACCAGGGAATGAACATTATCCCAAGTCATCAGGCTATCCACTGGATTACAGGGGAACATAGACTATCCTATAAGGTCACTGGGGAATGGACTTTATTCCACTGAATCATCATGCGATGGGGGATACAGGGTCTCTGAGGAGTAACTTATATCCCACTTGGTCACTAAGAATAAGATATCGTCATGAAGTGAAGGTTCTCCCACTACATCACTAAGGAGTGGAGGCCATGTCAATAACTAGGGAATTCTATCCCACTGGGTCACTGGTGAGGGAAACTTCTTCCACAGCGTCATCATAGAAGAGGAGCTATCCCAATTGTTAACTAGAGTGTTGACCTTATCAAGTGGATCATTATGAAGTGAAGACTATCCTTCTGGGTAGATTAGGAGTGCAGTCCATTGTATCAGATCATCATGAAGTAAAGGTTATTGCACTGGGTGTCTGATGAGTGGAGGCTATCCCATTGGGTAACTAGGGTGTGGACCTTATCCAGGTGGTCATCATGAAGTGAAGACTATCCCACTGGGTAACTGGAGAGTAGAGGCTATCCCACCAAGTCATTATTGAGTAAAGATTATCCCACTGGATAACTGGGGAGTGAAAGCTATCCCACCAGGTCGTCATTAAATGAAGACTATGCAACTGAGTGACTAGGGTGTGGAGGCTATCCCGTTAGGTCATCATTGAGGAAAGATTATCCAACTAGGTAACTGGGGAGTAGAAACTATCCCACCACGTGATCATTAAATTAAGACTATCCCACTCTCCCATCTGAGTGACTAGGGAGTGGAGGCTATCCTGTTAGGTCATAATGAAGTGAAGATTATTCCACTGGGTAACTGGGGAGTAGAGACTATCAAACCAGGTCATCATTAACTGAAGACTGTCCCACTGGGTAATGGGAGTGGAGGCTATTCCACCAGGTTATCATGGAGTGATGTTTTTTACAATGGGTGACTAGGGAGTGGAGACTATCCCACCAAGTCATCATTGAGTAAAGAATATCCCATTGGGTAACTGGGGAGTAGAGGCTATCCCGTCAGGTCATCATTGAGTGAAGAGTATTCCATTGGGTAACTGCGAAGTAGAGACTATCCAACCAGGTCATCATTAAGCGAAGACTATCCTACTGGATGACTAGGGAGTGGGTGCTATCCAACCAGGTCATCATGGAGTGAAGATTATTCTACTGGGTGGCAGATGAGTGAAGGCTACCCTATTGAGTAACTAGGGTGTGGACCTTAACCAGATGGTCATAATAAAGTGAAGACTATCCCATTGGGTAACTGAGGAGTGGAAATTATCCCGTACTGTCATCATGGACTGCAGATTTTTTCCACTTGGGGGCAGGTGAGTGAAAGCTATCCCATTTGGTACCTAGGGTGTAGACCTTATCCAGTTTGCCACAATAAAGTGAAGAATATTCCACTGGGTATCTGGGGAGTAGAGACTATGCCAACAAGTCATCATTAAGTAAAGATATCCAACTGAGTAACTGGGGAGTGGAGGCTATTCCACCACATCATTAGGTGAAGACTATCCCACTGAGTGACTAGGGAGTGGAGGCTATCCCGTTAGGTCACCACTGAGTAAAGATTATTCCACTAGGTAACTGGGGAGTAGAGACTATCCAACCAGGCCATGATTAAGTGAAGACTATCCCACTTGGTAACTAGGGAGTAGAGGCTCTCCCACCATGTCATCATTAAGTGAATACTATCCAACTTGGTATCTGGGCAGTAGAGACTATGCCACCAAGTCATCATTGTGTAAAGATTATTCCACTTGGTAACTGGGGAGTGGAGGCTATTCCACCACGTCCTCATTAAGTGAAGACTATCCCACTGAGTGACTAGGGAATGGAGGCTAACCTGTGAGGTCATCATTGAGTAAATATTATCCCACTAGGTAACTGGGGAGTGGAGACTATCCAACCAGATCATCATTAAATGAAGACTATCCCACTAGGTGACTAGGGAATGGAGGCTAACCTGTGAGGTCATCATTGCGTAAAGATTATCCCACTAGGTAACTGGGGAGTAGAGACTATCCAACCAGGTCATCATTATGTTAAGATTATCCCACTGAGTGACTAGAGAGGGTAGGCTATCCTGTTAGGTCATCATTGAGTGAAGATTATTCCACTTGGTGGCTGGGGAGTGGAGGCTATCCTTTTGGGTAACTGGGGAGTGGACATTATACCACATGGTCATCATAGGATGCAGCCATCCTTGTTATACACCAGAAACTGGTCACTATATCTTGTACTATAAGTAATATTGGTTATTGCCTTTACCATTAACCCTATAATTCCTGCTAATATCTTATTGACATGAAACCACATTTGTGTCTTGAGTTATTTTGCCTTGCATGGTTATTTCTCTATATTAGTTTTCTTATTACTGTCCCTTTAAGACTAACTATATTAGAATTGTCTCCAGGCGAGATGTAGAAAAGTACACAGGAAGTGAGAGAACCGGAATATCCAGGTAGACGAAACACCATCATCAACCCTGGAGAGAGCCACCGGCTAACAGAGGAGAAGGAAGTGAAACTCCTGTCGTAACAGAAAGTAAGAGGTCATCGCCTACGTCTGCCTCATGAAGTCATAGTCTGAAGACGTCTACAAGGAAGAGTCCGACACAGGAAGCTCCTTATATTGGAATGACCATCTCAGTCTTGTTGGGAGGACATATACCGGTCGATGGATTCTGTACTTGTTGGCTGTAGTCATTAGACTCATGGCAGAGAACCATCAATGTGAAGGACACACTTGGCCAACATTTACTCGTAGGATATTGGGGAAAAAATGATTTTAATATGCCCCATCCTTTTGGATTATTCTCCTCTTCCCATTGAATATGTATTCAAGGTTGGCCGATATTTGGAAAATCCCAATACAGAAATTTGCTAAAGGGTTGATCACTGGAGATCTCCTTGTTCCGACCCTCAACCATCATGAGAACAGAGTTTTGGGTAACATCCTTGATTGAAGAATTGGTCAGTCATACGTATCTGGTGGCCCTCTATTCAAAGTCTATGGAACTGATAGGGAAAACCAGGTAAGCTTCAGCAACAATACCACAGAGGAGTATAAGCGAACTGCTTGCAACCAAGGCTTGAATGAACTTAAATATCACCAGCACCAGTCCAGGAAAGATGGGAGTATTTAAGAACAAGGGGAATACTGATGATCAGCAGCTGGATGGAAGGAGAGCTCTGTTGGGTCCTAAAGGGGAAGAGATGAAAACCCAGCAGAGGCGCTACCAATACCAATGAATACTGACAGCAGGAATAATGGAAAGTCAGAAAGCATTCTGCACAGCCAAACGCTGTGACCTTCTATGGCCAGAAACTACATGACTGTCTGTCACCCGTGACACACCCATGACAGGCATAACTTGAAGCACATAGGAGCCCAATTTAAGATCTCCAACACGCCAACAACTAAAATGGGTCTTTAATAATTTGGTCTTGTCATATGGGCCAATAGGATTTTGTGAGCCCCCATAAGCTCCAAGTCTTGGGTGCAGCTGCAATCCCTGCCCCCACTATAGTTCCACACCTGATTATTACTTATTGATTTGGTCTTCAATCAGAAGAACATCTGAATAGCATAATGGCCGGACTATTCAGATTCCATGGGACTGACGAGGACAACTTTTGCTGGACTTCTACCTGAGTCATCTGTGGATAAGTAGTTCATGCATTTTCCCCGTGTGTCCTCCTTGTGTCTTCTATAGTGTTTAGTGGGGATGACGAAGGGCTCATCCCACCCGTTCCCTATTTAGGGCCCAGCACTAGGGATATCTAGGGTCAGGTATCCGGCTCGGTGCATAGGTGCGGACCGAACCTACCCAGGGACCAGCAGTAGGTTTCATCAAGGGTCACCGTCTCCCCCTTCCCTAGGCGCAGAGGTCCACTTACCTTACCTTTCGCCACTTGCTTGGTACATAGTATGACACTGGTAAGTTGTGATCTTTGGAACATATCAAGTCAATTTCTTCACGGGAAATTTGGAGCTCTGTGGCAACATCAGAAAAAATTGGATTTGACCAATTCTGACCCCAGGACAGGAGACGGACTCAGGTATGGACACTGATGCAGGCAGGAACAGGCGGGGTGGCTGAGCCAAGCAGGCTGGCGGGTATGGACAGGTATGGTGTACATGGCAAGGACAGACAGGTTTGGGAAAGCAAGCACAGGTGATGGACAATGGGGTAATGAGACATGACAACTAACTAGCAGACTGAGACACTGACTAACTAAGAGCATTATGCAGGCACCTTCCCTAATAGGAGGGTGCCTTAAATACACAGTGCCTCTCAGGCATAGGCTTTAAGAGGAGGGCCAGTGTGCGCACGCATGCCCTAAGCACATTCCCGGGGAGCTTGTGCAGCATGCACAGACCTCAGGTGGAATAAGAGGCAGCAGCTTACGATGATGCGGGGGAGAACTTGACCTGGTCAAGGCAGTGAGTAGGTTGGCATCTCTCCAGGGACGCCAGCATTACACACATGCTTCAATACACAATTGGCTCAAGATCTGACCATTGCTGTAATGTACCATCAATATCACAACCCACTAGTGGGGGCTCAATGTACATGTGTTATTTCCTGAAACAAAAGAAAGTTAGAGTCTAAAAACGTCCCAGTGGCCAAAAGTAAAAATTGCAAGATTTCTGTTCTTCACAGTGACTTTTTCACACACTCAGATGATTCAATACACAATTGGGTCAAGATCTGACTATTGTTGTAATGTACATGTGTTGTTTCCTCAAACAACCAGAAGATAGACTCTAAAAATATCCCAGTAGCCAAAAGTGAAAATTGCAAGATATCTTCTATTCTTCACACAGTGACTTTTTCACACACTTAGATGCTTGAATACACAATTGGGAAACATTTTGACCATTGCTGTAATGTACATGTGTTGTTTCCTGAAAGAAAAGGAAGTTAGAGTCTACAAACATCCCAGTGGCCAAAAGTGAAAATTGCAAGAATTCTTCTATTCTTCACAGTGACCTTTTCACACACTCAGATGCTTCAATACACAATTGGAAAAAAAAAATCTGACCATTGCTATAATGTACATGTGTTGTTTCCTGAAACAAAAGGAAGTTAGAGTCTAAAAACGTCCCAGTGGTCAAAAGTAAAAATTGCAAGATTTCTGTTCTTCACAGTGAGATTTTCACACACTCAGGTGATTCAATACACAATTGTATCAAGATCTGACTATTGCTGCAATGTACATGTTTGGTTTCCTGAAACAACAGGATGTTAGAGTCTAAAAACATCCCAGTGGCCAAAAGTGAAAATTGCAAGATTTCTTCTATTTGTCACTGTGACCTTTTCACATACTCAGATGCTTCAATACACAATTGGGTCAAGATCTGACTATTGCTGCAATGTACATGTGTTGTTTCCTGAAACAAGAGGAAGTTAGAATCTACAAATTGTGATAAGGGATTTTTTTTTATTTTTTAAATAATAAAAATTACATTTAATACAAATTTGATTGAAACAATAGGTTTAATGATGGCTTCTCTTTAGCTAGTGATCGTTGTTGTTTTTCAACTAATCACGGAACTCATCAGGAAACTTTTTTAACCTCATCCCAGAGTAAGTGCCCATTATTAGTCAATTAAAAAGTGCCATTAAAGAAGCTTGTAATCTGCGTACAATGGGCAGTAAACGCTCCGGCCTCCGACTTTTCATTACAACATCCTGTTTTCATTTGCAAACAAAGCAAACAATGAGGCCATTGTAGTCCGCGCCATGTCCGTGCATCAACAAAATCCCATCATTGGCCGCGCATACAAAGTAGACTGTGGAGCAGGTAGATGATGATCAAGTTCATTAGATCAGGGTGTAATCAATGGAGGAAAAAAGGTTTGTAATATCTGCAGGTGACGGCCTGAAAATATTGGCAGATACCGGAGAGGGATCGATATCGGCGCTGGTGCTCCGCATTGTGCATTCAGGGCAGGTGCCTCACGCCTGACAATAATTTAGAGGATCTGATAAGAAGCAGTCGGCGTAATGATCGCAGGTCAAGTAGATTAGATAGAACCTGTGGGAATTCGGCGAGTCATCCCCTTCATCAAGATTGGCGTAACGCGAGGGTAACGCGCTACTCCAGCTCACTGTGCACATACTTTTTGAATTTTTTTTATCCTTTTTTTGTTGAAAAGTTCTAATCAGAATACGACATATTTTTTCATAAAATATGAAAAATAGAACGTTGCAGTTCTCACACTGGCCACCAGGGATTTTTTAGACTCTCACTTCCTGTTGTTTCAGGAAGCAACACACGTACATTAACCACAAGGAACAGGCCCCGTCCTATCTTTTGTATTGAAGCATCTAATGAGCGTGTACAAAAGTCATTGTGAAAGGAGGGGGAGCAGGGGAACTGTGACATTGTCTACTGTTGTTTCAGGAAACAACACATGTACATTAACCACAAGAAACAGGCCCTGTATAGCATCCAATGAGCGTGTGCAAAGGTAATTTTGAAGGGAGGGGGAGCAGGGGAGCTGTGACATCATCTACTGTGAATGTTGGAAAAGTGTTATGTCACTGTATGTTCTCCTGTCCTTGAGGATAATGAGCCTGCTGAAAACTGTTCATGAAAGGAAATGAAGTATGAGATGAGACAAAATAAATCCCTGTTGCTAGTATCAAAATTGCAATATACTCCTGTCTTTGAGGATAATGAGCATGCTGAAAACTCTTCATGACAGGAAAGGAAGTATGAGATGAGTCAAAATAAACCCCAGTGGCTAGTGTGAAAATTGCTAGATACACGTGCCTTTGAGGGTAATGAGCCTACTGAAACTCTTCATGACAGGAAAGGAAGTATGAAAAGAGTCAAAATAAAACCCAGTGGCTGGTATGAAAATTGCATGATACTCCTGCCTTTGAGGATTATGAATCTGCTGAAAAATGTATAGGACATAAATTCTAAGTCAAAATAAATCCAAGTAGCTATTGTGAAAATTGCAAGATACTCCTGTGTTTGAGGATCATGAGCCTGCTGAAAACTCTTTATGAAAGGAAATAAATTATAAGTCAAAATAAATCCCAGTGGCTAGTGTGAAAATTGTAAGATACTCCTGCCTTTGAGGATAATGAGCCTGCTGAAAGCTCTTCATCAAAGGAAAGTATGAGATGAGTCAAAATAAATCCCAGTGGCTATTGTGAAAATTACAAGATACTCCTGCCTTTGAAGATAATGAGCCTGCTGAAAACTGTTCATAAAAGGAAAGAAAGTATGAGTCAAAATAAATCCTAGTGGCTATTGTGAAAATTGCAAGATTCCTTTGAGGATAATGAGCCTGCTCAAAAATCTTCATGAAAGGAAACAAAGTATGAGTCAAAATGAATACCAGTGGCTAGTGTGAAAATTGAAAGCTACTCCTACCTTTGAAGATAATGAGCCTGCTGAAAGCTCTTCATAAAAGAAAAGTATGAGATGAGTCAAAATAAATCCCAGTGGCTAGTGTTAAAATTACAAGATACTCCTGCCTTTGAAGATATTGAGCCTGCTGAAAACTCTTCAGAAAAGTAAAGGAAGTATGAGTCAAAATAAATCCCAGTGGCTAGTGTGAAAATTGCAAGATACTCCTGCCTTTGAGGATAATGAGCCTGCTGAAAACTATTGATGAAAGAAAAGAAAGTATGAGGTGAGTCAAAATGAACCCGTGGCTCGTGTGAAAATTGCAAGATACTCCTGCCTTTGAGGGTAATGAGCCTGCTGAAAACTCTTCCTGAAAGGAAATAAAGTATGAATAAAAATAAATCCTAGTGGCTAATGTGAAAATTGTAGGATACTGAGGCCTTTGAAGATAATGAGCCTGATGAAAACTCTTCGTGAAAGGTAACAAACTATGAGTCAAAATAAATCCTAGTGGCTAGTGTGAACATTGCAAGATTCTCCTGCCTTTGAGGATAATGAGCCTGCTGAAAAGTTTTCATAAAAGGAAAGAAAGTTGGAGATGAATCAAAATAAATCCCAGTGGCTAGTGGGAAAATTGTAAGATACTCCTGCCTTTGAGGATAATGGACTTGCTTAAAACTCTTCATAAAAGTAAAGGAAGTATGAGATGGGTGAAAATAAATCCCAGTGGCTATTGTCAAAAGTGCAAGATACTACTCCTGCCTTTGAGGATAATGAGCCTGCTGAAAACTCTTCATGAAAGGAAAGAAAGTATGAGTCAAAATAAATCCTAGTGGCTAGTGTGAAAATTGTAAAATACTCCTGCCTGTGAGGATAATGAGCCTGCTGAAAACTCTTCATGAAAGGAAAGAAAGTATGAGTCAAAATAAATCCTAGTGGCTAGTGTAAAAATTGTAAAATACTCCTGCCTGTGAGGATAATGAGCCTGCTGAAAACTCTTCATGAAAGGAAAGAAAGTATGAGTCAAAATAAATCCTAGTGGCTAGTGTGAAAATTGTAAAATACTCCTGCCTGTGAGGATAATGAGCCTGCTGAAAACTCTTCATGAAAGGAAACAAAGTATGAGTCAAAATAAATCCTAGTGGCTAGTGTGAAAATTGTAAAATACTCCTACCTGTGAGGATAATGAGCCTGCTGAAAACTCTTCAGAAAATGAAAGAACGTATAAAAATCATGACATGAAAAAAAAAATATATTTTTTTAATACATGTAACATAAAAACCTGATTTCAAAAATAGGTGATTTTATGATGAAAGCTTCACATTACCGCTCCAGTGTCTCCCTGCTAATGTCAGGGCCGGGGGCCCTCGCACATATTTGCCCCGGGGCCTCCGCAGACCTTGTCCGACCCGGTTAATTTTGGAAGTCCTTGCTCTGATAAGATTGCTGGTTTCCCATGAGAAAATGGCTCTGATGGTAATCAAACATTTCTCCTGTGAGATCTCTGCTGGTCTCATACAGCAGAAAAAAAGAAAAAAAGGGGGAAATGTGATGTTTTGTAAACAAAGGAGAGATATAACTATAATGGATATATAGAATTGATAATTAGGAGGGTTTTTTTAAAAAAAAACTTGTTTTCTGGGGAAAGTCTATAGGTGCATTACATCATTTCCTTACTCCAGAGATAAGCGGTGACTGATGTCTGTGGCAGCCGCTTATCTCCACAATCTACAGAAATAGCATTCAGTTTAGCCTAATTGTGCATGCGGGGGAGTCAGGACAGGTCGACTATAGCCAACAGCGATCTGATGTCTCTTCTCATCTACATACAGAAGATCTGCATCAATGCTGATCACATTTGTGACTGTCTATTGCCCATATCTGCCCCAAAAAGTAACGCATAGCAAATATATCTGTAGCCACAGGAGATTTTAATTTAGAAGGTAAATGATGATGCCATGTTGTGTCCAAATAATACCTCCATGTAGTGCTCAAATAGTATCACCATACAGTGCTCTAATACCATTACACAGTGCGCTAATACCACCATACAGTGCACATATAATACCACTACACAGTGCTCTAATACTTCAATGTAGTGCTCTAATAATGCCACCATACAGTGCTCTAATAATACCGCCATAGAGTTCACAAATAATACCAATATCCAGTGCTCTAAAAATACTACAATGCAGTGCTCTAACAATACCACCATACAGTGCTCTAATAACTCAATGTAGTGCTCTAATAATACCACCATACAGTGCACATATAATACCACTATACAGTGCTCTAATACCTCAATGTAGTGCTCTAATAATACCACCATACAGTTCACAAATAATACCAATATCCAGTGCTCTAATAACACCACCATGCAGTGCTCTAACAATACCACCATACAGTGCTCTAATACCTCAATGTAGTGTTCTAATAATACTACCATACAGTGCTCTAATAATACTGCCATACAGTTCACAAATAATACCAATATCCAGTGCTCTAACAATACCACCATACAGTGCTCTAATAATACCACCATACAGTGCGCTAATAATACCACCATACAGTGCGCTAATAATACCACCATACAGTGCTCTAATAATATCACCATACAATGCTCTAATAATATCACCATACAGTGCTCTAATACCACTACACAGTGCTCTAATACCTCAATGTAGTGCTCTAATAATACCACCATACAGTGCTCTAATAATACCGCCATACAGTTCACAAATAATACCAATATCCAGTGCTCTAACAATACCTCCATACAGTGCTCTAATAATACCACCATACAGTGCGCTAATAATACCACCATACAGTGTTCTAATACCACCATACAGTGCTCTAACAAAACCACCATACAGTGCTCTAATACCACCATACAGTGCTCTAATACCACCATACAGTGCTCTAATAATACCACCATACAGTGCTCTAATACCACCATACAGTGCTCTAATACCACCATACAGTGCTCTAATAATACCACCATACAGTGCTCTAATACCACCATACTGTGCTCTAATACCACCATACAGTGCTCTAATAAAACAATGCAGTGCTCTAATACCACCATACAGTGCTGTAATACCACCACACAGTGCTCTAATACCACCATACAGTGCTCTAAGGATACCACCATACAGTGCTCTAACAATATCACCATACAGTGCATAAATAGTATCACCATACAATGCACAAAAAATACCACCATATTTTGAATATTTGAATAAACAGTACCTCCATATAGTGCTCTAAGTATACCATCATACAGTGCACAAATAATACCACCATACAGTGCTCTAATAATACCACCATACAGTGCTCTAATAATACCATCACACAGTGCTCTAAAACCACCAAACAGTGCACAAATAATACCACTATACACTGCCCTAATACCACCATACAGTGCCCTAATTCTACCATACAGTGCTCTAATAGCACCATACATTGCACAAATAATTCCACTATACAGCGCCCTGATACCACCATACTGTGCTCTAATACCACCATACTGTGCTCTAATAAAACAATACAGTGCTCTAATACCACCATACAGTGCTCTAATACCACCATACAGTGCTCTAATACCACCATACAGTGCTCTAAGGATACCACCATATAGTGCTCCAACAATATCACCATACAGTGCATAAATAGTATCACCATACAATGCACAAAAAATACCACCATATTTTGAATATTTGAATAAACAGTACCTCCATATAGTGCTCTAAGTATACCATCATACAGTGCACAAATAATACCACCATACAGTGCTCTAACAAAACCATCATACAGTGCTCTAATAATACCATCACACAGTGCTCTAAAACCACCAAACAGTGCACAAATAATACCACTATACACTGCCCTAATACCACCATACAGTGCCCTAATTCCACCATACAGTGCTCTAATAGCACCATACATTGCACAAATAATTCCACTATACAGCGCCCTGATACCACCATACAGTGCTCTAATAATACCACCATACAGTGCTCTAATAATACCACCATACAGTGCTCTAATACCACCATACAGTGCTCTAATACCACCACACAGTGCTTTAATACCACCATACAGTGCCCTAATACCACCATACAGTGCTGTAATACCACCACACAGTGCCCTAATACCACCATACAGTGCTCTAACAATATCACCATACAGTGCATAAATAGTATCACCATACAATGCACAAAAAATACCACCATATTTTGAATATTTGAATAAACAGTACCTCCATATAGTGCTCTAAGTATACCATCATACAGTGCACAAATAATACCACCATACAGTGCTCTAACAAAACCACCATACAATGCTCTAATAATACCATCACACAGTGCTCTAAAACCACCATACAGTGTACAAATAATACCACTATACACTGCCCTAATACCACCATACAGTGCCCTAATTCCACCATACAGTGCTCTAATAGCACCATACATTGCACAAATAATTCCACTATACAGTGCCCTGATACCACCATACAGTGCTCTAATAATACCACCATACAGTGCTCTAATAATACCACCATACAGTGCACAAATAAGTCAACTATACAGTGCCCTAATACCACCATACAGTGAACTAATACAACCATACAGTGCACAAATAAGTCCACTATACAGTGCCCTAATACTACTATACAGTGCACTAATACCACCATACAGTGCACTAATACCACCATACAGTGCACAAATAAGTCCACTATACAGTGCCCTAATACCACAATACAGTACTCTAACAAAACAGTGCTCTAATAATAACACCATACAGTGCACAAATAATACCACCATACAGTGCTCTAAAATTACAATACAGTGCACAAATAATATCACATCCAGTGCTCTCTTAATACCACCATACAGTGCTCTAACAATACTACTATACACACAAATAACACCATTTTGCACAAATAACACCACCATACAGTGCTCAAATATTAGTTGTATCCAGTGAAGAAACAACAGTGCTACATAATAAATAATAAAGAAATATGCATGTTTGCTGCCAAGACAACAGTGCCACAAATTGTCCCAGGTACAGGGACACGGTGTAAGTCACTACTGAGCATAAAGGAGTCCAGACAGCAGAGAGTCCAGACTACGATACTGTGATGTGGTCACACGATGTACAATGGAGGATGATAAAGTCCCACAATGATAAGAAGATGACTTCTGGGGCCTCAGCAATCAGTGGTGATCTATTGGGAACCCAGGAGCAAGTGGTCAGTTTCGCAGCAGTGCCACCTCAGGGGACATAAAGTATTAACAGTCACCATTAAAGCACTTCAGGGTAATTTACTTTTGCAGAATATTCTCAGACTCTCACCAGACAGGATCTGTCAATGGATTTCACACAATAACTGTAAACATTATTGCATATTTTATATACCTGATGAGACTGGTGTATTTACTATGAAAATCCATGCCATAAGGGCTGTATAATGCTGATATTGACATGAGAGTGAGGGAGTTCATAAGGTCGTGTATTGAGTCTTTGAGTACCCAAATATAAAAATTCAGCAGCAGCAGGGAGGAGGGACACTGAGGAGCTGTCAAACAGTCTGGGTGAGTGGAGATTCAGGAACAGCAGGGAGGAGGACACTGAGGAACTGTAAATCTGTCTAGGTGGGTAGAGACTCAGCAGCAGCAGGGAGGATGGGAAGTGAAGAGCTGTCCTTCAGTCTAGTTGGGTGGAGACTCAGCAGCAGCAGGGAGGAGGGGAAGTGAGGAGCTACCTTACAGTCTAGGTGGGTGCAGACTCAGCAGCAGTAGAGAGAAGGTGAAATTAGGAGCTGCCCTTCAGTCTAGGTGGTTGAAAACTCAGCAGCAGCAGGGAGGAGGGGAAATGAGGTACTGTTCTTCAGTCTAGGTGGGTGGAGACTCAGCAGCAGTAGAGAGAAGATGAAATTAGGAGCTGCCCTTCAGTCTAGGTGGTTGAAAACTCAGCAGCAGCAGGGAGGAGGGGAAATGAGGAACTGTTCTTCAGTCTAGGTGGGTGGAGACTCAGCAGCAGCAGGGAGGAGGGGAAGTGAGGAGCTGTCCTTCAGTCTAGGTGAGTGGAGACTCAGCAGTAGGAGGGAGGAGGGGAAGTAAGGAACTGTCCTTCAGTCTAGGTGGGTGGAGACTCAGCAACAGCAGGGAGGAGGGGAAGTGAGCAACTGTCCTTCAGTCTAGGTGGGTGGAGACTCAGCAGCAGCAGGGAGGAGGGGAAGTGAGGAGCTGTCTTTCAGTCTAGGTGGGTGGAGACTCAGCAGCAGTAGAGAGGAGGTGAAATTAGGACCTGCCCTTCAGTCTAGGTGCGTGGAGACTCAGCAGCAGCAGAGAGGAGGTGAAATTAGGAACTGCCCTTCAGTCTAGGTGGGTGGAGACTCAGCAGCAGCAGGGAGGAGGGGAAGTAAGGAACTGTCCTTCAGTCTAGGTGGGTGGAGACTCAGCAGCAGCGAGGAGGGGAAGTGAGGAGCTGTCCTTCAGTCTAGGTGGGTGGAGACTCAGCAACAGCAGGGAGGAGGGGAAGTGAGGAGCCGTCCTTCAGTCTAGGTGGGTGGAAACTCAGCAGCAGCAGGGAGGAGGGGAAGTGAGGAACTGTCCCTCAGTCTAGGTGGGTGGAGACTCAGCAGCAGGGAGGAGGAGAAATAAGGAGCCGCCCTTCAGTCTAGGTGGGTGGAGACTAAGCACCAGCAGAGAGGGACACTGATGAGCTGTCAATCAGGCAATATGGGCAGTAATTGAGATTATACTTTCCAAAAGCATTAATAGTCTTCTGGTTATGAATAAGCATAAAAGTGTCTTCACTTTCTATATCATTGTGCCAGGATAGACCTGAAAATCCCCTTTCTCTCTGTGTCCTCACTACGGGATCAGGGACGAGTCATAACAGATACTTCAGCAGTAATCAGCTATAAATGCAACTGTTTCCTGTTGCTCAACAAACAAATGAAAAAAGGTAGAAGTCCGGATCTGACATAGGAAATCCTCTATATTATTCCACTTTAGATACAGGACATCATAACCCAGACAGGGAATGGATGGATTGCATGTCAACGCGTTTCAGGTGTACTCGGCACCCTTAATCATGGGATTTTCCTGAGGAAGGAGCAGGTTCTCTCTGAAACGCGTAGAAATAAATCACATATTCCTGGATGTTTCGCTGGCAATCATACTCATTCTTCTTCTTCAGGTGTTCCCAAAATATTGTAGGAACCTTCCCAAAAGAGCGGGTGCTCGTATAACTGAAAATGGGACGACTCCATATTAATGTCTATGGATGTAGAACAGGAGGTCAGGGGTGCTCCTGGAGGTGGAATGTGGAGGGGGGCACATACTTTTCTCCATATTGTGCATATTTGAGTGTCTGTATAGGGTAAAGTATGCTACTGCCAGTAATTATCTATTTGCTGGTTGGCGATACTGAAAATGTGATAAAGTTGAGTCAGCAGCAGTGACCAATGTGCAAACAATGTGCAACTAAACCGAAAGGGGGTGAGTCATAAAGAGAGGACGGTGCCATCATGGTAGGAAGTTACTCAGGGATCGTCCTTATCTCAGGAGGTTACAGCACTATATGTCGAAATGTGCAGGACGGCAACTCTATATCATAGGGTGTAACTACAGAGGTGCAGGGAGTGGTGTAACTAGAGTTCAATGAGCCCTGGTGCAAAATTTGGACCTGCCCCCCTCTTACACTGGTCAGATGTATGTATATGTATGTATACATATAGCGTTCTAAATCCTGTGTCAGTCTCTGCAAAGAGAAAAGTTTTCCGAGTCCCCCCCCATTAAGTAGTAATGTCCCCCATCCTGTTCTTATGTCCCCCATCCTGGGCTCCTTCCTGGTATATATAGTCCCCCATGCTGGCATATATGTTCCCCCATCCTGGCATACATGTCCCCATCCTGGTATATATGTTCCCCATTCTAGTCCACATCCGGGTATATATAACCACATCCTGGTAAAAATGTCCAACATTCTGGTATATATGTCCCCATACTGGGCCCCTCCTGGTATATACTGTCCTCCTCCTGGTATCTACTGTCCCCCTCCTGGGGGTGTATACTGTCCCGCTACCAGGCCCATCCTGGTATATACTGTCCCCCTCCTGGTACATATGTCCCCTTCCTGGTATCTACTGTCCCCCTCCTGGTGTATACTGTCCCCTTCCTGGTATATATTGTCCCCTGCTGGAGCCCTCCTGGTGTATACTGTCCCCCTTCAAGGCCTATCCTTGTATATGTTCTCTTCCTGGTATATACTGTCCCCCTCCTGGGTCCCTCTTGATCTATACTATACTCTCCTGTGCCCCTCCTGGTACATACTGTCCTCCTCCTGGTATATATTGTCCCCCTCCTAATATCTACTGTCCTCCTCCTGGTATATACTGTCCCCCTCCTGATATCTACTGTCCCCCTCCTGGTATATACTGTCCCCTTCTTAGTATCTATGATCCCCCTCCTGGTATATGTCCCCATCCTGTCTAATACAAAAAACAACAACATTGTAGTCACCGTCCCTGGTTCCCATTTTGTGCAGCATCCTCCTGTATAGCTAGAGCACAGTGGTCAGCAGCTTTTGTCGTTGCTATTGCAATGCATGATGTCATGAGGCGGGCCCTCAGTCACTGATGCAGAAAAAAACTGCTGGCTTCTGTTTGGCCGGTAGCGTGTATCGCAGTACAGGGACCCGACGTGTCTCTGCACCGCAATGCATTTCAGCTGGATGTGCAGCCTCGGACGCACATCCCGCTGAAGCAGGGGCTGGGGCCAGCAGGTAATTGCCCCCCAGGCCCTGGAGCCTTTTGGATTAGATGAAAAGACTAATGCTATTTCAGACTTGCAATAATTGGGGGTCCTCGTTGAAGGTGTCCATTGGGGACCATAAGCATCAAGTTATGCCACTACACATACACATGGCAGTGGGGAATATGGAGAAATGCGACTGTGTAGACTATAAATGAAATTGAAGGGTTCCAGAAAGCCACATGGTGGATGGCACTAGTGGTTGGCACCATCGAAAATTTATTTTTTTATTTTCATTTTAGGTGAAAAAGGTGGTTTACAACAACCATCCGTGACTTATTTTAACCCCACGTTTCCCGGAATGAGATTTGATCCCGTAGTGTCGTAGCGCATCGCCTCCCCGCCTTTCGCTATGTTACTATATATATAAGATTTCCCGGTGTCCTTTGCCAGCCTGACCTTTAAAAATATCAAACTCATCATGTGCCACATCACTGAGATTTTGTGCATTGGCACGACGCGCTTTCACTTTCTCCTTTTTGACCCAGAGCCAAGTTTACCCCTTTTGCTGTAAATGCTGATACTGTCACTTCATTCATGTGGAAGACGCCGACATCAGATTTCAGGGAAAGCGTGTACGTAACGGGACCTACCCAGTCTAAAATAAGCATGGCAGCTGTGTGCCCCGTATCTGCCCCATGCGCTGTCACTGGAATCAGAGCTGCAGACGTGAGGGCTCAATGTGGCAACCATGTGCGAAAAGTATCCAGCCTAGGAAACAATGTATCAGTGCAGGTGACGTGTATCATCCTGAGGATTCCATATACATGCGACGACCAAAAACCGATCAAAATTCCATCCGGCACAATGATAAAAAGTGGTCAGTTTCTTCTCATCCGAATGACATCTGGGCTTTGTATGTAGATGAGAATGTTCTCATCCACTGTCAGAGATGATAGTGTATTGCCCAGGGAAGGGGGTACTCGGTCCTGGGCGGTAACAAATGGGAATGTCACTCTGGTGGCCGTTGCCCGGTCCCGTGCCCTGGGCCCCTTTTTGTAAGGGGGGAATATAGATTTACAAGGGGATTAATAGAGTTAATGTCATGTGACGCCACCTATGGGTTGCGGTTAAGGATAGAGAACCGCCGCTGCTAAATGCGGGTACTCCCAGAGCTGGTGGTGATCGTCCCAGGCACGACCCTACCTACGGAGGGCCTAACAATGGTGTTAGGCCCTCCACAGGTAGGGCAGTGCCTGGGAGATGATGAGGGGTAATAACGGAGACCACACCAAGTTGTCTTTAGCAGTCTTTACTCACTTGGACACAGGAGTTGCTGGTTCAGGTCCCAGGAGGACTAGTGCCAATGTAGTGACCCAGGTTGCTCTGTCCCCGGCACTCTCGGTTGATTGGGTCCCCGTAGCATAGAGCGTTTGGGGACCAGACTGTCCCTTTTGGGGTACAGCCTCCTTCTCCGTACGGCGGGCAGTGCGGACCCTATGGGGAGGTTAGTGTCCGAACCCCGATCCTAGTTTACTGCTGATGCCTCCGGATTATTTGGTTCGGTGAAGTCTGTGAAGGTGTCCTCACCGGGCAGTTATTTATCAAGCCGTGCCTGATCTAGAGCCCTGTGCCCCGTGCGTGCTCCGGTCCCAGCGGTATCTCCAGTACCGGTCCTGGCGACCTCTCTCCTGTGCCCCATGGGGTCACCGCTGCACGGACCCAGCTCAGGCCCCTCCGCACACCTCTCCTGTGTGCCACACTTTTCTAGACTCTCTACTGACTGCTGACCCCTCCCAGCAGGCTGGCTAATCCCAGGGACTCGTTCCTTTCCATGGCGACCTTCCCCTTACATGGTTGACCATCTATGCCCAGTGTGGAGTGGAGAAATTAGGATTTGAATTGTGCTTTGGTCTTATCGTCACTGGTACTCCAGGTCCCAGGGTGTAGGTCCTGCATCTCCAAGAGGATGCAGTTCCCTGTAGTGCCCTGAGGGTCTCAGGGGCGCTACATTACCTCTTGAAAATGATTAGCTAAATTTGAAATTTCCTGAGTTTTCAAGCTTTCTTTGAATATATCTCTAACAAGTGCTTTTTGAAGCTTAAAGCCCGCTACACACGCTTCAATATATCTCACAATCCGTCGTTGGGGTCAAGTTGTAAGTGACGCACATCCGGCATCGTTTGTGAGGTATCTGCGTGTGACACCTACGTGCGATCAGGATTGAACGCAAAACCGTTGATCGCAAACACATCGTATCATTCTCTAGAATTGAGCGTTTTGTTGCACGAACCTAGTCAATTGTAACGTGTGACATCCCTCATACGATTTTGGTGTCTGAGGCTATGTGCGCAGGTGTGCGCTCTGCACCGCAGCTTAAAAAAGGTCCGCTTCAGAGCGCAGCTGAAAAGCTGCGTTCTGAAGCGCCTCACAATGTCTGTCATTCACTAATCTCTGTCAGTCCGTCACTATCTCTGTCCCTCACTCTCTGTCCATGTCAGTCTATCCCCCTCTCTCATATACTCACCGATCCCCGATCCCCGGCGCTGCACGGCGTTCACACGGCTCCGACGGCTTTTACTGTTTTGAAAAAGCCGGCCGCCCATTAAACAATCTCGTATTCCCTGCTTTCCCCGCCCACTGGTGCCTATGATTGGTTACAGTGAGACACGCCCCCACGCTGAGTGACAGGTGTCACATTGCACCCAATCACAGCAGCCGGTGGGCGTGTCTATACTGTGTAGTAAAATAAATAATTAAATAATTTAAAAAACGGCGTGCGGTCCCCCCCAATTTTAAAACCAGCCAGATAAAGCCATACGGCTGAAGGCTGGTATTCTCAGGATGGGGAGCCCCACGTTATGGGGAGCCCCTCAGCCTAACAATATCAGCCAACAGCCGCCCAGAATTGCCGCATACATTATATGCGACAGTTCTGGGACTGTACCCGGCTCTTCCCGATTTGCCCTGGTGCGTTGGCAAATCGGGGTAATAAGGAGTTAATGGCAGCCCATAGCTGCCAATAAGTCCTAGATTAATCATGTCAGGCGTCTATGAGACACCCTCCATGATTAATCTGTAAATTACAGTAAATAAACACACACACCCGAAAAATCCTTTATTAGAAATAAAAAACACAAACATATACCCTGGTTAACCACTTTAATCAGCCCCAAAAAGCCCTCCATGTCCGGCGTAATCCAGGATGCTCCAGCGTCGCTTCCAGTGCTGCTGCATGGAGGTGACCGGAGCAGCAGAAGACACCGCCGCTCCTGTCACCTCCACACAGCAACTGAAGATAGCTGCGCGATCAGCTGAGCTGTCACTGAGGTTACCCGCAGCCACCGCTGGATCCAGTGACAGCGGGTAACCTCACTGACAGCTCAGCTGATCGCGCTACTCACCTCAGTTGCTGCGTGGAGGTGAGAGCAGCGGCGGTGAGTAGCGCGATCAGCTGAGCTGTCACTGAGGTTACCCGCGGCCACCGCTGGATCCAGTGACAGCGGGTAACCTCAGTGACAGCAGCTGATCGCGCGGCTGTCTTCATTAGCTGCGTGGAGGTGACCGGAGCGGCGGTGTCTTCTGCGGCTCCGGTCACCTCCATGCAGCAGCGCTGGAAGCGACGCTGGAGCATCCTGGATTACGCCGGACATGGAGGGCTTTTTGGGGCTGATTAAAGTGGTGAACCAGGGTATATGTTTGTGTTTTTTATTTCTAATAAAGGATTTTTTCGGGTGTGTGTGTTTATTTACTGTAATTTACAGATTAATCATGGAGGGTGTCTCATAGACGCCTGACATGATTAATCTAGGACTTATTGGCAGCTATGGGCTGCCAATAACTGCTTATTACCCCGATTTGCAAACGCACCAGGGCAAATCGGGAAGAGCCGGGTACAGTCCCAGAACTGTCGCATATAATGTATGCGGCAATTCTGGGCGGCTGCTGACTGATATTGTTAGGCTGGGGGGCTCCCCATAACGTGGAGCTCCCCATCCTGAGAATACCATCCTTCAGCCGTATGGCTTTATCTGGCTGGTTTTAAAATTGGGGGGGACCGCACGCCGTTTTTTTTAATTATTTAATTATTTATTTCACTACACAGTATAGACACGCCCACCGGCTGCTGTGATTGGGTGCAGTGTGACACCTGTCACTCAGCGTGGGGGCGTGTCTCACTGTAACCAATCATAGGCGCCGGTGGGCGGGGAAAGCAGGGAATACGAGATTGTTTAATGGGCGGCCGGCTTTTTCAAAACAGTAAAAGCCGCCGGAGCAGTGTGAACGCCGTGCAGTGCCGGGGATCGGTGATCGGGGATCGGTGAGTATATGAGAGAGGGCTGCTAACTTCAGTCACTTAGGAGATTAGCGGTCACCGGTGAGCCCTTCACAGGTGACCGCTAATCAGGGCGCGACACAGACAGAGACGCAGCATGACCGTGAAGTCGGGTGAAGTTCACCCGAGTTCATTCTGACAGTGCGGCTCTGTCTGTGTCTGCTGTCATCTGCCATTCAGCTCTGCTACATGGCTGTCTGTGTCTGCTGTCATCTGCCATTCAGCTCTGCTACATGGCTGTCTGTGTCTGCTGTCAGCGGTCATGTAGCAGAGCTGAATGGCAGATGACATAGTAAAAACGCATCCCTACACATTACACACGCTTGGCAAGTCAATTAAAAAAAAAAAAAAAAAAAAAAAAAAAGGTTCCCAATGCATACGTCACAGAACACATGATCTAAAGGATCGCACACAAAATTGATCAATTTAACATAGACTACTAACGCACGTGTGACAGCAAATGAACGACCTACATGCAATCTCATAAGATCCCGTATGCAACCTGGGCGTGTCACATCGCAAATGCGATTGTACAACTAATTGCAACGTGTAAAGTGGGCTTAAGCCTGCTGCACAATTAGAGCACCGAATGCTGCTTTATGCTTTTTATGCATCTGGTGTGAATAAGTTATTATGGGCTTTTGTAACCTCCAGTTTGCACATTCATATGAAGCATATTCTGGTCAATGAAGATATTTGTGTTTTAATGCCTTTGATAGGTTGAAGTTTAAGTGTCCATTTTAACATCACAGTAGATAACCCCCCTAACATGGAAGTCCAGCTGCTGCAGTCGATGTATTCATGCAGTGACACCAACTTCCCATCACGGACTAATCAACTGTGCGACTGCATTGTCTTACTCCATCTGATCAAAGAGAAGGAAGTGATTACATTTGGGAAGACTGTAGTAATGGTTTTCCCAAGATTCCTAGTTTTTTCCAAGAAGCTTCCCTTTCCCACAATTTTACACAGTCCAAATGTTTCCATTAGTGAAAATCTCGTTAAAGCCCGAAAGCATAAAATAATTGATAATGGATCACTCATGTAACAGATAAACCCACATCTTCTCCTACATGACAAAGGAGCCTATCCATATAACCCCAGGAGGGATCAGATACTCAGTATGATGTATGATGTTTATATACCCCAATGGGAAAGGGTTGTGTAATTTGGTGGCATCTGTTGCCCCTATGGGTCTATTTGCCCCTATGATGTTTTCCATGTCTTAAAGGGGATCTGCCATCCAGACAAAAGTGGCCATTTTTGCTTCTATTTTATTCCCACTTCTCCCCTGAGTATTCCATTTTTTAATTTTTTTAAATCCACCATACGGTTATAGAGATATGTGCAAATGTTTATGGTCTTTAAAAGTGGCCGTGGCTCACAGGATCCTCAGGGGCGTGACTTTAGGCTGCTATGTGAGCCACGCCCCCTTATAAAGACCAGAAAAATGATAACAGATTTGTCAAAATTTACTCCCCACACGTGGCGTAAATATGGACAGATGAAAGATGCAGCGATTTACTTTAAGGTGCATAGTTCTTCAGGAATTTGGCGCATCTGACTCCGGCGCAATGTTCATCAAAACTTCCCTTTTCAAATCTGAAATTGAGACTTTCTGCAACCATTTATCATAAATCACTTTCCACTCATAAGTGTAATCATTGGCCCCAAAAAATATTTTGTCTGGAAATAGAACATGAGACGACCATGAATGGTCCCAATTCCTGACATAACAAATCAACCCAACAGGATCAACAGAAGAAGACAACCTCACTTGTCCCTGGTGTCTATTTTTTTATGGGTGGATTTCAAGGAACCCCCTGATCAGTGCCGTGGCTAAACCTTCCTTCCCCCAAGCAAAGGTTCAGTTGATCGCCCTTGGCCTATAATCTAGGTAAGGTGGCTTTCCGTCATCCCTCCTAGTCCATCCCTTGGTATATCAACCTCCCAGCTGTATCCTTGCCCTGCTTTCTTATGTAAGAGAACCTAATTTAGTGGCATCATTGAAATTTTAGAGGAACCATTTATCTACCAGACATTACTTCCTCTTAAAAAATGGCCATAATTTGAAAGCAATTTCCTTTTCAACATATCATTATTTGAGGTAGTTAGTGGTGAAAGCTGACCACAAACTAAAGACTATTGGACTTTTTGCAGCACAGAGCACTGGTTATGTTGATCTTATTGTTAAGATTTTGTTTGTTAATAGAGTTGTGCTTGCTTGTCATTGTAAGGTCTCTTGTCTGTACACAATTGGAAGGGGGAAGGGGTTGTACCAGTATTTCATATTAGTTGGCCTTCTTGGACCATATGTATAGGATTCATTGTACTGCATCTTGTGGGAGTTTGTGGGTCTACTGTTTCCCTCTGCAGGGGCCTCCATGATGCAAAATCCTGCAGACTGGTTGGAGACTGCCCTCCTTCATACTTGGAGTTGAATGAAACAAGTGATTAAGGGGGTGGGATGTGACCATCTCTCCTCATCCAGGGGACTGATGCCAAGAGAGGTAGAAAAGCGAGGAGACACATGTTTGGTGAGTAGTTGGTGCTGTGATGTGGAGGGGAGAGGATTGTTGTCAGTTATCAGTTTACGGTCTCTTGTCTGCACACAATTGGAAGGGGGGAAGGGGTTGTACCAGTATGTAATATTAGTAGGCCACCTTGGACACCAATGTAATCAGGCCTACAATAGGATTCATTGTCCTACATCTAGTGGGGAATCTGGGATTGTGCATCTATTGTTCTCCTGTGCGTCTATTGTTCTCCTGAGCAGGGGCCTCCCTGTTACACAATCCTGCAGACTGGCCAGAGACTGCCCTCCTTCATATGTGGAGTTGAATGAAACAAATGTTTAAAGGGGTGGGATGTGATCAACTTTCATTATCCAGAGAGATGATCCCAAAAGAGGCTAGAAAAGCGAGGAGACACATTTGGTGAGTAGTTGGTGCTGTGACATGAAGGGGAGAAAATTGTTGTCAGTTTAAGGTATCTTGTCTGTACACAATTGGAAGGGGGAAGGAGTTCTACCAGTATGTCATATTACTTAGCCTCCTTGTATACTAATGTAATCAGGCGTACAGGATTCATTGTGCTGCATCTGGTGGGGGTTGTGCGTCTAGTGTTCCCCTCTGCCGGTGGCCTCCCTAATTCACAATCCTGCAGACTGGCCAGAGACTGCTCTCCTTCATACTTGAAGTTGAATGAAACAAATGTTTAAAAGGTGGAATGTGAGCACCTCTCATTATCCAGGGGCTGATCCCAAAAGAAGTAGAAAAGCGAGGAGACACATTTTTGGTGAGTAGTTGGTTCTGTAAGATGGAGGGGAGAGGATTGTTGTCAATTTAAGGTCTCTTGTCTGTATACAATTGGAAGGTGTTGTACCTATTAGGCCTCTTTGAAGCTAATGTAATCAGGCCTACAATAGGTTTCAGTGTCCTGCATCTGGTGGGGAGTTGTGTGTCTATTGTTACACTGCAGTGGCCTCCCTTATACACAATCCTGCAGACTGGTAAGAGACTGCCCTCTTTTATACTTGGAGTTGAATGAAACAAATGTTTAAGGGGTGGGATGTGATCAACTCTCATTATCCAGAGGGATGATCCCAAAAGAGGCTGGAAAAGTAAGGAGACAAGTTTGGTGAGTAGTTGGTGCTGTGACATGGAAGGGAGAGGATTGTTGTCAGTTGTCAGTTTACGGTCTCTTGTCTGTACACAATTGGAAGGGGGAAGGGGTTGTACCAGTATGTCATATTAGTTGGCCTCCTTGAGCACTAATGTATTCAGGGCCACAATAGGATTAATTGTCTTGCATCTGGTGGGGAGTTGTGCATCTATTGTCACACTGCAGTGGCCTCCCTGATACACAATTCTGCAGACTGGCTGGAGACTGTGCTCCTTCATACTTCGAGTTGAATGAAACAAATGTTTAAGAGGTGGGTTGTAATCACCTCTCCTCATCCAGGGGGCTGATCCCAAGAAAGGTAGAAAAGTGAGGTGACACATGTTTGGTGAGTAGTTGTGGTGGGACATGGAGGGGAGAGCATTGTTTTCAGTTTATGGTCTCTTGTCTATACACAATTGGAAGAGGGAAGGTGTTGTACCAGTATGTAACACTATTAGGCCTCTTTAAAACTAATGTAATCAGGCCTACAATAGGATTCATTGTCCTGCATCTGGGGGGTAGTTCTGGGTCTATTGTTCCCCTCTGCTGGCAGCCTCTCTGATACACAATCCTGCAGACCTGCTGAAGACTGCCCTCCTTCATACTTGGTGTTGAATGAAACAAATGTTTAAGGGGTGGGATGGGATCACCTCTCCAATCCAGGGGCTGATCCAAAGAGAGGTAGAAAAATGAGGTGACACATGTTTGGTGAGTAGGTGGTGCTGGGACATGGAGGGGAGAGCATTGTTGTCAGGTTACGGTCTCTTGTCTGTACACAATTGGAAGGGGGAAGGTGTTGTACCAGTATGTAACACTATTAGGCCTCTTTGAAACTAATGTAATCAGGCCTACAATAGGATTCATTGTCCTGCATCTGGTGGGGAGTTGTGTGTCTATTGTTACACTGCAGTGGCCTCCCTGATACACAATCCTGCAGACTGGTCGTAGACTGCCCTCTTTTATACTTGGAGTTGAATGAAACAAATGTTTAAGGGGTGGGATGTGATCACCTCTTCTCATCCAGGGGCTGATCCCAATAGCGGTAGAAAAATGAGGTGACACATGTTTGGTGAGTAGTTGGTGCTGGGACATAGAGGGGAGAGCATTGTTGTCAGTTTACGGCCTCTTTGTACACAATTGGAAGGGGGAAGGGGTTGTACCAGTATGTCATATTAGTGGGCCATGATTGATGAGTACTTAGTGCTGTGACGTGGAGGGAAGAGGATTGTTGTCAGTTGTCAGTTTAAGGTCTCTTGTCTGTACACAATTGGAAGGGGGAAGGGGTTGTACCAGTATGTCATATTAGTAGGAAATGTTTGATGAGTAGTTAGTGCTGTGATGTGGAGGGAAGAGAATTGTTGGCAGTTGTCAGTTTAAGGTCTCTTGTCTGTACACAATTGAAAGGGGGAAGGGGTTGTACCAGTATGTCATATTAGTAGGCCATGTTTGATGAGTAGTTAGTACTGGGACGTGGAGGGGAGAGAATTGTTGTTGTAGCCAGGCCTTGATGCCCATAAATGGACAATTGAGAAAATTGTTGCATCGTTAACCCGTCTAGGTGATTAATACAACCTACAACCTCAGATCGTCACAAAACTTGATGCTCGTTGGTCCCCAATGAGAAATTTCCCAACAGTGCCCCGAAATATCATGGGTCTTTAGTAATATTCATCTTCCCATTGGCTGCTAACCCTGCCCCCATTCTAGTTTCGCCCATGCTGGCAGTCCTATGTAAAATGTACAGATGACACATTTGCAATATCACAGTCAGGTATGATCATCTCTACTTCTCGTGTGTGTTATGTCTATACACTTCCTACACTTCTCGCTTGTAGTTAATTAATATCTTGGGGAAAAGCACAGAGAATCCGCCTCCTCTTCCATAATTCTTGCTTAAATGACAGCTTAGCGGCATTTAACCAAAATGTCACTGTCACATTTCATAATTATTGTTTATAATGAAACCCGAAGCCAATTTGTGAGAAAATAAACTTGAGGAATGTGCTTTTTTTTCCTCCTCCAAATTCTACCACAAAGGGGTTGTATTAAAATTGGGATCCGAAGAGCGTGGCTCTTCGGAGCCTTTTTGGATAAGAATGAAACTGACAATAACCTTTCTGCGCGTATGGTGTTGTATCCATACAGTTTGCATAATTTGGGGGAGGTGTGTTGCCGATTAGTATTTAGATTGCATAGGGTTGGAGCTACACGGCCATGACTCAGGACACGTGGCCAAAGAACGTTGTATACCACCGCTACATCACAGCGTAAAGCAAAGAAATGGGGATGCATTGCAACAGGCAACGTACCGCGACAAGCAAATTACGAAAAGTCCAAAATCCGTTGCATTTTTTGCTACTCGCTTGCCAATGTCACGGGCACTTTATAGTTACAATCAGTGGAGTAACTAGAGTTTGATGGGCCCAAGTGACAAATTTGAACCGGGACCTCCCCACCCCCACTAGTTGGTCAGATGTATGGGCCATTGTAGCATTCTAAATCCTATAGAGACATACAAGTACCCCCCCCCCCAATCTATTCACTTCTAATATACCACATTCTGGGCTCTTTCCTGGTATATATGTCCCCCATCCTATTATATATGTACCCATCCTGGTATATATATCCCCAACCTAGTATATATGTCCCCATCCTGGTATTAATGTCTCCGATCCTGATATATCTCCCATCATGGTATATATGTTCCCCATCCTGGTATATTTTTCTCCCATCTTGGTCTTATCCTAGTATATATGTCCCCATCCTAGGCCCCATCTGGGTATATATGTCCCCCATCCTGGTTTATCCCTCATCCTGGTATATATGTTCCTCATCCTGGTAAATATGTTTCCATCCTGGTAAATATGTCCCTCATCCTGGGCCCCATCCTGGTATATATGTCTCCATACTAGGCCCCAACTTGTATATATGTTCCCATCCTGGTATATATATCCCCAACCTAGTATATATATCCCCATCCTGGGCCTATCCTGGTATAAATGTCTCCAATCCTAGTATATCTCCCATCCTCGTGTACATGTTCCCCATCCTGGTATATATGTTCTCCATCTTGGCCTCATCCTAGTATATACTATATGTCTCCATCCCAGGCCCCTTCTGGGTATATATGTCCCTCATCCTCATGTATCCCTCATCCTGGTATATATGTTCCTCATCCTGGTAAATATGTCCCTCATCCTGGGCCCCATCCTGGTATATATGTCCCCATCCTAGTATATATGTTCTCATCCTGATATATATGTCCCCAACCTAGTATATATGTCCCCATCCTGGGCCCATCCTGGTATAAATGTCTCCGATCCTGGTATATATGTCCCCTTCCTGGTATATATGTCCCCATCCTGGTATATATGTCCCCATCCTGGTAAATATGTCCCTCATCCTGGGCCCCATCCTGGTATATATGTCCCCATCCTAGTATATATGTTCTCATCCTGATATATATGTCCCCAACCTAGTATATATGTCCCCATCCTGGGCCCATCCTGGTATAAATTTCTCCGATCCTGGTATATCTCCCATCGTCATATATATGATCCACATCCTGGTATATATGTCCCCCATCTTGGCCTCATCCTAGTATATATGTCCCCATCCCAGGCCCCATCTGGGTATATATGTCCCCCATCCTGGTATATCCCTCATCCTGGTATATATGTTTCTCATCCTGGTAAATATGTTTCCATCCTGGTATATATGTCACCCTTCCTGGTATATATGTCCCCATCCTGGTATATATGTCTCCATCCTGGGCCCTATCTTGGTACATTTGTCCCCATCTTGGTATATATGTCCCCCTCCTGGTCCCCATTCTGGTATATATGTCCCACCACAAGTACTAAGGGTCATATGATGCTGCTGCTACATCGCAGCAGAATACGAGTGATTGTACACCAAGGGTAGTGCTACTTCAACAAGCAAGTTGCAAGAAGTTCAACCTCGGCTGATTTTTGGTGACTTGCTTATTGTAGGCCCGCTAGAGTGGACCCCATTGACTTATATTGTGCAGCGGTGCTGACCGAACCCTGGTTATATGGCCAAAGTCACTGTGTAACCAGTGTGTAACCTGTGTTTGCTGAATTAGGGCCAGAATGCCGTCCCGGCACAGGACAGAGCGGCGCTGTGATCAGCAGTATAAGCGGTGGGCACAACAGTATTAATATATTGCTACAATAACATAATTGTCTATCCGGAACGTAAATGTGGACAGTTTGTATATGGAATGGAGAAATGTAATTAATGCACAGCCGGGGCGATTCTACATAATAAGGAATATTTCTCTCCCCGGCATCATATTCCGCATCCATCTTTCCATATGGATTTCAGCTCAGTGGTCAGACAGCGCCATAGACATATAGATAATAGATGGATGGAGAAGGAACGGCCACTCACACTAAGCGGATAAAACTGAGGCTGATTTATTGAGCGCTCAGGTCATCTATGAAACCAATCAATAAATCATCTCAGACCTTGTAGTATCCGCTCCACCGGGTAATAATTCACCATAGGACACAGTGTTACCTCCTCCCCGGCTACATCATGTATTAAATCCGTATACTATATCCCTTCCCCCGGCTGTACGCACACCTGCTCAGATTGGAAAATTGGCACCAGTAATATTTTCATCAAATCAATGGGTCCATCGGGCGCACGCTCTTCATGAGACGGATCCGGCGCAGTGTAAGGTCTCATTTTGTGTTTTTCACCAACACCATTCATACCATAGTGGTGGGTCCAAGATTTTCCATGGATCATGCGGTCTGCAGAAAATCGCAAGGACCCATCCGGTAGGGTCCCAATATGCCAGCAAAGGCAATGAGAATTCGGAAGTGCTGTGCACACATTGCTTATTTTTTTTCCTTGCAGATTTGGTGTAGAAACTAATCTGCAGCATGTCAGTTGTTGGGGTGGTTTTGTTCCTGTGCTTTTTAGCCCTTCCAACCATTGATTTAATTTAAAAGTCGCATTGCACCAAAACACACCAAAAATGCACTAAAATACATGGCACAAAACACAAAAAGACACCAAAAACACACCAAAACCCATGGCACAAAAAGGGACCAAAAAGGCACCAAAACACATAACACAAAAAGGCACCAAAAACGCACCGAAATTCACGCCACACAAAGACACCAGAATAGCACCAAAAATGCACCAAAAGTCATGGCACAAAACACAAATATACACTAAAAAAGGACCGAAAATGCACTAAAAAGCATGGAACAAAAACATACCTAATACATGGCACAAAAAGACACCAAAAAACACCAAAAACGCATAGCACAAAAAGGGACCAAAAAGGCACCAAAACACATAACACAAAAAGGCATCAAAAACGGACCAAAATGCATGGCACAAAACACAAAAAAAACACCAAAAAAGCACTAAAAAGTATGGAACAAAAACGCACCAAAAACGCCCCAAAACTCATGGCACAAAAAGGACCCATAAAGGCCCCAAAAACGCATGTCACAAAAAGGCACCAAAACACATGGCACAAAAAGGCACCAAAAAGGCACCAAAACATATGGTACAAAAAGGCACCAAAACCGCACCAAAAGGCATGGCACAAAACACAAATATACACCAAAAAAGCACAAAAAATGCACTAAAAAGCATGGCACAAAAACATACCTAAACACATGGCACAAAAAGTCTTCAAAAAAACACCAAAAACACATGGCACAAAAAGGCACCAAAAACACACCAAAAGGCATAGCACAAAAAGGCACCAAAAAGGCACTAAAACACTTAACACAGAAAGGCACCAAAAACGCACCAAATGCATGGCACAAAACACAAATATACAACAAAAAAGCACAAAAAATGCACTAAAAAGCATGGAACAAAAACATACCTAAACACATGGCACAAAAAGTCACCAAAAAAACACCAAAAACACATGGCACAAAAAGGCACCAAAAGGCATGGCACAAAAAGGCACCAAAAAGGTACTAAAACACGTAACACAGAAAGGCACCAAAAACGCACCAAATGCATGGCACAAAAAGGCACCAAAAAGGTACTAAAACACGTAACACAGAAAGGCACCAAAAACGCACCAAATGCATGGCACAAAACACAAATATACACCAAAAAAGCACCAAAAACGCACTAAAAAGTATGGCACAAAAATGTACCAAAAGCGCACCAAAACGCATTTCACAAAAAGCCACCAAATTGCATGGCACAAAAAAGCACCAAAAACGCATGCATTTTTTGATGTGTTTTTCTGCCAGAAAGTGCAGATTTCATGCAGAAAATCTCTGTACCAAATCTGCAACATGCGCACATGGCCTTATGGCTTCCATTATAAATGTAGGAAAGAGGCTTACAAAAATTAAAGAGCACTTCCCTCTGATGATCTATCCTTAGGATTGATCAGTAATATCAGTTTGTGGGGGTCCTACACCCAACCGTCCCCCTGATCAGATATCAGTACGCAGCGCTGTTTAGTGACCGTGCCCATTAATGAAATTACTAGGAGCTGATCCATAATACCCAGGAGCGACCATTAAACAATGCATTGAGCTGATCTGTCCGGAGGGGGCTGCCAAGTATCAGACCCCAATTGATATGATATTAGTGACCGATTCTAAGCATCAATATAGGAATAGTGAACAAGCCTTTGCACCCAGCTTTCTAGGACCTCTGAACGGCAAAGTAACATCTGCATTGGGAATATATAGCTTAGTTATTTTTTGCCTTATGGTAACTTTTCAAGATTCCACATATGATGCAAAAAGGTCACATGTGGATTACCTTATATAGGTCAACTTGCCATTCAGTAGCCTGGGAAAGCTGGGTGAAGACCCAAAAGGTGCTGATTACATTAGGTATTTTTTGGTTTACAGGAGGTTAAACAGTAACTCTATGGATTCCAAGCCTCAATATGATGCAAAACGGTAACATGCTGATTTCTTTATAAATAGGTGGAGTTGCCATTCAGTAGCCTGGGAAAGCTGAGTGAAATCCCAAAAAGTGCCAATTATTTTAGTTATTTTTTAACTTACAGGAGTTTAACAGTAACCTTTCTAGATTCCAAGTTTAGATATGAGATGCAAAAAGGTAACATGTTGATTACTTAATAACTAGTCCAACTTGCCATTCAGTAGCCTGGGAAAGCTGAGTGATGACCCAAAAGGTATTGGATACATATTAGTTATTTTTTGGTTTATATAAATTTAACAGTTAGTTTTCTAGATTCTAAGAATAGATATGATGCAAAATGGTAACATGTTGATTACTTTACTTGCCATTCAGTAGCCTGGGAAAGTTGAGTGAAGACCAAAGGTGACGGTTATATTAGTTATTTTTTGGCTTACATGAGTTTAACCGTTTCCAAGCCTAAATATGATGCACAAAGGTAATTTTTATTACTTTATAATTAGGTCACCTTGCCATTCAGTAGTCTGGGAAAGCTGAGTGATGACCCAAAAGGACCTGTTTACATATTAGGTATTTTTTGGCTTTCATTGGTTTAACAGTAACTTTCCTAGATTCCAAGCCTCGATATGATGCAAAATGGTAACATGTTGATTACTTTATTTGCCATTCAGTAGCCTGGGAAAGCTGAGTGAAGACCAAAATGTGACAGTTATATTAGATATTGTTTTTGGCTTACAGGAGTTTAACCATTTCCAAGCCTAAATATGATGCAAAAAGGTAATTTTTATTACTTTAGAATTAGGTCACCTTGCCATTCAGTAGTCTGGGAAAGCTGAGTGAAGACCTAAAAGGTGTTGTTTACATATTAGGTATTTTTTGGCTTTCATTGGTTTAACAGTAATTTTTCCAGATTCCAAGCCTTGATATAATGCAAAAAGGTAACATGTTGATTACTTTACTTGCCATTCAGTAGCCTGGGAAAGCTGAGTGAAGACCAAAATGTGACAGTTATATTAGATATTTTTTTTTGGCTTACAGGAGTTTAACCAAGCCTAAATATGATGCAAAAAGGTATCATGTTGATTACTTTATATAGGTCAACTTGCCATTCAGTAGTCTGGGAAAGCTGAGTGAAGACCAAAAGGTGACGGTTATTACTAGTTATTTCATAGCTTACATCACAGTAACTTTTCTACATTCCAAGGCTAGATATGATGCAAAAAGGTAACATGTTGATTACTTTATATAGCTCAACTTGCCATTCAGTAGTCTGGGAAAGCTGAGTGATGACCCAAAGGGAGCTGCTTACATATTAGGTATTTTTTGGCTTTCATTGGTTTAACAGTAATTTTTCCAGATTCCAAGCCTCGATATGATGCAAAAAGGTAACATGTTGATTACTTTACTTGCCATTCAGTAGCCTGGGAAAGCTGAGTGAAGACCAAAAGGTGCTGGTTATATTAGTTATTTCATAGTTAACATCACAGTAACATTTCTAGATTCCAAGGCTAGATATGATGCAAAAAGGTAATGTTTATTACTTTATAATTAGGTCACCTTGCCATTCAGTAGCCTGGGAAAGCTGGGTGATGACCCAATATATGCTGGTTATATTGATTGTATTTTATTGTATTTAGTTGTCTTTCTTTTCAAGAAAAAAAAAGAACAGATGATTTTATTTTTACAGTGGATTTGCATTATAAATCCAGGATCTCCTCCCCCCTCTCCTTTTTATTTTTTTTGCAGGATACTAACATGTATTAATATTCCAGCAGCAGCAGTGCTGGATAGAATTCATTAGATCCTGGCTGTCCTCTCTGTGCATGTCAGATCATGCAGTGTCCTAGATTCCCCAGCCCTGCAGGAAGGAGAGGGTTAATCCTGGATGAACAGGTGAAAGGAGGAGGGCTCTAGTATGATAATAGTACAGGAGTGACGTCAGCAGATGGGAGCAGTTCCACAGTGCAAGGCTGTGAAGAGGGAGAGGTGACTGATACTGGGGAGAAGAAGGAGCAGAGGAAGGAGAAGAAGGAGCAGAGTCTCCTACAGGAGAGGAGCTGCAAGGAAAGCAACAGCTACACAGGAAAAAGAGAGACAGCTGCACGCACGCACACACACACACACACACACACACACACAGTGCCTGCAGGATGCTGCTGCTCTGCTCTCTGCTGGGACTGCTCTGCTCAGGTAAAGTGACCCCCCCCCCCCATACTTTGCATTGCACCCCTTAAATCTACAGCACCTGCTTATATAAAGCCTCAAACTTACCACTTACAATATGGCCTCTGACTGAGCTATTACCTGGATGGGTCCTGCCTACAACAGCTAGTGCTCCTATCCCCAGTCCTGAGCCCCCTGTGCAGCCCCTCTCAGGCTCCGGGGCTACAGGTTATGGAGACATTTGTATTGGATTGTTTATTAAACGTTGTTACATTGTATCCAGGATTCGGTAAATATTGACGGTTACACAGAGCCGAGTATATTCCATATCCTGAACATTCTGCCCTGCTGATCTGTATACCAGGCTGGGATTTATTACTATGGCTACAATCCCTACATACCATGGCTGCATTCTATATATTCATGTGTGTGTGTGTGTGTATACTATGGCTACATTCTCTCTATATATGTGTATATACTAATGGCTACAATCCCTGTATACATTCTATATACTATGGCTACAATCCCTATATACTATGGCTGCATTCTACATATACGTGTGTGTGTGTGTGTGTGTGTGTATATACTATGGCTACATTCTCTCTATATATGTGTATATACTAATGGCTACATTCTCTCTATATATGTGTATATACTAATGGCTACAATCCCTGTATACATTCTATATACTATGGCTACAATCCCTATATACTATGGCTGATATATACACACACACACACACACAGCTACAATCCCTGTATACACTCTATATACTATGGCTACAATCCCTATATACATTGGCTTCATTCTACATATATACACTATGGCTACAATCCCTGTATACACCCTATATGCTATGGCTACATTCCCTGCGTGTGTGTGTGTATGTATATATACTATGGCTACAATCTATGTATTCACTATATAATATATAATTTTACTATGGCCACATTCCCTATATACATGTATGTGTATATAATATGGCCACATTTCCTATATACATGTATAGACACTATATACCTGTATACAATGGATACATTTCCTTATATACATGTGTATATACTATGCTACATTCTGTTAATACTATGGCTACATTCCCTATATACATGTGTACACTCTATATACTATAGCTACATTCCCTATACACTCTCTCTATTCTATGGCTACTTTCTCTATACTTTTATACACTATCTATATACTATGGCTACATTCCCTATATACGTATATGCTATGACTACATTTCCCATATACTATGGCTACACATTCTCTAAACACTCTACTATGGCTACATTTGTTATATACTTTTAAACACTATATACCTATATGCTGTAGCTACATTCCCTATATAAATGCATACTTATATACTAGGGCTACAACGCATGTATGCACTACGTTCCCTATGCACATTTACCTTGTTGCCCCCTGTCTTTGCTGTATATACCTCTTTTATATCCCCTTTCTCCTATCATACTGTAGAGTATTGTGTGACTTTGCCCATAAATACCTGCCTGATCCCTATACACACCCTCCATATCACAGCCCTGGCTCATGAAGCTCCTCCAGTATACATTGACCTTTTCTCCCTGACACATACTGGGCTCCTATTTCCTTGTTTTAGTATAAACAGATCTAAAGGAACTGGATTTTCTTCCCTTTTATCTAATCAGAGCAGGGTGTATGATGTGGAAGGGGCGGATTCTGGGCCGCATAGGGTTAAATCCATAGTAAATTGGGTATTGGTGATTGTGGTAGATTTATTTGTGAGCTGATGAGGGACATTCATCCCTATATATTTGTATAAAGTCTATGTATGATGAAAGTTAGGGGGTCCTCCTCTACTCATAGCTAAAAGTAACCCCCAGGCCTGCCTTTTTGGATAGGCCCCAAGCAATGCTTCTGCACAGAGAGTGTAGGCTGTGTGCACACATTACATTTAAAATGCAGTATTATTTTTTTTTTTAAATGACTTAAAAAAATAAAATAAAATATTTTATTAATAATAATAATTATTATTTTTTTTTATTTATTTTTTTTTTTTTTACTGCACTATTCTAAGTCCTGTTGTGTATAAATATGTGACTGTTCAGATTTTGTGTTATACCATGCCTGATGAAGAGACCTGAGTAGTCTCGAAAGCTTGCAATTATTACCATCTTTTCAGTTAGCCATTAAAAGGTATCAACCACTGAGGACTCTCTGTTCTTTTAAACATTTTTTTTTCTTCAGGTAATGTGACTTTTTAAGCCCTATGCACACAGTGCATTTCTCTGCGTTTTTGAGTGCAGGTTTCTCACAAATGCAAATACTTATGCCAACAAAGACAATGAGAATCCTGAAGTTTTGTGTGTGTGTGTGTGTGTGTGTGTGTGTGTGTGTGTGTTTTCTACTTTTTTTTTTTTTTTTTTTTCTCCCTTGCAGATTTGGTGCAGAAATTTCAATTTTGCAGCGTTTTACACCCCAGAATGCATAGAAAAGAAAACACTGCAAAAAATGCATTATTTATTTTTTTATTGCCAGGAGATACACCTTAATCTGCAGCATGTCGATTCTTTCAGTCTTTTTCCACCCCAGGGGGGAAAATCGCACCAAAAAACGAGTGTGCATATTTGGCGCAGAAATTTCTGCAACCAAATACTCCGTGTGCATGTTGCCTTAAGGGAATTTTTTTGAGGATTATTTATTTATTTATTTATGTGTCTTGCAAGAGTTGGTAAAATATACAGAATGTGTATTTTTTTTTTTATTTTATTTTTTTATTATATATCCTTTCAATTGGTTGGTGCCTAATTTGGAGCATTTCCTATCAGGAGAAGCTTCTTCCTAGAAATGACCGTCACTTTCCTTTTCTCCCGCCAAGTGTTTGTTTTAGAACTCAAAATGGGAAAAAATCTCTCAAAGGACTGAACACATCAACAGTAAAGGAATAGCAATGTATGGTATTTTTAATATTTATTTTTTTGGGGGGGTGAGCTTACTCCAAATAACCTCCCATTTTAAAGAATCAAGTGTGCACAAAAACAGCAGCAAAGTGACATGAATAGGATTTTCAGAAAAATACATGGCATAAAAATGCATGCTTTTTTTGTGCATTTTTCTACCAGGTGTAGATTTGATGCAGGAAATTCCTGCACCTAATCTACAGCATGTGCACATTACCTTTTTTTTTTTTTTTTTTTTTTTTTTTTAAACCACCATTGTTTTTGTTTTTTGCAGCCAACCTACTTCAAACGACAACCCTTCCCCCACCCTCCCCAAAAAAAGGGTTACACCTTGTGCGCACACACTAATTGGAGGGTGGCAGAGGCTAGGTAGTAATTCAAACGTCGAGCCCTTTAAATATTCCATTGCAACTGACAGAACGGAGGTCAAATTATTAAAGGGGTATTGTCCCGAAAAACTTAGTATGTGCTAAATATATTAGTTTGTTGTTGCTAAAAACTTAAGCAGATGGCATCAGGTAATAGGATTTGATGGAGACAGAAATGAAACGATAATGCAATAAAAGCGAGGACCCAATAAGCTTTAGAAACCCAGTAAAGCCTGGTGTTGGGCAGACTGGTTTTCTATCCTCTCCTGCTTCTTGCACTTTCCAGCTCTGCCCTCATTATACCATCTCCTCTCTGTATAAAGTGAGTGGTCTGTGCTGTTCTGGAATTCTGAGAATGCATGGGTAATAATTAGATATGGGGGAGGGGTGATCTGGGCTGTATCTCCATGGGAGCTTATTGTATATGGGATTGAGAGAAGAAAAAAAACAAAAACCTGAGGTCACCGTCCCTTGTATACACCCGGCTCTCACAGTGATTGTTGTGCCCCATCCCCCCCCTCTCTCACCGATACTAGTTATTGAGTTTCTTTGTTGCAGGATAGAGCCTTTGAGAAACTTTTTTTTTTTTTTTTTTTTTTTTTTTTACCTAAAATGTTAATGATCTGAGACAGTGTTGCAGAATTAGTTATTAAAAACTTGATACTGTTGCGACAGGTGACAATTTGGGTTCACAAACTGTCCAAAAAGGGGCATTTGGCAGTTTAAATGTGGGCATTCCAAATTTAAATGTTTGTTTGTTTTTGAATTTTGACCAGTACAAAGTTTAAATTTTGAATTTTAAACAAATGCATAAGGAAAAAATAACTGACGATCGATCAGTTACAGATTAAACCGAAACTTTGCACTTCTGGTTTGACCGGTAGTAAAACCCTTCCCTGCAGTTGCCTACAAGGTGTCGTCGGAAGGCGTCGACTCCGGATATTGCACAAAGATTATACATGGCCTAATGATTCTTTTCCGATCACCGGAAATAATAATATATACAGTGATCAACTGGTCAGCCTACTCTTTGTTTACAGAAGTGCATTCGAAATGTGATGTTTTCCCCAAAAACTGTGACTTTATTTACTTTTTTGAGACCAGGCTGATGCCAGTTATCACAAGGGGGAATTTAAAGGGACTCTTCCAAAAATATTTCACTGGTGGTACGGCTGTATAGGTCTTAGTGAAGCAATAAAAAATGATATCTGTTTTGTAATCTGATGCTCCAGTGGTAAGAAATACAACTTTAAAGTCATGTGCAAATCAGCCTTGAAGTGCATTAGGGGTGTGTCTGTATGGTTTACATAGTGACACGCCCCCTAATACACTTTCAGGCTTATGTGCTTGATATGGCCGGCACGGTGGCTCAGTGGTTAGCACTGCAGTCTTGTGGTGGCTCAGTGGTTAGCACTGCAGTCTTGTGGTGGCTCAGTGGTTAGCACTGGAGTCCTGGGTTCAATTCCCACCAAGGACAACATCTGCAAGGAGTTTATATGTTCTCCCTGTGTTTGCGTGGGTTTCCTCCGCTTTCTCCGGTTTTCTCCCACACTCCAAAAACATACTCATAGGGAACCTAGACTGGCAACACTGTCCCCATTGGGGCTCACAATATACCGTATGTAACGGCGCTATATAAACGAATAAATATTATCTATTTGTCATGACTAGAACATTGCATTATGATAAGATGGGAATCATTTTTACACTATAAATCGCACAACCTATTAATAAATATTATATAAAATTTTGTATTTAATTCCCCCCCCCCCCCCCCGGCGATTAAGCAAAGGATCAGTTGATCTGTTTTTAATTCATTGGGTCCCTATAGACTTGAATGAGTCTGACTTGCAAAAAATGATGAAAATAGGACTTTTAATGGGGGGGGGGGAGTGAATTGTCCTGTTATAGGGAATTGGTCAGCAGGTTTTTTGCTATCTAATCTGATAGCAGGATGATGTAAGGGCAGAGACCCTGATTCCAGTGATGTCGCTTACTTCATTGCTTGTTGTAGTTCCAATAAAATCAGTGTTTTATCGACAGGAGATTATCACTAGAAGACTAGGTTTCTTGTGCCTCCTAGTCCAACCACACCCCCAGTACTGGCAACTCTCTGCCCTTGCACAGTGTACTTAGAAAGCTGACCAGTGGTGTGGGCGAGGTTATACACAGCTCAGCATTCTGAGAACTGGTAGATTTGCAGCAGAGAACACTGTGATTGTATGAAAACTACAGCAAGCAGCCCAGTAGGTGACACATCGCTAGAATTGGGGTCTCGGCCCCTACATCAATGGTCTCAGATTACATAGCAAAAAATTGGTGATAGATTCAATTTAAACCAAATACAACCTTCCTTCTTGACTAAATGCAACCTTCCTTCCTAATGCCCTATACAAGTGTCCAGGGCACTATTTGCTATAGTCCTTTATAACAGTTGCCGTGTGTGTACAGCCTGTATAACAGGGTATATTTGGTGCCCTCTAAATAACTCAACACACAGCCATTAATGTCTAAACTTCTGGCAACAAAAGTAAGTACACCTGTAAGTGAAAATGACTAAATAGTACCGATTAACCATTTTCCCTCCCTGGTGTCGTGACTCATTAGTGTTACAAGATCTCAGGTGTGAATGGGAAGCACGTGTGTTGCATTCGGTGTTCTCTCCCACACTCTCTCATACTGGTCACGGAAAGGTCAGTATGGCTCTGAAGAATTCTGCCTGTGAATTAAGCCGACTAAAGACATGGATTACTGGAACCGTCCTGTGGTCTGAAGAGACAAACTTATTTGGTTCAGATGGTGTCAATCGTGTGTGGCGGCAACTAGGTGAGGAGGATAAAGACAAGTGTCCTGCCTACAGTCAGGCATGGTGGAGGGTCATGGTTTGGAACTGCATGAGTGCTGCTGGGTGTGGGGAGCTACAGTTTATTGAAGGAACCATGAATGCCAACATCTCCTGTCACATCCTGAAGCATAGCATGATACCCTCCCTTCATATGCCAACATAACGACCCCAAACACCTTGAAGACAACTACTGCCTCGCTAAAGAAACCTGAGGTTAGCTGGACCGGCTGTGCGTTTCCAGACCTAAACCCTATTGACCTTCTGTGGGGTCTTCTCAAACGGAAGGTGGAAAGGTGCAAGGTCTCTAACATCCACCAGCTCTGTGATGATGTCATGGAGGATGGATGAAGATCTAGTGGTTCCTGTGACTTCCATGCCAAAGAGTTAAGGCCGTGCTGGAAAATAATGATGGCCGCACAAAATATTCCCACTTAAGGCACAATTTGTCCATTTTAACTTGGGGTGTACTCACTTTTGTTGACATTAATGGCTGTGTGCTGAGTTATTTAGAGAACACCACATTTACCCTGTTATGCAAGCTGCACACTGACACTGTACATTGTATCACAGGGTCAGATCTTTAGTGTTGTCCCATAGGAAGATATATTTACAATAATGTGGGGGTGTACTCACTTTTGTGATATACTGTGTGTGTATGTATATTGCAGGGATGTAGCTATAGTTGGGTGCAGTGGAGGTATTCTTACTTGGTGGACTGGACAAATAAGGTTTAAGAAATAACGATCTTCCTCGTACTTTCCGTTCATCATCTCCAATCTGTTCCAAGTGTTCTGGACAAATGTTATTTATTGATTTAATCTGCTACAAACTCCAGCAAAAAAAAGACCTGCAGATATAGAGGAGACCTTATTTCAAAAGAAATTGCCAAGGATTGGCAGAGATTACAAGAACACAAAGTACACTTCTGCCATCCGGTCTGTTTTCTTCCTCCCCCGCGCAGGATTAAAGACATCACTCAAAAAACACGACTGGCTTGGTTACCATTCCGTGCCATCACTTCTTCCTACAAAAACATCCAGGAGGCGTCCATATTGCTTGTAGAAAAACTTTCCCGTGACACTTGACCATCACTCAAAGGTGGGGACTTAAAATGAGACCCTAATTAGTGCAATAAATGGATTTATTTTGTTACACCTGACTGCATAAACTTCGTGAGTGACCTCTTGTCTGAAATCAATAAGACCAATGCAAATGTATGTTTTTGGGTTTTTTTTTTTGTTTTTTTTTGTTGTTGTCCCCCTTCCATTCTTTTTCTTCACACCCCCCCCTTCAGTTCCGTTGTTGTTGTTGTTCTTTATCATATTTTCCTTGTAGTCCTTCACTTTTTTTTTTTTTTTTTCTCCTCTTCCCTTTTTGTTGTTCTTCAGTTTTCCCCTCTTACGTTCCCTTGTTTGGTTTTCGTATGTCGCCCCCTCTTCCGTTCCCTTAATGTTCAATGTTCTTCATATATTGCCCCCTTTCATCCCCCTTAATGTTCTTAATATTTTGCCCGCTTTCACTCCCTTGTTGGTCTCTCCTCCTTCCTCCTTCCTCCTTCCTCCTTCCTCCTTCCTCCTTCCTCCTTCCTCCTTCCTCCTTCCTCCTTCCTCCTTCCTCCTTCCTCCTTCCTCCTTCCTCCTTCCTCCTTCCTCCTTCCTCCTTCCTCCTTCCTCCTTCCTCCTTCCTCCTTCCTCCTTCCTCCTTCCTCCTTCCTCCTTCCTCCTTCCTCCTTCCTCCTTCCTCCTTCCTCCTTCCTCCCCCTTGTCCATTTGTTTATCCCTCTTCTCCGTATTGTAAATGGTGCATGATACGTTAAGGTCTATTACATGTTTAGAAACCTCTGAAAATGCAATAGATTATAGACCTCCAAGACGGGATACTTACATATAGGGTACCATATACCTCGGGCCCCCAATTTAGATAAGGAGATACATTGGCACTGGGGCCAATTGATATAATGGAAATTACCAGCCCCTAGTGCAGCTTACCAATAGTCGATGCAAAACTATATCTGGGCTCCATTCACCCCGATGCGAAGGTTCATTTTTGTCTTAACCCTATGTCTCAATATCTTGGCCAAACCAAGTTGTCTTGTTGGCGCCTGCCCTACGACTTGTGGCCTTGATTTCTTCCTCTTGCCATCTATTCTCTAGTCCCAGGACTATAAATCTAGAAATATAATGGGACCTATCAATATACTGTATACCAAGTCTACTCCTACTAATTACTATACAGGACTCTCATAAATGGCTCGGTAGCTGCCATGTGTTGCGACAACAATGGCCGTCTTCATTGTGCAGCAGCAGATACAGCGTTGCCCCTTTTTAATTATGCCTGATATCTCTTCCCCCTTTCTAGTTTTTCTTGGGGTTTGTTTGTTTTGGGTTTTTTTTCCGTATCTTTCCTTTACTACCTCTCCCCCAATTGTTCATTCCTCATTCTTCTCCCCTTCCTCTGATTCATTTTATCTTCGTTTTTTGCCCTTATTCCAATCTCTTCCCCTTTCTTCTCCGCGTCTATTTTTTGCTCTTGGTTTACGCTCTGTTGCCCTCGGATTTTATCCTTGTTACAGTCGGCGACGGAGAAGAAGGGTGTACTGTAGACGTAAAGGAGAAATTTATCGAATGCCAGCGAGAGTTAACCCCTCTCGGAAACGGTCGGATAGATCAGCGATTAATACGAGCGTGCTCCCTGCATAACACTAGTGATTATTAAAGAATTACGCATCTGTTTTGTGTACGGCCATCTGTAGGCACAAGGGGGGGTGAAAATACACAAAGCGAGCCTTATATAAAGCGGATGTTACAATACTGCATGGTTTATATTCAGAGTTTACTTATAACCATCTCCAGTAAATCTACAAAAGTCGAAGAGTCCTGTGAACCATACTTGGTGCAGTTGGCCCCATTGATATTGGAAGTTGGTGAAGATTCCCGCCCCCATCAGAAGTATTCGAGCCTGTACGGCCAACCCTCTTTGGGACCTCCTGTATCCCACCACTATACCCATCCCAAAACTAACTTTGCACCCGCTATTTTATGGAGCACTTGATTGTTTCGCCTTAATTAATCTGGCCCCCCCCTCCCCCCTTCTTTTTTTTTAACTGGGAAGCAAAATGTAGAGGGCGGTCATTTGATATAATGTGTTGGGTCAAAGCTTGCATTCCAATTAGTCGATATTGTCCAACAGTCTAATGTACATGTGGACCTCCCAAAGTTTTCCCGATAGATGTCGGGAAGTAGAGTGATCCAGCCTTTCTGTCTAATGTACAGGTGGACCTCCCCAAATCTCCCCCGATTGATGCCAGAAGGAAGAGCGATCAAGCCTTTCAGTATAATGTACATGTAGACCTCCCAAATCTCCCCTGATGTCTGGTGGAAGAGGGATCCAGCCTTTGGCATTTCACCGGCTGATCCGTTTTTGGTCTCTACGAGAGGCAATGCCAAGACTCCTATGATGGCGGCTTCTTACAGAGGACACCTTCAACACTCCGGTCAAGCAGAGATCGGCACTCGGACAAGTTATGTCTATGGAGGGGGGGGGTTCTTTAGTTTTGTACCTTCAGTAGACTAGGAACATAGCTGCTGACAGTCCTGAATTTACAAGGCCGTAAAGGACTGACCTTATTTTTTTAGATATTGTCCTGGATAAAAAGTTAAAGGAATTTACGTAAATTTTGTCCAAAATTGGCCATTCCCATAATTTTGTCAAGATCTTTTAATAAACATATTATCCAATGTATAAGAAAAGGAACTGTGGCTACTATACTGTGGTGGGTGGCATAGGCCAATGTTGGCTGCCAAATTCTTGTGTTGCCAATTACTACGCCAAAGGTGGGTGGGTGGCAGTAGATGATACCATGAGCATACGTGCAATGCATTGGATATATATATAGTGAGAATCTAGACGGGAAAACGATGAGTTTTTTTTCATATTGGCCCAAACCCTTTGACTCTAGGCTCCGCTCTTCTGTGTTGCCACGCTTCATATGATTTGGGCTAGGTTGGCACAGGTCATACACAAGTAGTTTGGCCAAAGCCTGGTTGGATTTTTTTCTTTGCTGTTTTCTTAACTCTCCAATGGCTGAAACTCAACTAAATGATCAGGCCGACAGCTTTCCTCCAAAGTTGCCAGTTAATCCATTTAAAGCCGGAGTCGCGCAGAATACAAATTCACCTTGTTGATTTGCTTTGATGAATGGGACCTGTCTGCATCTGGAATGGAAAAGCCCGATGCGACCGTGCAACCTGCACGTATGGCTTGTCCCTTCCGGAGAATTACAGCCGTGTATATATTCCTTTTTTTTTCTTGCGCTGTGACCTTGTGTACAATAGTGAGCTAATGCGGAATTTTAAAGGACCATTTCTGGACCAATCTCAACCTTGTGTGAAGACACTACTATATCGGAGGGAGCCTGACACTGTCCAATAAATGGTGCACAATTGGTAGAGTCCTCTTTGTTAATGTTGGACGTACCCATAGAGTGGAGACCTGTAGGGGGAAATGCTTATACCGCTAGCTAACTATAGCATCTGAAGAGTTGGACCCAACAGGACATCATCTTTTCTCCCATAGCTCCTGGATGACGTGGGCGGTGCACTCCTGATTGACCAATCGTAGAGGCAAAATGGATGCACTCCTTCCCAAACTATGCTTCTCCCGGTTTTGCCCCTACATTATGGCACAAGGGCACTGAAGCTGTCGAGATTAGAGATGAGTAGACCCATGGATGTTTGGGTTCACCGGATTCGACCGGACTTTAGTTGACCTGAACTTGCCCCTCAATGGGGACTCCAACTTATTGACTTGAGTAACGAGTTTAATGGAAGTCAATGATTGGGCAGTTTTGGCTTTCCACCCACGTAGGGCCAGCCATAAACGGAGCATTTCCGGAGGAAGGAGGGCGGTGTGTTTTTTTTTTTTTTTTTTTTTTTTTTTTTTTTTTTTTTTTTTTTTTTTCACACTACATTCGAAATCCTTTATACCCCCAGTGAGAGCAATTCAGATACTGCAAGCGGCTCACTGGGCCGAGCACCAAGTGTACCCAAGTACCCCAATGCTCAATCGAGTAGTTGGCATACTAACGGCACCCGAACTCAGGCGCGGTCCATGTTCAAGTTTGAGCCCCAGACTGTCATGGGTGACAGTCATGTGGTTTCTGGCCATAGAAGGTCACAGTGTTTGGCTGACAAAATGCTCCCTGACTTTCCATTGTTCCTGCTGTCAGTAATCATTGGTATAGGTAGCTTTCCTTCTGGATTTATCTCTCCCCCTTTTGGACGCAGCAGGAGCTCAACTTCCACCCAGCTGCTGATCAGAAGTATTCCCTTTAGTGCCTAAATATCCCTTCCTTCCTTCCTTCCTTCCTTGACCTGGTGCTGGAGATTTTCAGCTCATTTAAGCCTTGGTTGCAAGCAGGTGGCTTGTACTCCTACCTGTGTCATCTGTAGTAGTTCATTTTTTTTTTTTATTTTTTTTTTTTTTTTTCCCTGTGTCCACCTTGTGACTTCTGCAGTGTTTAGTGGGGTTGATGAAGAGCTCATCCCACGTGTTTCCTATTTAGGGACAAGCACTAGAGATAACTAGGGTCAGGAGTCCTGCTCGGCACATAGGTGCAGAACCTGTCTAGGGTGGTGAGGGAAGCCCAGGGACCAGCAGTAGGGATAGCTAGGGTCAGGCATCCTGCTCGGCACATAGGTGCAGAACCTGTCTAGGGTGGTGAGGGAAGCCCAGGGACCAGCAGTAGGTTTGGTCAGGGGTCACAATCTCCCCCCCTTCCCTAGACACAGGGCTTCCCTTCCACCGTTCGCTTGGTACTTCTCCATACCTAGTGTGACAGACACCCAGTGTTCAATATGAACCCCAACGTTGGGATCACTCCTCTCTAATCCAGATCCATTAGCTCCAGAGCAGCACTTACCAGCTCTTCAGCAAACAGCTTGCAAGTGCTCACTCCTTACCTAGGAAACTAAGTAGAGTAGGTGCAAACACATGGCAATTTTACCCATTAATGAACATAACACGACCTCTTTTGAAAGCTCCTTTTGGCTGCTACAGCGTTCACTATTTACACCAGAGAGGCTGCTAATACCTACAAATTTGCAAGGAAAATGTAGGAACGCATTAGGCCGGCCGATTCTTCTGGCGGCCATGGAATACAGAGCCCTTCAGAGACGGACCTGTTTGCCGTGCACATGGACCGGGGTTGTCTTGATAAACTCTTCCGGATACTGTAAAACTTGGGATGAGTTGGCGCAGGTTGTATTTTATAATTATGGACTGGATCCGGCACGCAGAAATTCCCGGATAAGTGCGGATTAAAGGGCCACGTCCCGAGCCACTCATGTGACTATTAATGGCCGCGGCTGCAGTAGACATTCCTTTTGGCACGGGTCTGATATTACTTTACTAAATCTCCTTTAGTCATCGTATAGACTCATCACTGGTGGATTGTTTTTTGATGACACTGGCATCTTTTATTTCTGGAGCGCTGGCTTCGAGCTTTGGGAGTAGAGTCCTAAAAGTTTTGTGCTTCTGGTTAACCCTTTACACTGCACGTAGGGTCCAGCGAAGCAACCGCCAGATGTCAACTACTTCCTCCCGCGCGTATGTTACACTTCCTCCAGGAAATGGCGTCGTCAACATTGAAATAAAATACACAATGCGCTGCTTCTTTTTTTGTACTTTTATTTATATTGAAACACAATAGGCTTTACTTTACCGGCTGTTGGAATTGTCGGCCCCTTTTATGTCTCTCTGGGGGTCATAGTTGGAATTGTAGAGCTCTAGTATGGCCGTACGTGGGTATCTAGACTTGTTGGTTCATACGATCGCCTATAGATGTGGCCAATCGAGTCTTAGTGAGGGCATGAGATCTTCTGTGGACTGCACTACTTTTGGGAAAATAGTAATTTTCCTCCTAGCACCAAAAAAGGGGAAAAGAAGAAAAAATTGTATTAGAATTTTTTTTTTTTTTTTTTCCATTTCGGTTGTGTATGTGTGTAAAAAGTGTGAAACAACTGAAAATATGTCTTATATTCTAGGTTCTTCACAGTAGCCACCTTTTTGCTTTGATTACTGCTTTGCACACTCTTGGCATTCTCTTGATGAGCTTCAAGAGGTAGTCACCGGAAATGATTTTCCAACAGTCTTGGAGTTCCCAGAGATGCTTAGCACTTGTTGGCCCTTTTGCCTTCACTCTGCGGTCCAGCTCACCCCAAACCATCTTGATTGGGTTGAGGTCTGGTGACTGTGGAGACCAGGTCATCTGGCGTAGCCCCCATCACTCTCCTTCTTAGTCACATAGCCCTTACACAGCCTGGAGGTGTGTTTGGGGTCATTGTCCTGTTGAAAAGTAAATGATGGTCCAACTAAACGCAAACCGGATGGAATAGCACGCCGCTGCAAGATGCTGTGGTAGCCATGCTGGTTCAGTATGCCTTCAATTTTGAATAAATCCCCAACAGTGTCACCAGCAAAGCACCATCACACCTCCTCCTCCATGCTTCACGGTGGGAACCAGCCATGTAGAGTCCATCCGTTCACCTTTTCTACAAAGAGACACGGTGGTTGGATCCAAAGATCTCAAAATTGGACTCCTCAAACCAAAGCACAGATTTCCACTGGTCTAATGTCCATTCCTTGTGTTCTTTAGCCCAAACAAGTCTCTTCTGCTTGTTGCCTGTCCTCAGCAGTGGTTTCCTAGCAGCTATTTTTACCATGAAGGCTGCTGCACAAAGTCTCCTCTTAACAGTTGTTCTAGAGAGGTGTCTGCTGCTAGAACTCTTTATGGCATTGACCTGGTCCCTAATCTGAGCTACTGTTAACCTGCGATTTTTTTTTTTTTTTTTTTTTTTTTTTTTTTTTTTTTTTTTTTTTTTCTGAGGCTGGTGACTCGGATAAACCGATCCTCTGCAGCAGAGGTGACTCTTCGTCTTCCTTTCCTGGGTTGGTGTGTGTGTGTGTGTGTATGTATATATATATATATATATATATATATATATATATATATATATATATATATATATATATATATATATATATATAATAATAATTATGCACATATATTAGTACATAAAATATGCACTTTGTATTAAAACCAGCCCCCCTCCCAAAAAAAAAATAAAAATATATATATATATATATTATTAATATAATTTTGCCATAGACCAGGCTTCGTACCCGGTATATACAGTAGATGTGGAGTTTCGGACTATTGAGTATCAGCTGTATGAGGTGTAAAGTGAAACTTTCTTTGTTGACTTTCTCTATTCAGGTCCCTACTTTACTCTTAATCCTGGCACAACCTGTCCAGCAGGCTTCATACCCTTGATACGCGCTTGTTTCAGTCGTTTTGACCACGTTCTGTAGTGTTCATTGTGGCTCCAAATAGTTTAAAATAAAGTAAAGAACGAGAACATCCTCAAATCCAACAACTCAGTTGTCTAGTATTATTAAACATGGCTACTTTCTTCCAAAATGAATGACACCGTACCTACTGGCATAACTTGAAGCTTGTGGGCCCTGATGCAAAAGCTCCTAAGGGGCCCCCAATTATTGCAAGTTTTTTTCATAAAGGACTTTTGGGGCCCCCATTGTGCCACTGCCCGGATACGATTGCTATCCCGTCACCCAGCTCTGCATTCTGAGAGGATTTGGGAGACTTTGGTGGACTGAGATGACTTGTCAACTTTTCCATAAGTCTAGGAGGACCCCCTTCTTTCTTTCTTCTCTTTTTTTTTTTTTTTTTTTTTTTTCCTGGGAGCTTCTCAGACTTTCAAGGTGAGGCATCAAATAAGATTTATGGAAGCCTACCATGATGCCTTCTTGGTCCCAAATTCTTGCTTAGGGTTTGGGTAATCCTTTTCATTTTTGATTGAGGACAACTTTGTGGATCTGAAATACATCATGGACGGTATAGATGGAGTGGACGTCCATGGGGGGAAAAAAAACTAAAACCAAAACAGGACACCTCTATGAGATTTAAGTATGTTGGGAGATTTATTCGAGAAGTAAAAATAGTTGGGATGACCAATTTAATTCAGTCCTAGTCCAGCGTCTAGCCTGGTCTTCCATGGTAGTTGGTCTTCACTTCTCATCCACGGCATGCCGGACATCTCTGGTGTTTACTGTTTTTAGTTGTAAGGATCATTGATTCTCAATTTGGCCATATCCAACGTCTTGTTTACCTGGCGTCCCCCTACAGACAGTCTTACTGCCCAGTGATCACTATCTTAGTTTCTAATGGGGTCAGACCATTTGCTTTTCAGATTTTCAATCTGGACAAACCTCTTTTTGGTCTTGGTTGAGTAGTCATTCCACAAGTTGACTGTTAGAACATGCCAGTCTGTCTGGTCCAAGAGATGAGGTGGTGGTGCCATGATGACCTTCTACAGTTCGATCTGGACCATTGCTTCTCCTCACAATAGTCCCTTTTGATGTGACTTTTTGGAAATCATTCAGAAGTCATTTTCTGAGACTGACCCTCCCAAATAATACACCGATGACAAGTATATGCAGAAAGTAGACCATGGAGACCTTGTAGCTCTTTTTTTCATAAAGCATTATGAGGACATTGCTAAGTGATGTGTTTTGTATGGAGCCTCAGCCGGTGGTCCGCCAGAGTCGTAAATGTAACCTTTTTTTATTTGACAACTAAGCGTATACAATTTTTCTTGTGCCTTGTGAGAGGTCTTAGTACAGGTTTTCTTTGTTACTTTTGGGGTGGGGGTGGGTCGGAGTCTTGTGTTACTGTTGACAAGTGCCTGCCCTCCACCTTGGCTCGGTGAGACCTTTTCTTCTTTGTATTTCCTCCTATTCCAGACAACTGCTTCAGCGGTTACACATAATTGCTGGGTAGTAACTGCTGGCATTTCGGCTGTGTCAGAGACAGGTCATAACGGTGTATATAGGGACTTTTATGAGTATTTTTGTGTCGGAGAGTGTTTATTTTAGAATGAGTCGCTCGGTTTATGACTTTGGTAGATTATTCTATATATCTTTTATTTTTGTCATTTGCACAAGTCATTAGTTTCCAGGCTAAGTAATTAACGTAGCATTAGCGAGGGAGTTGTACATTTGATGCCGTGACTGAAGCTTTATATAAGCTATGATTAGCTGTGTTTCTAATACAGAGGTCAAAGGCGTATTTTCGAAGGATGCCCGAGACGTCAACCTTTTTGCCGTAAGTTGTATGGTTCTGTACCAAAGTGGTCTCCAACTTGAGGCTTAAAATAAGACTTATAACATGCTCAGCGTTGTAGATGTAGGTCATCGGTTGGTGACTACCACCCCCCCCCCCCCCTCTTGTGCCAACATTCGGCAAACCCATGGCACCGGGGGCATGATCTGTCGAAGGCTCAGTTGATTCAGGAACTTGGCCTGCTCCATACAGCACAGGTGCCAGCTGCAGAACATGGTTGGTACCAGTATTGTAGGTAGATGTCAGTTGGTGACCCCTTACTTTGTACCAATATTCGGTAAACTAATGGCACTTGTGGAATCCTCTGTTTAAGGTTTAATTGGTGCACAGTTGACTCAGGAACTTGGCCTGCTCCATACAGGACAAGTTCCAGCTGTGTTACACGACAGGCACCAGCTTTTTAGATAGTCATCGGTTGTTGGTCACCCTCCCCACCCTACTTGTACCAATATTCAGCAAACCCATGACACTGAGGTGTCCTCTGTCCAAGGTTCGATGGGCACACAGTTGACTTAGGAACTTGGCTTGCTCCATACAACACAGGTGTCAGCTGTGTTTACACGGTCAGCACCAGCATTGTAGATAGACATCTGTTGGTGACCTTCCCACCCTACTTGTACCAACATTTGGCAAACCCATGGCACCGGGAGCATGCTCTGTCCAAGGTTCAGTTGACTTAGGAACTTCACCTGCTCCATACAGCACAGGTACCAGCTGTGTTACATGTTCGGCATCAGTGTTGTAGGTAGACATCGGTTGGTGACCCCTTACTTCATACCAACATTCGACAAACTCCTGTCACTGGGGGCATCCTCTGTCCAAGATTCAATTGGCGCAGAGTTGACTCAGGAACTTGGCCTGCTCCATACAACACAGGTGTCAGCTGTGTTACATGGCCGGCACCAGCATTGTAGATAGACATCTGTTGGAGACCCTCCCACCCTACTTGTACCAACATTCAGCAAACTCATGGCACTGGAGACATCCTCTGTCCAAGGTTCGATTGGCCACAGTTTTTTTTTTTTTTCTTTTTCTTGTTTCACAGTTGGCACATAGTTGACTCAGGAACTTGGCCTGCTCCATACAACACAGGTATCAGCTGTGTTACACGGCCGGCACCAGCATTGTAGATGGTAATCTGTTGGTGACCTTCTCACCCTACTTGTATAAACATTCGGCAAACTCATGACACTGCATCTCTGTTCAAGGTTCGATTGGCGCACAGTTGATTCAGGAGCTTGGCTTGCTCCATACAGCACAGGCGCCAGCTGTCTTGCACAGCCAGCACCCAAGTAACTGCTGTTATCGGAGATGGTGCTGATTGAAGCAGTTTGTCCTCTCTCGAAGAGGTTAATTTAATTTCATTAAAACAGGAGTTAAACTTTTTACCTTTTGATAATTCAGTTGTGGATAATTTCTAAGAAGCTTTGGACATTTTTTCTATAATCCATTTGAATTTTTTTGTGTTTTCACTAAATTTGACAGTAAAAAGCAGCGGCTAATGTCAGACGCTCGGTATAAAGGGATCATTGTGTTCTCTGAATGGCCTCGTCGGCCGGGGCTTTCTTTTGTGCGGCAGGTAGACATGTAGGCCACAGCTACTAGATTTTTTTTTTTTCTTCTATAAATAGCTTTTCTGTACTGTGGTGCTGTGTGTTTCCATGGCCGTCCTGTCATCCAGAGGTCGATCTCGCTCTGCTAGAAGAAAAAAAAAAATCAGCGAGTTAGTATTCTACAGGTGTCGGCCTGGTGAAGGCAAGCCACGTGTGACAGGCGGTGTGCGTGTAATTGTGGCTGTGTTTTGGTGTGGCTGCTCGCTCCATTGTAGCTATTTTTAGGCCTATTTTGTGGGGATGCTCGCTCCCCTGTAGTCATGATTAGTCTTGCGTTTGGTCTGGATGCTCGCTCCCCTGTAGCTATTATTGGCTCTGGATTTGGTCTGGATGCTCGTGTACCGCCCCGGGGCTCGGCCGGCTGCCGAGCCGCTCGGATCCGTGCTCGTCGGTGGGTGGCTCGAGCTCTTCACGGACCCGGGGGTCACGTTGCTCTGAAAGGGAGTTGGCGCTACGTGCAGGTACTTTGGTGGGGAGGTCCACGGCCGTAGCCACGGTGATTTGGTTTGGGATGTAAGTTCGTGACGCCACCCACGGGTTGTAGTGAATGGATGGACACCACCGCTGCCGTTGACTAGGCTCCCGGGGACGGTGTCGTGCAGCTTGGTGTTGATCCTTCCGTGGATAGGGGGAATGATGGTCCCGGGGCCCGAGGGAGGTGCTGAGGCGGGGGATTGGATGGGTGCTGGCGTGTCTGCACAGTGCAAGGCAGTGCGTGGCCTGAAGGCACTGTTGTGCGCACTATTAAACACGCTGGAGTCTCTGGTAAACCAAAAAAGATGATGGATGGTGCCCGCAGCCGGCTGCGCTTCTCCCCTTTCTAGGCTGGTGGTTTCCGCCTTTCTCCTGCACCTCACTTTTGTAGAAATGATGACTACTATGCCTGAGCAACGGTAGTCCGCTCCCCAGCCTGGTGTGTGCCGCAGACGCTGGCCTGTCGGGTCTCTATGCCTGGGCGGTGGCTTTCTACCCCTCCTTGCCAGAGGTGACTGGGCTCCAACCCAGACACCTCGTGTTAGACTATGGCAGACCTGGGCATAGGTCTGCACTTGAACTCCACTCCACTTCACTGTCAAAACTAATCTCCGCCGTTTTCCTGCCTCAGGGCCTGTGAACTCCTCGGTAGGTGGAACCAATCGCCTGGCTCCGCCCCTGGTGTGAACATCAAACCCGGAGGGAGGTGACAAGGTTTTTGTAGGTTGGCTGCTGTCACCTTACTAAGGGGGGGGGGGGGGGAGGTGTTTGTGTAAGGGCTACCTGTGACTACCTGGCTAGTCCAGGGCATCACACTCGTGTGACGCCCGGGCAAAACCAGGTAGTCACACAGTTTTAGGCCCCCGCATAACACCGCTCCCACACAGGGTTAAACCAGCCGACAAAATCCTAGTCACCCCCTCAGGGAAGGACCCACACCAGTGGGCGGGACCAGGCGTTAGGAAAATGCCCACCTAGGGGTCTGGAGAGCCCGGGGCAGAAAAACTGGGAGATAAGTTTAGAGGAGTGAGGAGTCCAGTGGGGAGGTGAAGCTGACAGGTGCCAGGGTTGGAGCCCTGACACATTGGCTAGGTGGCACAGTGGTCAGCGCCAGCAGGAGATGGGAAGACGGCTGCTGGAGATCCGAGGTGGACCGGGGCAGGGTTGTAGCCCGCCGGTACTGACACCGGAGAACCGACCCGGAAACCGTGCACAAAAGGGGGTACTTGGTGCCGGTCCTGGCTTCAGGGTCCAACGGCCTAGCTAATTAACCAATTGAGGGCAGGATTTTAGGTCCTGTCCCGAAAAATAGACAACCACCCACAGAGAGGGATAGGGCATCCGCCAGGGCCCGGTAGATCCCACGGGTCAGCATCTGACGGGCACGGCTCCCAACAAAAGGACCAGGAGCAGACTCCTGCGTAACACACCAGGAACTCCACCACAGAAAACACAAAGTGCAGAGGAAAGGGGCATTGACCACCGGCCCGGGTGTGGGACCAGATACACCCGTCTGCAGCAACCGGCCACCATCACCTTGGTTTACCAAAGGACTTGTGTGATTTATTCAACTGTAACAACATCCCCGGTCTGACCGGGTGCACCGGCCCCTGCTGTTATCTTCCTTTGCACAGTGACATTGGGCCCCGGGGCATCCATCCCTGCCCACAGAGGGGTTACCATCCAGCTGCCAGCCCATCGCCCCCGGGAGTCCCTCAGGAGCAGTGGTGGTGCTACATCTCACCACACACCGTGGGTGGCGTCACAGACAGTTTTCAACGACACCCGTACGAATACGTCCCTTTTTTTTTATTCGAAGTGTCCGGGTGACCCCCGAGTCCGGTAGAGTCCCTCGAGCCATACTGCAGACCCGGATTCAAGCAGCACGGCTGCTGGCGTGGGGGCGGCACTCCTCTCATCCCTGTAGCCATTATTGGCTCTGGATTCGGTCTGGATGCTCACTCCCCTGTAGCCATTATTGGCTCTGTATTTGGTCTGCATGCTCGCTCGCTCCCCTATAGCCATTATTGGCCATGTATTGGGTCTGGATGCTCGCTCCCCTGTAGCCATTATTGGCTCTGTATTTGGTCTGGATGCTCGCTCGCTCCCCTATAGCCATTATTGGCTCTGTATTTGGTCTGGATGCTCGCTTCCCTGTAGCCATTATTGGCTCTGTATTTGGTCTGGAGGCTTGCTCTCCTGTAGCCATGATTGGCTCTGTATTTGTTGTTCTTTTCCTATTTTTTCCACTTATGGCCCATTTGGCTTACTAATCCTAATAACTGAAGATTGTAGTTTGAAAGGACAATTCACCATGGATGAGACCAGTAGGCATCTGGCAGAATGTTTTTGACCTTTTTTGAGGATGTATCACAAGTGATGTCTCATCAGATGACCAAAAAGCTGGGCCTATGGACAACCATGTTGAGATGGAACTTCAATTCCTTCATCACTTTCTTATGGCCACCAAAGATGACCACCTTGGGTTCCTCATGGCTATAAAGTCAAAGAAGGTAGAAATGACTTGGGTAATGGTGATGGATGCAGTCAAGAACCCATTTTAATACTTTCTTGTGTCAACAAAGGACCATTTTTTTTTTAAACTCTGTGAAGTCTTTAAGCTTTTCGCTAGATCCTTGTGTTTACTGTAGCGTGAAATACTCCCAAGCTTTTTATGCCATTGTTATTTCATTACGTTACATTCTTGTAATATTCTGCTCAGTAACTAAGGTGAAGGAATGTATGTTCCCGATAGGCTTAGTTTTTGTACAAGGGGTATTACCCTCATTCCAGTCTGCACCTACACAGTGATTTGTGGCATGTTTATAAAGTAACGTTATCTATAGGATTTCAAAGCCTTTGACATAAGCCAGATGTCGGGGTTAGAAGCTGGCTTGATGGACCAGAGGTTAGAGGTGCTTAGAGCTTTATTATGCCTTTTGTAAGCCTGATTCCAGACCCCCCCCCACCCCCCCCACCCACAATTTTTTATTTTTTTTTGTTTCCTTCTGGATCATCCAACTAAACATGACTTTTAGATTGGGTTTTTGTGTTGACAATTTATTGTACTATTTCCTTGAAGATTTATATTTGAAGTAGCGAGTGAGATGTTTTGGTATCTTCTAAGGTATACCATTGGATATTCGTGTAGTGGTAATGGGAGGTGTAGAGTGATTTGGTGCCTAAAAGAGTCCAGGGCGTGTTGGCCATCAGGGATTTGTTTGGGCAAGGTGTTTGTTTTTTTTTTTGTTTTTTTTTAAGATATAATTTCCCAGTCCTGGTGGGTGTTGTGTGTTGTTGAGCGAACGCAAGTTTTGGTGTTCTTAACTAACATGGATGTTTCCCAATATGTTTGAGTGCTTTACATAGGCAAACAGCTCGCGCGAGCCTTCTGTCCTTCTTCTGTCCTTCTTCTGTCCTTCTTCTGTCCTTCTTCTGTCCTTCTTCTGTCCTTCTTCTGTCCGCCTTCTGTCCGCCTTCTGTCCGCCTTCTGTCCGCCTTCTGTCCGCCTTCTGTCCGCCTTCTGTCCGCCTTCTGTCCGCCTTCTGTCCGCCTTCTGTCCGCCTTCTGTCCGCCTTCTGTCCGCCTTCTGTCCGCCTTCTGTCCGCCTTCTGTCCGCCTTCTGTCCGCCTTCTGTCCGCCTTCTGTCCGCCTTCTTCTGTCCGCCTTCTGTCCGCCTTCTGTCCGCCTTCTTCTGTCCGCCTTCTTCTGTCCGCCTTCTTCTGTCCGCCTTCTTCTGTCCGCCTTCTTCTGTCCCCTCACACTGGGGGTAACAGCATGATCAGATGTAGTGTGCACCAAAATATGGAAAGAAAAAAAAAAAACACCCCCGGAAGGGATCTGTTTTTGGCTGGATGCATATGGACTAAGCCCTGAAGAACCCAATTAGTGACTTCCATTGATGTCCAGGTCCCAAACTAAACTTTAGCTAGAGTCCGGCTGCACCCACCAAACCAAACATCCACTGGTTAGCTTATCCCTACGCATAATCATTAATGAGGTCACCTTTTTTGATGTTCTGGGTCCCTGACACTAGAGAAACTAAAATCTGTGGACTGGCAAACTAGAAATTTTGTCCAACATGCAAATTTTTGGTTAGTCCTGGTTCAATCTGCATAATTTGGTTTTGTTTTTGCAACCATTTTGATATATCTTGATATACCATCCTGTGGGGTAATCCTCCAAACTTCTACCTCATAAGTTAGACTTTGAAAGAATGGCACAACGTATGGCATATCTGGCAAGTCTTGTTTTTGTGCAACGGCATTTTATAAAATAAAGCTTTCAAAGAAGGGCTGGTTTATGCAAATATACAGAGTTTATAGTTAAAGTGGGGGCGGGTCTAACAGATATACCACCCACTCGGAACCCATTGTTGCTTTATATTAGAGTATTGAGGCATAACTTCTATAATTCACACTAGGAAAGAAAAACGATTCATTTTCATAAGATATATAATATATTATATATATATATATATATATATATATATATATATATATATATATATATATATATATATATATATATATATATATATATATATATATATATATATATTAATTATTATTATTATTATTTTATATATATTATTATTATTATTATTATTATTATTATTATTATTATTATTATTATATATATATATTATTATATATATTATTAATAATAATAATAATAATAAATATATATATATATTATTAATAATATTTTATTTTTTTATTTTTTTACAGTTAAAATGTTACATCCTAAATCCAGTTTGTTCTCGAAATGAGAACGATTCTGCAAAAATAGAATAAAATCTCCCCTTGCTACATTCTGTACATTGTGAATGGGTCTTTATGGGCACACAACATATCATGCTCATATAGCGAGGGGGGATGGGTTGTGCCGATGAACCATTTTTATTGCATAGTTACATCCCCACCCCCCCCACCCCTCTTGTTTCCCTGTTTACTGCCTATTCATTTGCAAACACCTGCTTGATGGTTTCAGGCTCTCGGATTCTCGGTATTTACATGAACAATTACACTCATCAGTCGGTGGATGACACATTTTTGTAACGCGCTCATCGTTTCCAGCCGTTAAGATCGTGGAGGAAGTGTTGAGATTTCCAGCACATGTATTCCACCATTATCATATGAATAGCGAAAAAAAGGAAAAAATGCAGCATAAAAGATCGTGTAACCCAAGTGGGTTTAGATTTGGCGTGAAGCCTTCTCCATACATCTGACCTCTAAAAATAAAGTACAAATTCTGTTTGCCGCTACACCCGTTTAGTCCCACACAGAAATGGTAGCCCTAGTGAAGATCTTGGTGGTTTCCACACAGTTTTATACCCCTTTAGGGCTTCCATGCAAAGGATGTCCCCATAATGGGACACAAAGACATTAAGGTACTCTGACCATTAACACAGTATTCTACCCCATATGATGACCCCTTATGGCAAAAAAATTGTACCCACCTTGCCTCATTCACACTAGACAGATCTCCGCCCTTTAGTCATAAACAAGCCATACACATTCGATGGCTGTGGGCCAAAAAAAAAGGTTTCCATCAATGGCTCGGCCAACTCTCCCCTACTGTCGAGCACATCTGTATTGTTTGTGAACCATGCAATTGGCAGTCAGAAATTGGATATGTGCAATCGATGTCTTCCCCGATGATGGTCTTCCGGAACTCCCATACACATTACTGTCAACTGAATCCATCAAAATCGGTGGGTTTGGCCAACATTGGTCTGTGTGTGGGAGCCTTTAGTGTCCTAGTACAGCAGGCATCATGTATGCGTTCTTTCTCTGCAAGTGTCACACAGTTTTGCACAAATTTCGCCAACTGTCATGACTGCATCAGGCGCTGTTCAGATTGCAGATTCTAACACTACACCCGATTTGGCATCTTTAGTGTCTGGGATCAACTTAGGCGGCGTCCTGCTGTGTGCTAATTCATTGGCAGGCTAGCAAGAGTGAATATCTGCTGGTCTGTTTTCTCCTTCGATCACATGTTGTGGGGAGACCTATCACATCTGCTCCCCTCCTATTTATGCTGGTTGAACACTTCTACACATGCCAACTATAGTTTTTGTTGGCCCGTGAGGTGTGGTCTCAGACTTTTTGGAGATAGTTATGAATATTGCTTGATATGGTTGTGTAGTTTACCCTTGTTTTTTTTTTTTTTTTTTAGCTTCCCTCCCTGCTCTTGTTTTCCTCCTGAATCTCTTACTGTCTTTAACTTTTCTGTGTATTGATGTGTGACAGTTTTGGTTTTCCCTTGCCTGTGTTTTTCTGTGGTTTCATCACACTGCTGTCCTGTCTAGTCCCTCCCTAAGGGGGAGAGGAAATCAGATCGGGACTGGTCAGTAGCAGGGCCAGGAAGGGGACTCGGGCATCTCCACAAGATTGGAACTGGTCTTGAGCAGGACCAGGAAGGAGACTCTGGTATCTCCATGACATCAGGTCTGGTCAGGAACAGGACCAGGAAGGAGACTCTGGTATCTCCATGACATCAGGTCTGGTCAGGAACAGGACCAGGAAGGAGACTCTGGTATCTCCATGACATCAGGTCTGGTCAGGAACAGGACCAGGAAGGAGACTCTGGTATCTCCATGACATCAGGTCTGGTCAGGAACATGACCAGGAAGGAGACTCTGGTATCTCCATGACATCAGGTCTGGTCAGGAACAGGAAGGAGAATCTGGTATCTCCACGACATCAGGATTGGTCAGGAGCAGGAAGGAGAATCGGGTATCTCCAGGACATCAGGTCTGGTCAGGAGCAGGACCAGGAAGGAGACTCTGGTATCTCCACCTTTTTAGGAGTATCCCCGAGATTAGGGATAGCATATGGCCCCCTAGCTTGAGGGACAGCTTAGGAATCCCGGTTCCCCAGTATCCCGTAGTAATCGGAACGGCCAAGCTGCAGATTTTAGAGGTGAATGGTGGACCTATTGGCGTGTCCATCACGGTGGTCAACTAGATCTTTATCCTAAAGATGGTACACTTATATTTGTGACCTAGTAAAGCTCACACAGGGGTGCACAAACTTCTTCTACATGGAAAATAAACCTTTACGACCATGATATATTGGACGTTTTTACGGTTCTGAGAGGTGTGTTTTTTTTTTTTTTCTCCAACAGCTAGAAAGTAACAGGTTACTGAGACCCATTACACATGGCTCAGATGATCTCTGTCAAAGAAGATTGTGGCAGTTGATGGATTGCAGGATCAGTATCTGCACTTTGGAGGGTATAAAGCCTTTGTCATACAAACAGTCCTGCTCTGAGTCAACACCTTGGAATGCTGGATGGCTCATGGTGGGCTCCTCAGAAGATAAGACTGATTAGTCATCTGGCCCTGTGGTCAAAGAATGAATGAATGGTTGCAGCCAGAGCATTTAGATTTGCACATTGATTGAGAAGGGTAGAGGAATACTGATCTAATAGTGTGTATATGTATGTGTATGTATATGTATATATATATATATATATATATATATATATATATATATATATATATATATATATATATATATATATAATTGATTTTGCCATGTTTTATGTGATCCAAATCCTCTATCCACTATAGTATTCGATCTAACATAATCAAATTTTGACTTCTTTTGCATGATTTTTCGATTTATTTTTCAGAGCTTTACCTGCAGCCTCCTGACACTGGCAATTTAAAAAAAAAAATAAATCACATTTTGTACTTTTAGGAGATGATGGGTTAAAACTAAGAAGGAGATTACTTTTTTTGCTGTGCCGGAATAATGAGAAAAGCAGTATTTGGTCCCAAGTTTCCAGCCTTCTGGGGCGAAGGGCATGTGGCATAATCCTAAAATTATGTGCCTTGGAATGAGACGAAAGCTTGTATGTAGGCCTGTGTGTTGTAACTTGAACTAAGCAGCGGCGGCGCCTGCAGCATGGATGATTTATGATCCAGAAGGTTATTATACATGATGGGAGTTGCAGTCTGGAAGGTAACTGGAGTAGTCTTCTCTTTTTTTTGCACGGCTCGCCTTTTGAGATGAGAAGTGGCGTACCCCTCCTTCCCCCTACTCTTACTGCAGCACGTTGCGTTCGAGTGCCAGGCTTGGTTAAATACTTGAATGCTATAAAACATGCAGATCTGTTCCCCCGAGGTGGTGCATTTACATGTTTCCTCGCCAGCTCGTGTAGCCGGGTAATTGCTGTATGTGGATGCATGCGGGATTATCTGTGTGTCCAGATGTGCTCGTCTAAGTCTCGCTATAAGGGAATTAAAATATAAATTGTCTTAGGGGGGAAAACGACCAATCCCATCCACAAATAGACGAGACCTAATACCAATGCACGATTTGTATGATTGCTTATGGCCGCTACACCAACTGTCCGCTCCAAGAAGCTTTGTGTGGCTTCAATACTGTCTACGCAAGTCGTATGATGACCACATTGCAAAACTTGAGACCTTTGAGACCTTGCTTACAGTCATGTGGTTTCGGGCCATAGTAGGTCAGTGTTTGGCTGCACAGAATGCTCCCTGAGTTTTCATTGTTCCTGCTGTCAGTATTCACTGGTATAGGTAGTGTTCCTGCTGGATTCATCTCATCTCTCTCCCTTTTGGACCCAGCAGGAGCTCTACTTCCACCCAGCTGCTGATCATCAGCATTCTCTTTGTGCTTATATACTCCTTCCTTACTTGGACTGGTGCTGGTGATATTCCTTGGACTGGTGATATTTTCAGTTCCTCCAAGCCTTGGTTGCAAGCAGGTGGCTTGTACTCCTCTCTGGCATCATTGCTGAAAACTCTGCTGAACGTCTTCCTGAATCATCTGTACATAAGTAGTTCATGCTTTACCCCCGGTGTGTCGTCCTTGTGTCTTCTATTGACGAACAGTTCATCCCATCCGTTCCCTATCTAGTTCCCAGCACTAAGGATACCTAGGGTCAGGTATCTGGCTGGGCACATAGGTGAGAAACCTATCTCTAGGGTGGTGAGGGACCCCAGGGACCACATGTAGGTTTGGTCGGGTCACGTTTTCCCTTTCCCTAGACATAGGGTTTCCCTTCCCTTTCACCGTGCGCTTGGTACTTCCCCCATCCCTACTGTCACCTTACTGGGGCAGCAAATCAAATGGCCATCAAAAGTCCAACATGGCTGCATTAAATCCTGATAGGGGGTTGCATAGTGGCACTCTTGCATCGCTTGCTGAGCTGGCTACAAGTGTTGACATCAACTTTCTACCTTAGGGCATTTCTGAACTTTGTGAGCCATGCCTAGGATAAGGTGGCTATATAGATTTCAATCTTGACGATATTGACGCTACTGGCCTTCCGTCTTATAAGACTTGGTTGGCCAATGTCTGAGAGGGGAATAAAGGATTGAGCATGTTGACTCTCACCATGCTCTCTCCTTTTTGTTCTCGGAGATGAGTAGCCCCATTCTCTATTCAGAACAGAAGTAAGCACAACCAAATCGAAGGTCCATGGAGAACTTAAGAAATTCTGTAGCTCTCCAATTGGTTTTGATGTGTTTGCCCCCACCCTTCCCTCTAGAGCAGTTTTTCTCAACTCCAGTCCTCAAGACCTATCAACACAAAATGTTTTCAGGACTTCCTTAATGTTGCACAGGTAATGGAATGGTGGGTGGTGGTGGTGGTGGTGGTGGTGGTGAGTTTTGAGGCCTGCAGTTGAGAAAAACCTACTCTACAGCAAGTGAATGATCTAAGTAAACAGGTTCTACTCTTGTGTGGCCAACGGAGCGGTATTGTGACTCTGTAGCTGGTCTGGATGAGAAGAGGGGCAGCCCCACCATCCCAAAGTCCAAAGTGAGCTTTTTGAGGAATGCAAAAATGGCTTCAGGAAACCATCTTTGGAGGAATTTTTTGTTTTCTGAAAAAGCTTTAAAGAAGTTTTCAAAAAAATGTTAGATTCCCCCCACTTCCCCTTTTTTTTAAGTATTCTTTGAAGCCTATTGCTTGGAGAATACATAGTTTGAAATGGATCCTCAAGGAAACTTCAAAGGAGTTTTCCAAAACCTCTTCAGGAAAAAAAAAAGGCTAAATGACAACTGAATTGTCCATTGGATGAGGTATCCAGGAGTTTTTGAGGCTCTTGATGAGGATCTACTTCAAAAAAAAGGTCAATGTGAACATGGCCTAAAAGGTGCAAACTGAGATGAATGGAGGCTACTCATTGATGTGCGTTGGCTTAAAAAGGAACCAGATAGCTGATATGTGCTGCCAGATCAATATACCGTACCTTAAAATTTGGAGAGTGGCCAAGCCTTACCGAAGACTAATCGGACAGGTTGATCCCTGGTGGCTTCTCCACATCCACATCCACTTCTTTTGAATGACAGGTTTTTCCTTTTTGTGGATGTATACAGAGAGACCTGTCAGGGAGAAGCTACCAGGGACCCACCTATCTGACTAGTCACCCATGCAGCTTGGCCCCCATAGTATGTCTTTTTCCTAAAATGTCAAACATACTGGTCTGAAATCATGCAGGCAGTGTTTGCTTTAAAGGAAGCCAAATTTCATGATTTGGTAATTCGGAGAATTGGTCATGATGCAATTCGAAAACAGAACTAATAATAAAGCGGCTCCAAACTTTGACTTGATGGCCTACGAATTCTGCACGCGTGTACTTTACGGAGCGAGAGTTGTAATTGTAGAAATGACTAGGAGCTGAATTATTGTTTACCTTGGACACCAAGTGTTTCTCATGCCCTCCAGACGTCTACGGGACTGGGTATTAGGAAGTCTCCAAGTCCAGACATAACATTTAACATTTTGAAGCTCCTACTCTGTAATTTAGGCACTTAACAGATATTCTTCATGTCAAGATTTTGACATCTGGATCTGTCAAATCGAACTGTGAAAAAACTGGGTGGCTATGGGCAGACTTGGACTGGCTAGCCCGAGGGCAGGAGAATCCTCCGGTGGGCCCCTTTTTATAGTAATGTCACTTACTCTCTAAACATAATCCGAAGTTGGCTCAATACACTTGTTTCACTATGTACAGTCATCATTCATTTTATGAACTACCCAGTATTTTATATAGAAGCATAGATACATTTGTGAATATAATATTAGCATGTAGTTAATCAATGGGTCCCTCATAGTCAATGTTACTGGAGGCACCTGGTGGCCAATGTCAATCTACCGCTCAGACCTTGCAGCTAGGGATGATCAAAGGGTTTCATTTTAACCACAACCTTTTTTCTACATGCTTTACGGCAGCCGATAGACATCATAAATGGAGGTCACATTGCTCAGTGCTTCCTCTTCCTGCTCGGCGGATCTTAACATCTCTTCGTTATTTGGTTGGCCAGTTATTTAAATATGTCCAGATTAGTTCAGATAATTGTTGACTTTGGCTTCAATTTTTTAAAAAAAATAATTGTCCCCCTACTCCACCCCTTCTCCTTCAACCATTTTTCCTTAAGTCATTTTGGTTTTCTTCAAACTTTCTCTGATAAAGATTTCAAACTAAGAATCCCAAAAAAAGTGTTCGTAATCTTGAAAACATTCTTTACTACCAACTTTCTTAACTTTTTCTGCCCCCCCAGGGGTCGGTGAGCTTCGATTATTCATTATCTGCTTTGTCAATGATTAAACTCTGCCATCGGCATCCTAGATAGATAAACAAGATTGATTTTTCGGAAACAAATTGTTGGCATTTTTGGGAAATTTCCCAACACGGGTGAGAGTGTTGGGTTGAGCTGAGCAATATCATTACCTTTACGATTCTAATTTAGCTGTAATTGGTGGAAAGTACCCAGAAGTTGTCAAAAATTAAAATGTTGCAAGCTGAATTTTTGGTTTTCTTGGCATGGAAGATGCATGCTCCACACAGGGAGCGCAGGTTGGTCCCATCTAGTGATGGGCGAGCATGGTTGCCACAGGTCATTACTTGATCAAGCCTAGACCATCTCAGTTTGAAAATGCTCGAGTTTCCCGTTGACCTACATTATACTTGAGTTGGGAAGGACTATCCCGATGCTTGATGGAGCAACAAACAGTGGCGAGCACACTCTCCCATCACTAGTCCTATCCTATTGGGTGGGATAAACTTATCTAGGGGTACAAAGGTCTTACTTTTTTGAATGTTCTGGACCATCAAGAGGTATTTAGTTCTATCCTATTGGGCCCCTCTACACTTTGGTGGGTCCAGATGACTTTAGACTAATGTCATCGGGCGTCTGGAATCTGTATGTCAACCTGGTTTGATACAATAGTGGCCCTACTGGTTGAAGGCCTTACTTCTAAGGTGCCCATACACCTTAGCTGCTCGTTGGATCTACCGGTATTGTCCTCTTCCAATTCTGCAATACACGTGAATGTGTATTGGACACACGAAGTTGTCCAAACCCTCTGACATCAATGAACTAAGCATTCCTTTGTATTAGGGAGTCTTGAGAGAGATCGTTTGACAGTGATCTAATTCGTATGGGAACCTTAACACTAGAAGTCCCAGAGAGGGGTCATTTCAACATTTCTACCTTTTGGAACCCAGGCAGCTCGAAATTTCCGGGACTTCTAGTGTTAAGTGGCTGATGGATACTTCTGGTGAAGGCCTATCTCCTGGGAAAACCGGGGGAAGGGGATATGGAATTCAAGATCACTAACACTTCTGCCCCTGATGCTTTCCATTGTGAGGTCCCCCATAGACAATAGATGGGTTAGTTGGACCTAACAACACCTTAGGATTTGATTGTTTTGGGGAGGGGGACTTTTTTTTTTTTTTTAAACCTCCCTACTGAATGCTTTTACGAGAGGTTGAGAATTGACCTTCGTCTTTAGTCTTTTGGTGTCCCTGGCAGTAATATGTTTTCTTGGATTGGGAGGGGTATGTACGCTTTTCTTTATTAGTGTTGACAATGTTCCAAGGAGTGTCCTCTTCCCGTAAGTGGTTTGTCTAGTTTTAAGAATAATAAAATATAGTTCATGGATTTATCAGGTGTTGTGTTTTACATGGAAAATTTTGGACCTTGGTGGAAAAATAAAATGCAAAATAGAACATTATCTTTGAATTCTCATGTAGGGTCAGTCTTGCCAACCAGAGCATCCGTTGATTTAGGGTAAAATAAGAGGCACAGTGACAACTGGTCCAATATACAAATAAGTTTATGTCCTTCCAACATGTATTTCTTCTCTTCCATGACCATTTCCACCCTACTCATCACAGTCTAACTTCTTCAGTCTTGCAGGCCCAAGATGTTTCGGTATCGAACAGGCGGACCAGTAACATTGGTGAAGACGTCACTTTTTCTTGTACGTTTTCCAGCACGGATCCTACCGTACGCGTGACTCAAATTATGTGGATGAAAGGCACCGCAAAGTTAGCGGTGTACAACCCTCAGCATGGCACCTATGTGGAGGATCCAACGCATTTCCAGATGGTGGATCAATCTGAAAACAGCGCAACGCTCAAGATATTACGAATCCGCTACACCGATGAAGGAGAATACTTGTGTGAGGTGACCACCTTTCCTGGTGGTAATATGAAAGCCAACACCAGTATGATCGTGAAAGGTAAATAATATACATATATAAAACTGTTTTTAGGGAAGCAATCTTATTGAGGAGACCAGGAAAAAAAATCCAGCATAAAATCAGACCTTTTAAGCCTAGAGTTTATTTTCTGCTGCTGTGACCAAAAAATTGCTGCTGTGACCTGAAACACCTACTGTCGAGCTGAGTTTTCTGCTGTACATGCTTTATAGGTACAAGCCTAGATTTTATTTTTTCAGTGGCTGCTGTGACTGGAAACGCCTGTCAAACTGAGTTTGTTGCTCTGCGTGGTTATGGGTACCTGTCCAATTAATTCGGACCGGTTTCTAAACAAGGATTTAGACATTTTTGGTTTATTTTATTTTTTTTTTTAGTTTTTCTATTCAGTGAGATCCCCCTCTAAAATGGTAATTATAATTAACACAACTTGGTATTTTAGCTCTACGTCTGGTCCTGTGCATCATGTTGCGTAGATAAGGCACCATAAACACCATCAGTCCTGTGTACCAGCAAAACTCGACACCATAAATTGTTGTTCTGCAAAAACACTGCAGGTCACGTTTTTGCATGAAATATTCTGTCAATTGGATTAGAGAAGGGGTGGAACTTAACAACACCCAAGGGGGGTGTTTTTGAGTCTGCATGTGAGGTGAAGCTTAATTGCCCCTAAACGTTTAGCTTGCAACATTGGTAAACATGATGTATTTTTAATGCGGGGTGTGGGTAAAATTTGGCAAATCTAGCGCTGAGCAAAAAAGATTTATGCTGCCTTGGTCCGGAGTCTGGTCCTCCTGTGCTTGTTTGGGCCCTCTGACATTTACTAGGCCCCATGATGTTGTGAAATGCATTGCCAAGAAAATGCGAAAGACTACTGGTTCTCCGAATATGCAAACCTCAGAAGTGAATATTGCTCTTTGTCCAGTTTTCCGTTGTTGCTGAGCCAGAGTAGAGAAAATATATTTTTTTCTGAACTGTAGTAAAAACTATTGTAATACATTGTGGATATTCTTGCCCAGAAGACTATGGTGGAAAATCTGCAGTGGAATCGCACACCGTGGGATTTTAACTGAAATGTTGATCGAAACGTCATCTGTTGGCTAGTTGCCACTTTCTCTTGGTAGAATAACCTATATTGTGTATCTCAAGCACTGGGGTGTACAAACGTTTTTTGATCCAAAGGTCATACTGTCAAACTTAACAAATGACTGGCCCGCCAAAGAAAAATTTAAAGCAGTGCTTGCACGAACACAGCACCAGAGCCACCGTCAGTACATGAATACATTAAAGTTTAGTACAGTGACCCATTGCATTGTCTGGTCATATCCCACCTTGTGCACTTGTATTGTATGAATCTGCAACTCCCAGTATGTCCTTAACAATGGAAAGGAGATGGGAGTTGTGGTTACCAGCTCTCATCATACTGTGGGCCATGCAGGTACCACACAGGCAGTATCATGAAAAATAACAATTATATCCAGGAACCTTTTTTTTTTATAGGTGACATCTCTGATTTGGAGTTGTTCACATCCTTCTTGTTTCCATGTTATACACATGCCCTGATGAAATGTCATGCCCACAGCTTGTCTCTGTGGAGTTACCTTTTCTCCGTCGTCCTATAGCACTGTCCTCTCGACACCATGTCCTTAAGAAGTAGTGTCATCATAATGCCACATGAATAAAAAATGGATCCTATGATTTGCCCCTCACCGTGCTTCTTGTACAAAATGTGAACCTTTCCCTACTGCATCCACTCTGTCCCCTCTTATTAATTATAACCAAAACACTGTCCTCCCTTATGAACTAATACCTGCTACATTGTCCTTTTTGCTTGTCCCCATGTTCAGTGTCTCTACAACTCCTCCCCCAAATTCACCTCTCCATGCTGTTCTCCCATGCTGCAAACACTCTATACTGTGCTCTGCCCCACCCCACCTTTCCACACTGCCCCACCATAATTTGCCCACCCAACTACGACAAAAGGCCTAAAATCTGAAGCTCCACAGAACACACACCTCCTCCATTGTCTTTGGTGTAGCAAAGATGGCAGCAAAATGATGAGGTCTGTAGCTTGATAACCTCATCACGCTGCTGAACGTCAGGGTTGGAGCTGATGCGCGCTCATTCGCCCCTGTCGGAAAGACACAAATACTATTTAAAAACAGAAAGGATCAGACAGTCTACCAGTTTTTTCCGAGCAGCTGTCAGAAATCCTTTGTCAGGCTCTATGTTGTGCTGACTTGCTCTAGCCCAAAAAAAGGTTCTGAGGGGCAACACTAATGTTATATCATTATGGGCAGAAAATAAATGTATTTTCTCTTGCTTTGTTTTTTCCAAATGTTTTTTATGGCTTTCCAGTTCCTAAGATTTACGACTTTTTTTATATTCTTTCTTTCAGCCACTCCACAGAATTCTGCTGAAGCCAACACAAAGGTCGTCGCGGGGGACCAAGAACAGGTAGTAGCTACGTGCAATTCGGTCAATGGAAGGCCTCCAGCCCGAATAACGTGGCATGCCACCATCCCTGGCAATGTGAGCAACAACATGGTCAATAACACTGATGGAACGTACACAGTAGTCAGCCAGTACTTGCTTACTCCAACGTGGACCGCCGATGGGATGCCGGTCACTTGCATAATCAACTACGAGTCTACAGACTATCCCATCCCATTGAAATTATCTGTGCAATGTAAGTCCATTTTGGAATTTTGTTTTACTCCTTTGAGATGACAAACTCCACAAAGTCTTTATGTTGTAACTTTCTACTCTTGTAGATACCCCCGTCGTGACCATTGAGGGCTTCGATGATAATTGGCACCTGCATCGCAATGGTGTCTACCTGACTTGCAATGGAAAAGGCAACCCCCCTCCTACGTCCTACATCTGGAAGACGTGAGTATACGTAAATATTCTAGAGATTGGTTATAAAGGAAAGACTTGTATTCCTTGTGAAACTGTCTGCCATTGAATGGTAAAGTTCTTAAATTCTGCTTTTACGTTTTTAACCTATGGTTTTAGGAAATGCTTTGGGTAAGGCTACATGGTAACTTTTTTCCTCAACATGTCTTGTGGCCAAAGTTTGCTAGATGTCGCCGCTACATTTCGGTGCAACGCTACTGAAAGAGGTCTTACCGTGAGAGCAAGAAGTCCAATCATCTTGGATTTTTATTGCGACTTGCTTGTTTCAGTACCATTGGGGTCACCATGCCACTCCATTCACTTGTATAAAAACTGCAATTTAGCAGAGACATCTAGGAAACATTTGGTGCTCAACAGATGTCATACCCAAAGTCATCATATAACCGTAGACTTATTGGTGAAGGTTTGAGCCCCCAAGATTCCCACCCATTGCTCAAGCCAAGGGGTGGAACAGGCCACCTTTAGAACTTGAGCATTATGGTGTGTAGACTTTCTTTTGATTTTCTTCCGTCTTGATGGAGACTGATGTTCTCCCAAATGTGTAGACCGGAGTTAAAAATTTGATATAGTCAACCTTTTTGTCACACTGGTGACAGCGTGGCATAACCCTGTTCTCTCCAGTATCGAATTTCTTTTGAGTCTGTAAGCCACTGTGCTCAAGCAATGGGTGAGGGCTTTAGCCCATGTTTGATCGGTTTCAGGACTTTGACCCTCAAAAGATCTACACTAGAACCTATAAAACAAATTAAGGGGTTTTCTGCAAAAAATACTCCCCAAAGAATTGCAGTGATAGGAAGTAATTAAAATCGGAAAATGCTTGCTCTACGTGGGTCCAACCAGGCTCTCCACTACTGACTGTCTCCTCAGTATTGTGACAGAAGTGGTCCACCGTGTACAGCACTGCTGCAGACAGTTGTTGACCTCAGCAGCTCGTGCCATCTACATGAGCTCAGTCATTTTGTTGCGCTGTCGACCTGAGGTCACCACCGCAGCCAAAACTGAGACCGGAGTAGTGGTCCTGAACCTCGGGAGGACAAGCATGATATGATTTTGTTCCTTTACATGACCTTGTCTTTAAAAATGGAAACTCCTTTTTAGTTTCTTGTTCAACACTACATGGATATAATGGCTTGGCTTGCCTTGATGGGTTCCAGGAAGACCATCTGTCCATGTTATGTTGGTTTCTTAGGTCCATCTCTCATTGGATTTGGTGTTGGGAACATTTAACTTGATTTTGAAAGTTACTTTAAACCTTAGCGGACTGTTCCAGTTGTGCAACTCTTGGTACTATCTGACCTCGCTTGATTCCAGTTGGGTCAAAATTGACCCTAACCAAATGCGTGTGCCAAAAGAGCGCCTATTCTATTTTCTTGCCATGGTATTTATTATTTTATTTGGAGCATTAAGACCAGTCCTTCTCAATCTTTATTCTTCTCGGGCCTCATCATAAAGACCAAGATGGTGCATGGACCCCACTACTATTGGTTTGGTGCAAGGCTTTGCCAAATCTTTTGCCGTGAGTGTTGTAGAAACTTGGTCAATTGCGTTGCTAATTTTGGGGTAATTTTGTACTCCCTTTTCTGTTAAAGTGCGGATGGATCCCCACTTCCTGCATCCGTCCGGGCAAAGGACAATGTGTTGTACGTGGATGAAGTGGACGAGCGTGTCAACAGATCGTTCCTTTGCGAAGTCACCAATGCCCTTGGGAGCAGAGCATCTCGTCAGGATGTCCTCGTAAGAGGTAAATACCGTAGTGCCAGCTATTGCATGGGTGACCAGAATGCCGTGCCGGTGTGACTGAACTAAACACTGTCCCAACAGACTGCCTTGATTCCATCGTGCCTCATGCATTTGACAAATTTTCTATTTCTATCACCATAATGGACAATTCATACATTCGATCATCCAGATACCTACTGACATCAAGTCCAATTGATTGGTTCCCATGCTTGATGGATCATTTGCTAATATTCATTTTTTTCCCCCCTATTAATTCGGATGGAACTGCACACCACCACCGCATCTAACATTGATTTTCTTGACCTTGGTATAAATTTTCATGCCCCATATACCTGTCTAAGATGCCATCTTGCCATAGACCACCCGCTAAATAATGACTTTCTGTCTATTCTTCTGCGATTCTGCATGACCTAGCATGATGATTACCTCTCAGGTCTTAAATTTATCGGCCTAATTGTGACCTGCTTGACATTTTTGCTTGAAGATCGAGGACTGATTGACAAGCAAAATGTAATACCCTGATCCCCTTTGAAAACTTTAAATTGAGACTCGATTAGGTCCCATGTGGTAGATGTTCTTTTTGGAAAATTAATTTTAAGATTATTTTTTTTTTAATGTATGGGAACACATAAATGGGTAAATCCGTTCACTTTGATATCATGGAGTGTTAAGTGAGAAGTTTTTACATAATTAGGCATACAATTTGGCCACCTCTGCCATATGTTGTCACAATTGTACCACGACGGAGAGTGGTCCCTCTGATTTCTGGTGTCAAATGAAGCGCAGGGCTTCATACAAATGTGCTTAGGTTACTACTGCTGGCTGTGCAGATTCTCCTTTTATCCAGTGCTGTTAGGGTTAAGTAGACCCTCTGGTCTCCTGAACTCTGAATGAAAGGTATGGACAGCTGTTCTCTATTGCTAATTAGCTCTGGTATATAGACGTCCCTCCTAGTCCAGGTAATCGCCGGTGATAGTTTCTGCTTTACTTGCCTCTAAAAGGAACCTGTGTGCTGAGGACAAGGAAGATATTCAGAGAACATTTTGCTATGTGAAAGTTTTGGTGGTTGTCCCTTCCTTTGTCCTTTTTGGGTTTTTTCCCCTTTGGTCCGTTCCTTATTACCTCTTGTTGTTTAGAGTGCTTTGTATGATTTTCTGTTTATTTTACCCCTGTCTGTATAATCCTCTGTGTCTTTAGTCTAGAGCGAGACTAGCGTTCCTGCTACCCTGCGCACTATACAGGGCTGAGTCCAGAGAAAGACCGGGATAGGCATGTGATCGGTGACAGGGTGAAATAACCCATATAGGGATGTTAGGGAGTGCAGGTATGAGCCTCAGGTGAGTTTGGGAAGTGACCCCCACTTCCCTTTCCCTAGCGCCAGGGCCCACCATTGTATCGTGTACCCTGTGTGTTGCAGCACTTGAGTACCTTGCGGAACCCTGGTAGTCACTGACATGTAGGCAATAAGATGTTTAAAGCTTTCCCGTTTTGGCTTTTATTGGATAAGGCCAAATAAGAAATTGCAAACAAAAAATGTAAGGCATGATCGATTAACATATATGTAGGGCCTTCTTAACAGACCTATGTTTCGCGATCTGCGGCCATACACAACATATCTTTTGCCCCGGTGGCTATTTATTCTGACACTCCCATGTACATGAACATTTAGCTTGGTGTGTTTTCAATAGGGAGATAGTATTTTGCCACTGTCTGACATCTCAGAGATTGGCTTATCTATCCTAAGAATAAAAGGATTGGGCATGTTGAAATTCAACATGCCTAATTCTTCTTTGTCTGACATCTTCCGTATGGGAGGGAAGTCTTGATACCTTTTACACCTACAATGCTCAGTTGGCAGGGCAAGTGTAATATATTGTATTAGGTGCTGAAAAGCCTGCAGAAAAGAAATGAAATAAAATATATATATGTAATTGGTACAGACCAAAAGTTTGGACACACCTCATTCAAAGAGTTTTTTCTTTATTTTCATGACTCTTAAAATTGTAGATTCACATTGAAGGCATCAAAACTATGAATTAACTCATGTGGAATGAAACACTGAACAAAAAAGTGTGAAACAACTGAAAATATGTCTTATATTCTAGGTTCTTCAAAGTAGCCACCTTTTGCTTTGATTACTGCTTTGCACACTCTTGGCATTCTCTAGATGAGCTTCAAGAAGTAGTCACCGGAAATAGTTTTCCAACAGTCGTGAAGGAGTTCCCAGAGATGCTTAGCACTTGTTGGCCCTTTTGCCTTCACTCTGCGGTCCAGCTCAGCCCAAACTCTCGATTGGGTTAAGGTCTGGTGACTGTGGAGGCCAGGTCATCTGGCGTAGCACCCCATCACTCTCCTTCTTAGTCAAATAGCTCTTACACAGCCTGGAGGTGTGTTTGGGGTCATTGTCCTGTTGAAAAATAAATGATGGTCCAACTAAACGCAAACCGGATGGAATAGCACGCCGCTGCAAGATGCTGTGGTAGCCATGCTGGTTCTGTATGCCTTCAATTTTGAATAAATCCCCAACAGTGTCATCAGTAAAGCCCCCCCCCCCACCCCCCACACACAATCACACCTCCTCCATGCTTCACAGTGGGAACCAGGCATGTAGAGTCCATTCGTTCACTTTTTCTGCGTCGCACAAAGACACGGTGGTTGGATCCAAAGATCTCAAATTTGGCCTCATCAGAGCAAAGCACAGATTTCCACTGGTCTAATGTCCATTCCTCGTGTTCTTTAGCCCAAACAAGTCTCTTCTGCTTGATGCCTGTCCTTGGCAGTGGTTTCCTATCGGCTATTTTACCATGAAGGCTGCTGCACAAAGTCTCCTCTTAACAGTTGTTCTAAAGATGTGTCTACTGCTAGAACTCTGTGTGGCATTGACCTGGTCTCTAATCTGAGCTGCTGTTAACCTGCGTTTTCTGAGGCTGGTGACTCTGATAAACTTATCCTCCGCAGCAGAGGTGACTCTTGGTCTTTCTTTCCCCGGGTGGTCCTCATGTGAGCCAGTTTCTTTGTAGCATTTGATGGTTTTTGCCACTGCACTTGGGGACACTTTCAAAGTTTTCCCAATTTTTCGGACTGACTGACCTTCATTTCTTAAAGTAATGATGGCCACTCGTTTTTCTTTACTTAGCTGCTTTTTTCTTGCCATAATACAAATTCTAACAGTCCATTCAATAGGACTATCACCTGTGTATCCACCAGACTTCTGCACAACACAACTGATGGTCCCAACCCCATTTATAAGGCAAGAAATCCCACTTATTAAACCTGACAGGGCACACCTGTGAAGGGAGAA